>NC_069140.1:27789628-28089628 GCF_943734755.1 Anopheles moucheti
CGCCAAAAATGACCAGTTTTTCAAGCTGCTGATACCAGGAGAGCATGCAACGCAGGAGGATGCTTTTTCCGCGTCAATCGAGACCGAAAACTTGCCAAAAATGACCAGTTTTTCAAGCTGCTGATACCAGGAGAGCATGCAACGCAGGAGGATGCTTTTCCGTGTCAATCGAGACAAAAAACTCGCCAAAAATGACCAGTTGTTCAAGCTCCTGATACCAGGAGAGCATGCAACGCAGGAGGATGCTTTTCCGTGTCAATCGAGCCCGTAAACTCGCCAAAAATGACCAGTTTTTCAAGCTCCTGATACCAGGAGAGCATGCAACGCAGGAGGATGCTTTTTCCGTGTCAATCGAGACAGAAAACTCGCCAAAAATGACCAGTTTTTCCAGTTCCTGATACCAGGAGAGCATGCAACGCAGGAGGATGCTTTTTCGGTGTCAATCGAGACCGAAAACTCGCCAAAAATGACCAGTTTTTCAAGCTGCTGATACCAGGAGAGCATGCAACGCAGGAGGATGCTTTTTCGGTGTCAATCGAGCCCGAAAACTCGCCAAAAATGACCAGTTTTTCAAGCTGCTCATACCAGGAGAGCATGCAACGCAGGAGGATGCTTTTCCGTGTCAATCGAGACAGAAAACTCGCCAAAAATGACCAGTTTTTTAAGCTCCTGATACCAGGAGAGCATGCAACGCAGGAGGATGCTTTTTCCGTGTCAATCGAGACAGAAAACTCGCCAAAAATGACCAGTTTTTCCAGTTCCTGATACCAGGAGAGTATGCAACGCAGGAGGATGCTTTTTCGGTGTCAATTGAGACAGAAAACTCGCCAAAACTGACCAGTTTTTCAAGCTCCTGATACCAGGAGAGCATGCAACGCAGGAGGATGCTTTTTCGGTGTCAATCGAGCCCGAAAACTCGCCAAAAATGACCAGTTTTTCAAGCTCCTGATACCAGGAGAGCATGCAACGCAGGAGGATGCTTTTTCGGTGTCAATCGAGACCGAAAACTCGCCAAAAATGACCAGTTTTTCCAGTTCCTGATACCAGGAGAGCATGCAACGCAGGAGGATGCTTTTTCGGTGTCAATCGAGACCGAAAACTCGCCAAAAATGACCAGTTTTTCAAGCTGCTGATACCAGGAGAGCATGCAACGCAGGAGGATGCTTTTCCGTGTCAATCGAGACCGAAAACTCGCCAAAAATGACCAGTTTTTCAAGCTCCTGATACCAGGAGAGCATGCAACACAGGAGGATGCTTTTCCGTGTCAATCGAGACCGAAAACTCGCCAAAAATGACCATTTTTAAGCTCCTGATACCAGGAGAGCATGCAACGCAGGAGGATGCTTTTTCCGTGTCAATCGAGACAGAAAACTCGCCAAAAATGACCAGTTTTTCCAGTTCCTGATACCAGGAGAGCATGCAACGCAGGAGGATGCTTTTTCGGTGTCAATTGAGACAGAAAACTCGCCAAAAATGACCAGTTTTTCAAGCTCCTGATACCAGGAGAGCATGAAACGCAGGAGGATGCTTTTCCGTGTCAATCGAGACAGAAAACTCGCCAAAAATGACCAGTTTTTCAAGCTCCTGATACCAGGAGAGTATGCAACGCAGGAGGATGCTTTTCCGTGTCAATCGAGACAGAAAACTCGCCAAAAATGACCAGTTTTTCAAGCTCCGGATACCAGGAGAGCATGCAACGCAGGAGGATGCTTTTCCGGTGTCAATCGAGACAGAAAACTCGCCAAAAATGACCAGTTTTTCAAACTTTTGATACCAGGAGAGCATGCAACGCAGGAGGATGCTTTTCCGTGTCAATCGAGACAGAAAAGTCGCCAAAAATGACCAGTTTTTCAAGCTCCTGATACCAGGAGAGCATGCAACGCAGGAGCATGCTTTTCCGTGTCAATCGAGACCGAAAACTCGCCAAAAATGACCAGTTTTTCAAGCTCCTGATACCAGGAGAGCATGCAACGCAGGAGGATGCTTTTCCGTGTCAATCGAGACAGAAAACTCGCCAAAAATGACCAGTTTTTCAAGCTCCTGATACCAGGGGAGCATGCAACGCAGGAGAATGCTTTTTCGGTGTCAATAGAGACAGAAAACTCGCCAAAAATGACCAGTTTTTCAAGCTCCTGATACCAGGAGAGCATGCAACGCAGGAGGATGCTTTTTCCGTGTCAATCGAGACCGAAAACTCGCCAAAAATGACCAGTTTTTCAAGCTCCTGATACCAGGAGAGCATGCAACGCAGGAGGATGCTTTTCCGTGTCAATCGAGACCGAAAACTCGCCAAAAATGACCAGTTTTTCAAGCTCCTGATACCAGGAGAGCATGCAACGCAGGAGGATGCTTTTCCGGTGTCAATCGAGACAGAAAACTCGCCAAAAATGACCTGTTTTTCCAGTTCCTGATACCAGGAGAGCATGCAACGCAGGAGGATGCTTTTTCGGTGTCAATCGAGACCGAAAACTCGCCAAAAATGACCAGTTTTTCAAGCTGCTGATACCAGGAGAGCATGCAACGCAGGAGGATGCTTTTCCGTGTCAATTGAGCCAGAAAACCCGCCTAAAATGACCAGTTTTTCAAGCTCCTGATACCAGGAGAGCATGCAACACAGGAGGATGCTTTTCCGTGTCAATCGAGACAGAAAACTCGCCAAAAATGACCAGTTTTTCCAGTTCCTGATACCAGGAGAGCATGCAACGCAGGAGGATGCTTTTTCGGCGTCAATCGAGACAGAAAACTCGCCAAAAATGACCAGTTTTTCAAGCTCCTGATACCAGGAGAGCATGCAACGCAGGAGGATGCTTTTTCCGCGTCAATCGAGACCGAAAACTTGCCAAAAATGACCAGTTTTTCAAGCTGCTGATACCAGGAGAGCATGCAACGCAGGAGGATGCTTTTCCGTGTCAATCGAGACAAAAAACTCGCCAAAAATGACCAGTTGTTCAAGCTCCTGATACCAAGAGAGCATGCAACGCAGGAGGATGCTTTTCCGTGTCAATCGAGACCGAAAACTGGCCAAAAATGACCAGTTTTTCAAGCTGCTGATACCAGGAGAGCATGCAACGCAGTAGGATGCTTTTCCGGTGTCAATCGAGCCCGAAAACTCGCCAAAAATGACCAGTTTTTCAAGCTCCTGATACCAGGAGAGCATGCAACGCAGGAGGATGCTTTTTCGGTGTCAATCGAGCCCGAAAACTCGCCAAAAATGACCAGTTTTTCAAGCTCCTGATACCAGGAGAGCATGAAACGCAGGAGGATGCTTTTCCGTGTCAATCGAGACAGAAAACTCGCCAAAAATGACCAGTTTTTCAAGCTCCTGATACCAGGGGAGCATGCAACGCAGGAGAATGCCTTTGGTGTCAATCGAGACAGAAAACTCGCCAAAAATGACCAGTTTTTCAAGCTCCGGATACCAGGAGAGCATGCAACGCAGGAGGATGCTTTTCCGGTGTCAATCGAGACAGAAAACTCGCCAAAAATGACCAGTTTTTCAAGCTCCTGATACCAGGAGAGCATGCAACGCAGGAGGATGCTTTTCCGTGTCAATCGAGACAGAAAACTCGCCAAAAATGACCAGTTTTTCAAGCTCCTGATACCAGGAGAGCATGCAACGCAGGAGGATGCTTTTCCGTGTCAATCGAGACCGAAAACTCGCCAAAAATGACCAGTTTTTCAAGCTCCTGATACCAGGAGAGCATGAAACGCAGGAGGATGCTTTTCCGTGTCAATCGAGACAGAAAACTCGCCAAAAATGACCAGTTTTTCAAGCTCCTGATACCAGGAGAGCATGCAACGCAGGAGGATGCTTTTGGTGTCAATCGAGACAGAAAACTCGCCAAAAATGACCAGTTTTTCAAGCTCCTGATACCAGGAGAGCATGCAACGCAGGAGGATGCTTTTCCGTGTCAATCGAGACCGAAAACTCGCCAAAAATGACCAGTTTTCAAGCTCCTGATACCAGGAGAGCATGCAACGCAGGAGGATGCTTTTCCGTGTCAATCGAGACAAAAAACTCGCCAAAAATGACCAGTTGTTCAAGCTCCTGATACCAGGAGAGCATGTAACGCAGGAGGATGCTTTTTCGGTGTCAATCGAGACAGAAAACTCGCCAAAAATGACCTGTTTTTCCAGTTCCTGATACCAGGAGAGCATGCAACGCAGGAGGATGCTTTTTCGGTGTCAATCGAGACCGAAAACTCGCCAAAAATGACCAGTTTTTCAAGCTGCTGATACCAGGAGAGCATGCAACGCAGGAGGATGCTTTTCCGTGTCAATCGAGCCAGAAAACCCGCCTAAAATGACCAGTTTTTCAAGCTCCTGATACCAGGAGAGCATGCAACACAGGAGGATGCTTTTCCGTGTCAATCGAGACAGAAAACTCGCCAAAAATGACCAGTTTTTCCAGTTCCTGATACCAGGAGAGCATGCAACGCAGGAGGATGCTTTTTCGGTGTCAATCGAGACAGAAAACTCGCCAAAAATGACCAGTTTTTCAAGCTGCTGATACCAGGAGAGCATGCAACGCAGGAGGATGCTTTTTCCGCGTCAATCGAGACCGAAAACTTGCCAAAAATGACCAGTTTTCAAGCTCCTGATACCAGGAGAGCATGCAACGCAGGAGGATGCTTTTCCGTGTCAATCGAGACAAAAAACTCGCCAAAAATGACCAGTTGTTCAAGCTCCTGATACCAGGAGAGCATGTAACGCAGAAGAATGCTTTTCCGTGTCAATCGAGACCGAAAACTGGCCAAAAATGACCAGTTTTTCAAGCTCCTGATACCAGGAGAGCATGCAACGCAGGAGGATGCTTTTTCGGTGTCAATCGAGACAGAAAACTCGCCAAAAATGACCTGTTTTTCCAGTTCCTGATACCAGGAGAGCATGCAACGCAGGAGGATGCTTTTTCGGTGTCAATCGAGACAGAAAACTCGCCAAAAATGACCAGTTTTTCAAGCTCCTGATACCAGGAGAGCATGAAACGCAGGAGGATGCTTTTTCCGTGTCAATCGAGACAGAAAACTCGCCAAAAATGACCAGTTTTTCAAGCTCCTGATACCAGGAGAGTATGCAACGCAGGAGGATGCTTTTCCGTGTCAATCGAGACAGAAAACTCGCCAAAAATGACCAGTTTTTCAAGCTCCGGATACCAGGAGAGCATGCAACGCAGGAGGATGCTTTTCCGGTGTCAATCGAGACAGAAAACTCGCCAAAAATGACCAGTTTTTCAAGCTCCTGATACCAGGAGAGCATGCAACGCAGGAGGATGCTTTTCCGTGTCAATCGAGACAGAAAACTCGCCAAAAATGACCAGTTTTTCAAGCTCCTGATACCAGGAGAGCATGCAACGCAGGAGGATGCTTTTCCGTGTCAATCGAGACCGAAAACTCGCCAAAAATGACCAGTTTTTCAAGCTCCTGATACCAGGAGAGCATGAAACGCAGGAGGATGCTTTTCCGTGTCAATCGAGACAGAAAACTCGCCAAAAATGACCAGTTTTTCAAGCTCCTGATACCAGGGGAGCATGCAACGCAGGAGAATGCTTTTGGTGTCAATCGAGACAGAAAACTCGCCAAAAATGACCAGTTTTTCAAGCTCCTGATACCAGGAGAGCATGCAACGCAGGAGGATGCTTTTCCGTGTCAATCGAGACCGAAAACTCGCCAAAAATGACCAGTTTTCAAGCTCCTGATACCAGGAGAGCATGCAACGCAGGAGGATGCTTTTCCGTGTCAATCGAGACCGAAAACTTGCCAAAAATGACCAGTTTTTCAAGCTCCTGATACCAGGAGAGCATGCAACGCAGAAGGATGCTTTTTCGGTGTCAATCGAGACAGAAAACTCGCCAAAAATGACCTGTTTCTCCAGTTCCTGATACCAGGAGAGCATGCAACGCAGGAGGATGCTTTTTCGGTGTCAATCGAGACCGAAAACTCGCCAAAAATGACCAGTTTTTCAAGCTGCTGATACCAGGAGAGCATGCAACGCAGGAGGATGCTTTTCCGTGTCAATTGAGCCAGAAAACCCGCCTAAAATGACCAGTTTTTCAAGCTCCTGATACCAGGAGAGCATGCAACACAGGAGGATGCTTTTCCGTGTCAATCGAGACAGAAAACTCGCCAAAAATGACCAGTTTTTCCAGTTCCTGATACCAGGAGAGCATGCAACGCAGGAGGATGCTTTTTCGGTGTCAATCGAGACAGAAAACTCGCCAAAAATGACCAGTTTTTCAAGCTGCTGATACCAGGAGAGCATGCAACGCAGGAGGATGCTTTTTCCGCGTCAATCGAGACCGAAAACTTGCCAAAAATGACCAGTTTTTCAAGCTGCTGATACCAGGAGAGCATGCAACGCAGGAGGATGCTTTTCCGTGTCAATCGAGACAAAAAACTCGCCAAAAATGACCAGTTGTTCAAGCTCCTGATACCAGGAGAGCATGCAACGCAGGAGGATGCTTTTCCGTGTCAATCGAGCCCGTAAACTCGCCAAAAATGACCAGTTTTTCAAGCTCCTGATACCAGGAGAGCATGCAACGCAGGAGGATGCTTTTTCCGTGTCAATCGAGACAGAAAACTCGCCAAAAATGACCAGTTTTTCCAGTTCCTGATACCAGGAGAGCATGCAACGCAGGAGGATGCTTTTTCGGTGTCAATCGAGACCGAAAACTCGCCAAAAATGACCAGTTTTTCAAGCTGCTGATACCAGGAGAGCATGCAACGCAGGAGGATGCTTTTTCGGTGTCAATCGAGCCCGAAAACTCGCCAAAAATGACCAGTTTTTCAAGCTGCTCATACCAGGAGAGCATGCAACGCAGGAGGATGCTTTTCCGTGTCAATCGAGACAGAAAACTCGCCAAAAATGACCAGTTTTTTAAGCCTGATACCAGGAGAGCATGCAACGCAGGAGGATGCTTTTTCGGTCTCAATCGAGCCCGAAAACTCGCCTAAAATGACCAGTTTTTCAAGCTCCTGATACCAGGAGAGCATGCAACGCAGGAGGATGCTTTTCCGGTGTCAATCGAGACAGAAAACTCGCCAAAAATGACCTGTTTTTCCAGTTCCTGATACCAGGAGAGCATGCAACGCAGGAAGATGCTTTTTCGGTGTCAATCGAGACCGAAAACTCGCCAAAAATGACCAGTTTTCAAGCTGCTGATACCAGGAGAGCATGCAACGCAGGAGGATGCTTTTCCGTGTCAATTGAGCCAGAAAACCCGCCTAAAATGACCAGTTTTTTCAAGCTCCTGATACCAGGAGAGCATGCAACACAGGAGGATGCTTTTCCGTGTCAATCGAGACAGAAACTCGCCAAAAAAATGACCAGTTTTTCCAGTTCCTGATACCAGGAGAGCATGCAACGCAGGAGGATGCTTTTTCGGTGTCAATCGAGACAGAAAACTCGCCAAAATGACCAGTTTTTCAAGCTGCTGATACCAGGAGAGCATGCAACGCAGGAGGATGCTTTTTCCGTGTCAATCGAGACCGAAAACTTGCCAAAAATGACCAGTTTTTCAAGCTGCTGATACCAGGAGAGCATGCAACGCAGGAGGATGCTTTTCCGTGTCAATCGAGACAAAAAACTCGCCAAAAATGACCAGTTGTTCAAGCTCCTGATACCAGGAGAGCATGTAACGCAGAAGGATGCTTTTCCGTGTCAATCGAGACCGAAAACTGGCCAAAAATGACCAGTTTTTCAAGCTCCTGATACCAGGAGAGCATGCAACGCAGGAGGATGCTTTTTCGGTGTCAATCGAGCCCGAAAACTCGCCAAAAATGACCAGTTTTTCAAGCTCCTGATACCAGGAGAGCATGCAACGCAGGAGGATGCTTTTTCGGTGTCAATCGAGACAGAAAACTCGCCAAAAATGACCAGCTTTTCCAGTTCCTGATACCAGGAGAGCATGCAACGCAGGAGGATGCTTTTTCGGTTTCAATCGAGACCGAAAACTCGCCAAAAATGACCAGTTTTTCAAGCTGCTGATACCAGGAGAGCATGCAACGCAGGAGGATGCTTTTTCGGTGTCAATCGAGCCCGAAAACTCGCCAAAAATGACCAGTTTTTCAAGCTCCTGATACCAGGAGAGCATGCAACGCAGGAGGATGCTTTTCCGTGTCAATCGAGACAGAAAACTCGCCAAAAATGACCAGTTTTTCAAGCTCCTGATACCAGGAGAGCATGCAACGCAGGAGGATGCTTTTCCGTGTCAAGCGAGACAGAAAACTCGCCAAAAATTACCAGTTTTTCCAGTTCCTGATACCAGGAGAGCATGCAACGCAGGAGGATGCTTTTTCGGTGTCAATCGAGACCGAAAACTCGCCAAAAATGACCAGTTTTTCAAGCTGCTGATACCAGGAGAGCATGCAACGCAGGAGGATGCTTTTCCGTGTCAATTGAGACAGAAAACTCGCCTAAAATGACCAGTTTTTCAAGCTCCTAATACCAGGAGAGCATGCAACACAGGAGGATGCTTTTCCGTGTCAATCGAGCCCGAAAACTCGCCAAAAATGACCAGTTTTTCCAGTTCCTGATACCAGGAGAGCATGCAACGCAGGAGGATGCTTTGTCGGTGTCAATCGAGACAGAAAACTCGCCAAAAATGACCAGTTTTTCAAGCTGCTGATACCCGGAGAGCATGCAACGCAGGAGGATGCTTTTTCGGTGTCAATCGAGACAGAAAACTCGCCAAAAATGACCAGTTGTTCAAGCTCCTGATACCAGGAGAGCATGCAACGCAGAAGGATGCTTTTCCGTGTCAATCGAGACCGAAAACTGGCCAAAAATGACCAGTTTTTCAAGCTCCTGATACCAGGAGAGCATGCAACGCAGGAGAATGCTTTTTCGGTGTCAATCGAGACCGAAAACTCGCCAAAAATGACCAGTTTTTCAAGCTCCTGATACCAGGAGAACATGCAACGCAGGAGGATGCTTTTCCGTGTCAATCGAGACAGAAAACTCGCCAAAAATGACCAGTTTTTCCAGTTCCTGATACCAGGAGAGCATGCAACGCAGGAGGATGCTTTTTCGGTGTCAATCGAGACCGAAAACTCGCCAAAAATTACCAGTTTTTCAAGCTGCTGATACCAGGAGAGCATGCAACGCAGGAGGATGCTTTTTCGGTGTCAATCGAGCCCGAAAACTCGCCAAAAATGACCAGTTTTTCAAGCTCCTGATACCAGGAGAGCATGCAACGCAGGAGGGATGCTTTTCCGTGTCAATCGAGACCGAAAACTGGCCAAAAATGACCAGTTTTTCAAGCTCCTGATACCAGGAGAGCATGCAACGCAGTAGGATGCTTTTCCGGTGTCAATCGAGCCCGAAAACTCGCCAAACATGACCAGTTTTTCAAGCCCTGATACCAGGAGAGCATGCAACGCAGGAGGATGCTTTTCCGTGTCAATCGAGACAGAAAACTCGCCAAAAATGACCAGTTTTTCAAGCTCCTGATACCAGGAGAGTATGCAACGCAGGAGGATGCTTTTCCGTGTCAATCGAGACAGAAAACTCGCCTAAAATGACCAGTTTTTCAAGCTCCTGATACTAGGAGAGCATGCAACGCAGGAGGATGCTTTTCCGGTGTCAATCGAGACAGAAAACTTGCCAAAAATGACCAGTTTTTCAAGCTGCTGATACCAGGAGAGCATGCAACGCAGGAGGATGCTTTTCCGTGTCAATCGAGACAGAACACTCGCCTAAAATGACCAGTTTTCAAGCTCCTGATACCAGGAGAGCATGCAACGCAGGAGGATGCTTTTCCGTGTCAATCGAGACCGAAAACTCGCCAAAAATGACCAGTTTTTTCAAGCTCCTGATACCAGGAGAGCATGCAACGCAGGAGGATGCTTTTTCCGTGTCAATCGAGACAGAAAACTCGCCAAAAATGACCAGTTTTTCAACAAGCTCCTGATACCAGGAGAGCATGCAACGCAGGAGGATGCTTTTCCGTGTCAATCGAGACAGAAAACTCGCCAAAAATGACCAGTTTTTCAAGCTCCTGATACCAGGAGAGCATGCAACGCAGGAGGATGCTTTTTCGGTGTCAATCGAGACCGAAAACTCGCCAAAAATGACCAGTTTTTCAAGCTCCTGATACCAGGAGAGCATGCAACGCAGGAGGATGCTTTTCCGTGTCAATCGAGACAGAAAACCCGCCTAAAATGACCAGTTTTTCAAGCTCCTGATACCAGGAGAGCATGCAACGCAGGAGGATGCTTTTTCGGTGTCAATCGAGACAGAAAACTCGCCAAAAATGACCTGTTTTTCCAGTTCCTGATACCAGGAGAGCATGCAACGCAGGAGGATGCTTTTTCGGTGTCAATCGAGACCGAAAACTCGCCAAAAATGACCAGTTTTTCAAGCTGCTGATACCAGGAGAGCATGCAACGCAGGAGGATGCTTTTCCGTGTCAATCGAGCCAGAAAACCCGCCTAAAATGACCAGTTTTTCAAGCTCCTGATACCAGGAGAGCATGCAACACAGGAGGATGCTTTCCGTGTCAATCGAGACCGAAAACTCGCCAAAAATGACCAGTTTTTCAAGCTCCTGATACCAGGAGAGCATGCAACGCAGGAGGATGCTTTTTCCGTGTCAATCGAGACAGAAAACTCGCCAAAAATGACCAGTTTTTCAAGCTGCTGATACCAGGAGAGCATGCAACGCAGGAGGATGCTTTTTCCGCGTCAATCGAGACCGAAAACTTGCCAAAAATGACCAGTTTTTCAAGCTGCTGATACCAGGAGAGCATGCAACGCAGGAGGATGCTTTTCCGTGTCAATCGAGACAAAAAACTCGCCAAAAATGACCAGTTGTTCAAGCTCCTGATACCAGGAGAGCATGTAACGCAGAAGAATGCTTTTCCGTGTCAATCGAGACCGAAAACTGGCCAAAAATGACCACTTTTTCAAGCTCCTGATACCAGGAGAGCATGCAACGCAGGAGGATGCTTTTTCGGTGTCAATCGAGACAGAAAACTCGCCAAAAATGACCTGTTTTTCCAGTTCCTGATACCAGGAGAGCATGCAACGCAGGAGGATGCTTTTTCGGTGTCAATCGAGACAAAAAACTCGCCAAAAATGACCAGTTTTTCAAGCTCCTGATACCAGGAGAGCATGCAACGCAGGAGGATGCTTTTCCGTGTCAATCGAGACAGAAAACTCGCCAAAAATGACCAGTTTTTCAAGCTCCTGATACCAGGAGAGTATGCAACGCAGGAGGATGCTTTTCCGTGTCAATCGAGACAGAAAACTCGCCAAAAATGACCAGTTTTTCAAGCTCCGGATACCAGGAGAGCATGCAACGCAGGAGGATGCTTTTCCGGTGTCAATCGAGACAGAAAACTCGCCTAAAATGACCAGTTTTTCAAGCTCCTGATACCAGGAGAGCATGCAACGCAGGAGGATGCTTTTCCGTGTCAATCGAGACCGAAAACTCGCCAAAAATGACCAGTTTTTCAAGCTCCTGATACCAGGAGAGCATGCAACGCAGGAGCATGCTTTTCCGTGTCAATCGAGACCGAAAACTCGCCAAAAATGACCAGTTTTTCAAGCTCCTGATACCAGGAGAGCATGCAACGCAGGAGGATGCTTTTCCGTGTCAATCGAGACAGAAAACTCGCCAAAAATGACCAGTTTTTCAAGCTCCTGATACCAGGGGAGCATGCAAAGCAGGAGAATGCTTTTTCGGTGTCAATCGAGACAGAAAACTCGCCAAAAATGACCAGTTTTTCAAGCTCCTGATACCAGGAGAGCATGCAACGCAGGAGGATGCTTTTCCGTGTCAATCGAGACCGAAAACTCGCCAAAAATGACCAGTTTTCAAGCTCCTGATACCAGGAGAGCATGCAACGCAGGAGGATGCTTTTCCGTGTCAATCGAGAACGAAAACTCGCCAAAAATGACCAGTTTTTCAAGCTCCTGATACCAGGAGAGCATGCAACGCAGAAGGATGCTTTTCCGGTGTCAATCGAGACAGAAAACTCGCCAAAAATGACCTGTTTCTCCAGTTCCTGATACCAGGAGAGCATGCAACGCAGGAGGATGCTTTTTCGGTGTCAATCGAGACCGAAAACTCGCCAAAAATGACCAGTTTTTCAAGCTGCTGATACCAGGAGAGCATGCAACGCAGGAGGATGCTTTTCCGTGTCAATTGAGCCAGAAAACCCGCCTAAAATGACCAGTTTTTCAAGCTCCTGATACCAGGAGAGCATGCAACACAGGAGGATGCTTTTCCGTGTCAATCGAGACAGAAAACTCGCCAAAAATGACCAGTTTTTCCAGTTCCTGATACCAGGAGAGCATGCAACGCAGGAGGATGCTTTTTCGGTGTCAATCGAGACAGAAAACTCGCCAAAAATGACCAGTTTTTCAAGCTGCTGATACCAGGAGAGCATGCAACGCAGGAGGATGCTTTTTCCGCGTCAATCGAGACCGAAAACTTGCCAAAAATGACCAGTTTTTCAAGCTCCTGATACCAGGAGAGCATGCAACGCAGGAGGATGCTTTTCCGTGTCAATCGAGACAAAAAACTCGCCAAAAATGACCAGTTGTTCAAGCTCCTGATACCAGGAGAGCATGCAACGCAGGAGGATGCTTTTTCGGTGTCAATCGAGCCCGCAAACTCGCCAAAAATGACCAGTTTTTCAAGCTCCTGATACCAGGAGAGCATGCAACGCAGGAGGATGCTTTTTCCGTGTCAATCGAGACAGAAAACTCGCCAAAAATGACCAGTTTTTCCAGTTCCTGATACCAGGAGAGCATGCAACGCAGGAGGATGCTTTTTCGGTGTCAATCGAGACCGAAAACTCGCCAAAAATGACCAGTTTTTCAAGCTGCTGATACCAGGAGAGCATGCAACGCAGGAGGATGCTTTTTCGGTGTCAATCGAGCCCGAAAACTCGCCAAAAATGACCAGTTTTTCAAGCTGCTCATACCAGGAGAGCATGCAACGCAGGAGGATGCTTTTCCGTGTCAATCGAGACAGAAAACTCGCCAAAAATGACCAGTTTTTCAAGCTCCTGATACCAGGAGAGCATGCAACGCAGGAGGATGCTTTTTCCGTGTCAATCGAGACAGAAAACTCGCCAAAAATGACCAGTTTTTCCAGTTCCTGATACCAGGAGAGTATGCAACGCAGGAGGATGCTTTTTCGGTGTCAATCGAGACAGAAAACTCGCCAAAAATGACCAGTTTTTCAAGCTCCTGATACCAGGAGAGCATGCAACGCAGGAGGATGCTTTTTCGGTGTCAATCGAGCCCGAAAACTCGCCAAAAATGACCAGTTTTTCAAGCTCCTGATACCAGGAGAGCATGCAACGCAGGAGGATGCTTTTTCGGTGTCAATCGAGACCGAAAACTCGCCAAAAATGACCAGTTTTTCCAGTTCCTGATACCAGGAGAGCATGCAACGCAGGAGGATGCTTTTTCGGTGTCAATCGAGACCGAAAACTCGCCAAAAATGACCAGTTTTTCAAGCTGCTGATACCAGGAGAGCATGCAACGCAGGAGGATGCTTTTCCGTGTCAATCGAGACCGAAAACTCGCCAAAAATGACTAGTTTTTCAAGCTCCTGATACCAGGAGAGCATGCAACACAGGAGGATGCTTTTCCGTGTCAATCGAGACCGAAAACTCGCCAAAAATGACCAGTTTTTTAAGCTCCTGATACCAGGAGAGCATGCAACGCAGGAGGATGCTTTTTCGGTGTCAATCGAGACAGAAAACTCGCCAAAAATGACCAGTTTTTCCAGTTCCTGATACCAGGAGAGCATGCAACGCAGGAGGATGCTTTTTCGGTGTCAATTGAGACAGAAAACTCGCCAAAAATGACCAGTTGTTCAAGCTCCTGATACCAGGAGAGCATGAAACGCAGGAGGATGCATTTCCGTGTCAATCGAGACAGAAAACTCGCCAAAAATGACCAGTTTTTCAAGCTGCTGATACCAGGAGAGCATGCAACGCAGGAGGATGCTTTTCCGTGTCAATCGAGACAGAAAACTCGCCAAAAATGACCAGTTTTTCAAGCTCCGGATACCAGGAGAGCATGCAACGCAGGAGGATGCTTTTCCGTGTCAATCGAGACAGAAAACTCGCCAAAAATGACCAGTTTTTCAAAATTTTGATACCAGGAGAGCATGCAACGCAGGAGGATGCTTTTCCGTGTCAATCGAGACAGAAAACTCGCCAAAAATGACCAGTTTTTCAAGCTCCTGATACCAGGAGAGCATGCAACGCAGGAGCATGCTTTTCCGTGTCAATCGAGACCGAAAACTCGCCAAAAATGACCAGTTTTTCAAGCTCCTGATACCAGGAGAGCATGCAACGCAGGAGGATGCTTTTCCGTGTCAATCGAGACAGAAAACTCGCCAAAAATGACCAGTTTTTCAAGCTCCTGATACCAGGGGAGCATGCAACGCAGGAGAATGCTTTTTCGGTGTCAATCGAGACAGAAAACTCGCCAAAAATGACCAGTTTTTCAAGCTCCTGATACCAGGAGAGCATGCAACGCAGGAGGATGCTTTTCCGTGTCAATCGAGACCGCAAACTCGCCAAAAATGACCAGTTTTTCAAGCTGCTCATACCAGGAGAGCATGCAACGCAGGAGGATGCTTTTCCGTGTCAATCGAGACCGAAAACTCGCCAAAAATGACCAGTTTTTCAAGCTCCTGATACCAGGAGAGCATGCAACGCAGGAGGATGCTTTTCCGGTGTCAATCGAGACAGAAAACTCGCCAAAAATGACCTGTTTTTCCAGTTCCTGATACCAGGAGAGCATGCAACGCAGGAGGATGCTCTTTCGGTGTCAATCGAGACCGAAAACTCGCCAAAAATGACCAGTTTTTCAAGCTCCTGATACCAGGAGAGCATGCAACGCAGGAGGATGCTTTTCCGTGTCAATCGAGACAGAAAACTCGCCAAAAATGACCAGTTTTTCAAGCTCCTGATACCAGGAGAGCATGCAACGCAGGAGGATGCTTTTTCCGTGTCAATCGAGACAGAAAACTCGCCAAAAATGACCAGTTTTTCCAGTTCCTGATACCAGGAGAGTATGCAACGCAGGAGGATGCTTTTTCGGTGTCAATCGAGACAGAAAACTCGCCAAAAATGACCAGTTTTTCAAGCTCCTGATACCAGGAGAGCATGCAACGCAGGAGGATGCTTTTTCGGTGTCAATCGAGCCCGAAAACTCGCCAAAAATGACCAGTTTTTCAAGCTCCTGATACCAGGAGAGCATGCAACGCAGGAGGATGCTTTTTCGGTGTCAATCGAGACCGAAAACTCGCCAAAAATGACCAGTTTTTCCAGTTCCTGATACCAGGAGAGCATGCAACGCAGGAGGATGCTTTTTCGGTGTCAATCGAGACCGAAAACTCGCCAAAAATGACCAGTTTTTCAAGCTGCTGATACCAGGAGAGCATGCAACGCAGGAGGATGCTTTTCCGTGTCAATCGAGACCGAAAACTCGCCAAAAATGACTAGTTTTTCAAGCTCCTGATACCAGGAGAGCATGCAACACAGGAGGATGCTTTTCCGTGTCAATCGAGACCGAAAACTCGCCAAAAATGACCAGTTTTTTAAGCTCCTGATACCAGGAGAGCATGCAACGCAGGAGGATGCTTTTTCGGTGTCAATCGAGACAGAAAACTCGCCAAAAATGACCAGTTTTTCCAGTTCCTGATACCAGGAGAGCATGCAACGCAGGAGGATGCTTTTTCGGTGTCAATTGAGACAGAAAACTCGCCAAAAATGACCAGTTGTTCAAGCTCCTGATACCAGGAGAGCATGAAACGCAGGAGGATGCATTTCCGTGTCAATCGAGACAGAAAACTCGCCAAAAATGACCAGTTTTTCAAGCTGCTGATACCAGGAGAGCATGCAACGCAGGAGGATGCTTTTCCGTGTCAATCGAGACAGAAAACTCGCCAAAAATGACCAGTTTTTCAAGCTCCGGATACCAGGAGAGCATGCAACGCAGGAGGATGCTTTTCCGTGTCAATCGAGACAGAAAACTCGCCTAAAATGACCAGTTTTTCAAGCTCCTGATACCAGGAGAGCATGCAACGCAGGAGGATGCTTTTCCGTGTCAATCGAGACAGAAAACTCGCCAAAAATGACCAGTTTTTCAAGCTCCTGATACCAGGAGAGCATGCAACGCAGGAGCATGCTTTTCCGTGTCAATCGAGACCGAAAACTCGCCAAAAATGACCAGTTTTTCAAGCTCCTGATACCAGGAGAGCATGCAACGCAGGAGGATGCTTTTCCGTGTCAATCGAGACAGAAAACTCGCCAAAAATGACCAGTTTTTCAAGCTCCTGATACCAGGGGAGCATGCAACGCAGGAGAATGCTTTTTCGGTGTCAATCGAGACAGAAAACTCGCCAAAAATGACCAGTTTTTCAAGCTCCTGATACCAGGAGAGCATGCAACGCAGGAGGATGCTTTTCCGTGTCAATCGAGACCGCAAACTCGCCAAAAATGACCAGTTTTTCAAGCTGCTCATACCAGGAGAGCATGCAACGCAGGAGGATGCTTTTCCGTGTCAATCGAGACCGAAAACTCGCCAAAAATGACCAGTTTTTCAAGCTCCTGATACCAGGAGAGCATGCAACGCAGGAGGATGCTTTTCCGGTGTCAATCGAGACAGAAAACTCGCCAAAAATGACCTGTTTTTCCAGTTCCTGATACCAGGAGAGCATGCAACGCAGGAGGATGCTCTTTCGGTGTCAATCGAGACCGAAAACTCGCCAAAAATGACCAGTTTTTCAAGCTGCTGATACCAGGAGAGCATGCAACGCAGGAGGATGCTTTTCCGTGTCAATTGAGACAGAAAACTCGCCTAAAATGACCAGTTTTTCAAGCTCCTGATACCAGGAGAGCATGCAACACAGGAGGATGCTTTTCCGTGTCAATCGAGACAGAAAACTCGCCAAAAATGACCAGTTTTTCCAGTTCCTGATACCAGGAGAGCATGCAACGCAGGAGGATGCTTTTTCCGTGTCAATCGAGACAGAAAACTCGCCAAAAATGACCAGTTTTTCAAGCTGCTGATACCAGGAGAGCATGCAACGCAGGAGGATGCTTTTTCCGCGTCAATCGAGACCGAAAACTTGCCAAAAATGACCAGTTTTTCAAGCTGCTGATACCAGGAGAGCATGCAACGCAGGAGGATGCTTTTCCGTGTCAATCGAGACAAAAAACTCGCCAAAAATGACCAGTTGTTCAAGCTCCTGATACCAGGAGAGCATGCAACGCAGAAGAATGCTTTTCCGTGTCAATCGAGACCGAAAACTGGCCAAAAATGACCAGTTTTTCAAGCTCCTGATACCAGGAGAGCATGCAACGCAGGAGGATGCTTTTTCGGTGTCAATCGAGCCCGCAAACTCGCCAAAAATGACCAGTTTTTCAAGCTTCTGATACCAGGAGAGCATGCAACGCAGGAGGATGCTTTTTCCGTGTCAATCGAGACAGAAAACTCGCCAAAAATGACCAGTTTTTCCAGTTCCTGATACCAGGAGAGCATGCAACGCAGGAGGATGCTTTTTCGGTGTCAATCGAGACCGAAAACTCGCCAAAAATGACCAGTTTTTCAAGCTGCTGATACCAGGAGAGCATGCAACGCAGGAGGATGCTTTTTCGGTGTCAATCAAGCCCGAAAACTCGCCAAAAATGACCAGTTTTTCAAGCTGCTGATACCAGGAGAGCATGCAACGCAGGAGGATGCTTTTCCGTGTCAATCGAGACAGAAAACTCGCCAAAAATGACCAGTTTTTCCAGTTCCTGATACCAGGAGAGTATGCAACGCAGGAGGATGCTTTTTCGGTGTCAATCGAGACAGAAAACTCGCCAAAAATGACCAGTTTTTCAAGCTTCTGATACCAGGAGAGCATGCAACGCAGGAGGATGCTTTTTCGGTGTCAATTGAGACAGAAAACTCGCCAAAACTGACCAGTTTTTCAAGCTCCTGATACCAGGAGAGCATGCAACGCAGGAGGATGCTTTTTCGGTGTCAATCGAGCCCGAAAACTCGCCAAAAATGACCAGTTTTTCAAGCTCCTGATACCAGGAGAGCATGCAACGCAGGAGGATGCTTTTTCGGTGTCAATCGAGACCGAAAACTTGCCAAAAATGACCAGTTTTTCAAGCTGCTGATACCAGGAGAGCATGCAACGCAGGAGGATGCTTTTCCGTGTCAATTGAGCCAGAAAACTCGCCTAAAATGACCAGTTTTTCAAGCTCCTGATACCAGGAGAGCATGCAACACAGGAGGATGCTTTTCCGTGTCAATCGAGCCCGAAAACTCGCCAAAACTGACCAGTTTTTCCAGTTCCTGATACCAGGAGAGCATGCAACGCAGGAGGATGCTTTTTCGGTGTCAATCGAGACAGAAAACTCGCCAAAAATGACCAGTTTTTCAAGCTGCTGATACCAGGAGAGCATGCAACGCAGGAGGATGCTTTTTCCGTGTCAATCGAGACCGAAAACTTGCCAAAAATGACCAGTTTTTCAAGCTGCTGATACCAGGAGAGCATGCAACGCAGGAGGATGCTTTTTCGGTGTCAATCGAGCCAAAAAACTCGCCAAAAATGACCAGTTTTTCCAGTTCCTGATACCAGGAGAGCATGCAACGCAGGAGGATGCTTTTTCGGTGTCAATTGAGACCGAAAACTCGCCAAAAATGACAAGTTTTCCAAGCTCCTGATACCAGGAGAGCATGCAACACAGGAGGATGCTTTTCCGTGTCAATCGAGACAGAAAACTCGCCAAAAATGACCAGTTTTTCCAGTCCCTGATACCAGAAAAGCATGCAACGCAGGAGGATGCTTTTCGGTGTCAATCGAGACCGAGAACTCGCCAAAAATGACCAGTTTTCAAGCTCCTGATACCAGGAGAGCATCCAACGCAGGAGGATGCTTTTCCGTGTCAATCGAGACCGAAAACTCTTCAAAAACTACAAGTTTTCCAAGCTCCTGATACCAGGAGAGCATGCAACGCAGGAGGATGCTTTTCCGTGTCAATCGAGACCGAAAACTCGCCAAAAATGACCAGTTTTTTAAGCTCCTGATACCAGGAGAGCATGCAACGCAGGAGGATGCTTTTCCGTGTCAATCGAGACCGAAAACTCGCCAAAAATGACCAGTTTTTCAAACTTTTGATACCAGGAGAGCATGCAACGCAGGAGGATGCTTTTCCGTGTCAATCGAGACAGAAAACTCGCCAAAAATGACCAGTTTTTCAAGCTGCTGATACCAGGAGAGCATGCAACGCAGAAGGATGCTTTTCCGTGTCAATCGAGACAGAAAACCCGCTTAAAATGACCAGTTTTTCCAGTTCCTGATACCAGGAGAGCATGCAACGCAGGAGGATGCTTTGTCGGTGTCGATCGAGAC
This sequence comes from Anopheles moucheti, assembly GCF_943734755.1. Lineage (NCBI taxonomy): Eukaryota > Metazoa > Arthropoda > Insecta > Diptera > Culicidae > Anopheles > Anopheles moucheti. The sequence continues at coordinate 27,809,009 of NC_069140.1, forward strand.
CGAAAACTCTTCAAAAATGACAAGTTTTCCAAGCTCCTGATACCAGGAGAGCATGCAACGCAGGAGGATGCTTTTCCGTGTCAATCGAGACCGAAAACTCGCCAAAAATGACCAGTTGTTCAAGCTCCTGATACCAGGAGAGCATGCAACGCAGGAGGATGCTTTTCCGTGTCAATCGAGACAGAAAACTCGCCAAAAATGACCAGTTTTTCAAGCTCCTGATACTAGGGGACCATGCAACGCAGGAGAATGCTTTTCCGTGTCAATCGAGACAGAAAACTCGCCAAAAATGACCAGTTTTTCAAGCTCCTGATACCAGGAGAGCATGCAACGCAGGAGGATGCTTTTCCGTGTCAATCGAGACCGAAAACTGGCCAAAAATGACCAGTTTTTTAAGCTCCTGATACCAGGAGAGCATGCAACACAGGAGGATGCTTTTCCGTGTCAATCGAGACAGAGAACTCACCAAAAATGACCAGTTTGTCAAGCTCTGATACCAGGAGAGCATCCAACGCAGGAGGATGCTTTTTCCGTGTTGACCGAGACAGAGAACTCACCAAAAATGACCAGTTTGTCAAGCTCTGATACCCGGAGCGCATTCAACGCAGGAGGATGCATTTTTCCGTGTGGAACGAGACAGAGAACTCACCAAAAATGACCAGTTTTTCAAGCTCAGATACCGGGAGAGCATCCAACGCAGGAGGATGCTTTTTCCGTGTTGACCGAGACAGAGAACTCACCAAAAATGACCAGTTTGTCAAGCTCTGATACCCGGAGCGCATTCAACGCAGGAGGATGCGTTTTTCCGTGTGGATCGAGACAGAGAACTCACCAAAAATGACCAGTTTTTCAAGCTCAGATACCAGGAGAGCATCCAACGCAGGAGGATGCTTTTTCGTGTTGACCGAGACAGAGAACTCACCAAAAATGACCAGTTTGTCAAGCTCTGATACCCGGAGCGCATTCAACGCAGGAGGATGCGTTTTTCCGTGTGGATCGAGACAGAGAACTCACCAAAAATGACCAGTTTTTCAAGCTCTGATACCAGGAGAGCATCCAACGCAGGAGGATGCTTTTTCCGTGTTGACCGAGACAGAGAACTCACCAAAAATGACCAGTTTGTTAAGCTCTGATACCCGGAGCGCATTCAACGCAGGAGGATGCGTTTTTCCGTGTGGATCGAGACAGAGAACTCACCAAAAATGACCAGTTTGTCAAGCTCTGATACCAGGAGAGCATCCAACGCAGGAGGATGCTTTTTCGTGTTGACCGAGACAGAGAACTCACCAAAAATGACCAGTTTGTCGAGCTCTGATACCCGGAGAGCATCCAACGCAGGAGGATGCTATTTCGTGTTGATCGAGACAGAGAACTCACCAAAAATGACCAGTTTGTCAAGCTCTGATACCAGGAGAGCATTCAACGCAGGAGGATGCGTTTTTCCGTGTTGACCGAGACAGAGTACTCACCAAAAATGACCAGTTTGTCAAGCTCTGATACCCGGAGCGCATTCAACGCAGGAGGATGCGTTTTTCCGTGTGGATCGAGACAGAGAACTCACCAAAAATGACCAGTTTTTCAAGCTCTGATACCAGGAGAGCATCCAACGCAGGAGGATGCTTTTTCGTGTTGATCGAGACAGAGAACTCACCAAAAATGACCAGTTTGTCAAGCTCTGATACCCGGAGCGCATTCAACGCAGGAGGATGCGTTTTTCCGTGTGGATCGAGACAGAGAACTCACCAAAAACGACCAGTTTTTCAAGCTCTGATACCAGGAGAGCATCCAACGCAGAAGGATGCTTTTTCGTGTTGATCGAGACAGAGAACTCACCAAAAATGACCAGTTTGTCAAGCTCTGATACCCGGAGCGCATTCAACGCAGGAGGATGCGTTTTTCCGTGTGGATCGAGACAGAGAACTCACCAAAAACGACCAGTTTTTCAAGCTCTGATACCAGGAGAGCATCCAACGCAGAAGGATGCTTTTTCGTGTTGATCGAGACAGAGAACTCACCAAAAATGACCAGTTTTTCAAGCTCTGATACCAGGAGAGCATCCAACGCAGGAGGATGCTTTTTCGTGTTGATCGAGACAGAGAACTCACCAAAAATGACCAGTTTGTCAAGTTCTGATACCCGGAGCGCATCCAACGCAGGAGGATGCGTTTTTCCGTGTGGATCGAGACAGAGAACTCGCCAAAAATGACCAATTTGTCAAGCTCTGATACCAGGAGAGCATCCAACGCAGTAGGATGCTTTTTCCGTGTTGGTCGAGACAGAGAACTCACCAAAAATGACCAGTTTGTCAAGCTCTGATACCCGGAGCGCATTCAACGCAGGAGGATGCGTTTTTCCGTGTGGATCGAGACAGAGAACTCACCAAAAACGACCAGTTTTTCAAGCTCTGATACCAGGAGAGCATCCAACGCAGAAGGATGCTTTTTCGTGTTGATCGAGACAGAGAACTCACCAAAAATGACCAGTTTGTCTAGCTCTGATACCCGGAGCGCATCCAACGCAGGAGGATGCTTTTTCCGTGTTGACCGAGACAGAGAACTCACCAAAAATGACCAGTTTGTCAAGCTCTGATACCCGGAGCGCATTCAACGCAGGAGGATGCGTTTTTCCGTGTGGATCGAGACAGAGAACTCACCAAAAATGACCAGTTTTTCAAGCTCAGATACCAGGAGAGCATCCAACGCAGGAGGATGTTTTTTCCGCGTTGATCGAGACAGAAAATTCACCAAAAATGACCAGTTTGTCAAGCTCTGATACCCGGAGCGCATTCAACGCAGGAGGATGCGTTTTTCCGTGTGGATCGAGACAGAGAACTCACCAAAAATGACCAGTTTGTCAAGCTCTGATACCAGGAGAGCATCCAACGCAGGAGGATGCTTTTTCCGTGTTGATCGAGACAGAGAACTCACCAAAAATGACCAGTTTTTCAAGCTCTGATACCCGGAGCGCATTCAACGCAGGAGGATGCGTTTTTCCGTGTGGATCGAGACAGAGAACTCACCAAAAATGACCAGTTTTTCAAGTTCTGATACCAGGAGAGCATCCAACGCAGGAGGATGCTTTTTCCGTGTTGACCGAGACAGAGAACTCACCAAAAATGACCAGTTTGTCAAGCTCTGATACCCGGAGCGCATTCAACGCAGGAGGATGCGTTTTTCCGTGTGGAACGAGACAGAGAACTCACCAAAAATGACCAGTTTTTCAAGCTCTGATACCAGGAGAGCATCCAACACAGGAGGATGCTTTTTCCGTGTTGGTCGAGACAGAGAACTCACCAAAAATGACCAGTTTGTCAAGCTCTGATACCCGGAGCGCATTCAACGCAGGAGGATGCGTTTTTCCGTGTGGATCGAGACAGAGAACTCACCAAAAACGACCAGTTTTTCAAGCTCTGATACCAGGAGAGCATCCAACGCAGGAGGATGCTTTTTCGTGTTGACCGAGACAGAGAACTCACCAAAAATGACCAGTTTGTCGAGCTCTGATACCAGGAGAGCATCCAACGCAGGAGGATGCTTTTTCGTGTTGACCGAGACAGAGAACTCACCAAAAATGACCAGTTTTTCAAGCTCTGATACCCGGAGCGCATTCAACGCAGGAGGATGCGTTTTTCCGTGTGGATCGAGACAGAGAACTCACCAAAAATGACCAGTTTTTCAAGCTCTGATACCAGGAGAGCATCCAACGCAGGAGGATGCTTTTTCCGTGTTGATTGAGACAGAGAACTCACCAAAAATGACCAGTTTGTCAAGCTCTGATACCCGGAGCGCATTCAACGCAGGAGGATGCGTTTTTCTGTGTGGATCGAGACAGAGAACTCACCAAAAATGACCAGTTTTTCAAGCTCTAATACCAGGAGAGCATCCAACGCAGGAGGATGCTTTTTCGTGTTGATCGAGACAGAGAACTCACCAAAAATGACCAGTTTGTCAAGCTCTGATACCAGGAGAGCATCCAACGCAGGAGGATGCTTTTTCCGTGTTGACCGAGACAGAGAACTCACCAAAAATGACCAGTTTGTCAAGTTCTGATACCCGGAGCGCATTCAACGCAGGAGGATGCATTTTTCCGTGTGGAACGAGACAGAGAACTCACCAAAAATGACCAGTTTTTCAAGCTCAGATACCGGGAGAGCATCCAACGCAGGAGGATGCTTTTTCGTGTTGATCGAGACAGAGAACTCACCAAAAATGACCAGTTTGTCAAGCTCTGATACCAGGAGAGCATTCAACGCAGGAGGATGCGTTTTTCCGTGTTGATCGAGACAGAGAACTCACCAAAAATGACCAGTTTGTCTAGCTCTGATACCATGAGAGCATCCAACGCAGGAGGATGCTTTTTCGTGTTGATCGAGACAGAGAACTCACCAAAAATGACCAGTTTGTCAAGCTCTGATACCAGGAGAGCATTCAACGCAGGAGGATGCGTTTTTCCGTGTGGATCGAGACAGAGAACTCACCAAAAATGACCAGTTTTTCAAGCTCTGATACCAGGAGAGCATCCAACGCAGGAGGATGCTTTTTCCGTGTTGACCGAGACAGAGAACTCACCAAAAATGACCAGTTTGTCAAGCTCTGATACCCGGAGCGCATTCAACGCAGGAGGATGCGTTTTTCCGTGTGGATCGAGACAGAGAACTCACCAAAAATGACCAGTTTTTCAAGCTCTGATACCAGGAGAGCATCCAACGCAGGAGGATGCTTTTTCCGTGTTGACCGAGACAGAGAACTCACCAAAAATGACCAGTTTGTCAAGCTCTGATACCCGGAGCGCATTCAACGCAGGAGGATGCGTTTTTCCGTGTGGATCGAGACAGAGAACTCACCAAAAATGACCAGTTTTTCAAGCTCTGATACCAGGAGAGCATCCAACGCAGGAGGATGCTTTTTCCGTGTTGACCGAGACAGAGAACTCACCAAAAATGACCAGTTTGTCTAGCTCTGATACCCGGAGCGCATCCAACGCAGGAGGATGCTTTTTCCGTGTTGACCGAGACAGAGAACTCACCAAAAATGACCAGTTTGTCAAGCTCTGATACCCGGAGCGCATTCAACGCAGGAGGATGCGTTTTTCCGTGTGGATCGAGACAGAGAACTCACCAAAAATGACCAGTTTTTCAAGCTCAGATACCAGGAGAGCATCCAACGCAGGAGGATGCTTTTTCCGCGTTGATCGAGACAGAAAATTCACCAAAAATGACCAGTTTGTCAAGCTCTGATACCCGGAGCGCATTCAACGCAGGAGGATGCGTTTTTCCGTGTGGATCGAGACAGAGAACTCACCAAAAACGACCAGTTTTTCAAGCTCTGATACCAGGAGAGCATCCAACGCAGGAGGATGCTTTTTCCGTGTTGACCGAAACAGAGAACTCACCAAAAAAGACCAGTTTGTCAAGCTCTGATACCAGGAGAGCATCCAACGCAGGAGGATGCTTTTGTTCGTGTTGATCGAGACAGAGAACTCGCCAAAAATGACCAGTTTTTCAAGCTCTGATACCCGGAGCGCATTCAACGCAGGAGGATGCGTTTTTCCGTGTGGATCGAGACAGAGAACTCACCAAAAATGACCAGTTTTTCAAGCTCAGATACCAGGAGAGCATCCAACGCAGGAGGATGTTTTTTCCGCGTTGATCGAGACAGAAAATTCACCAAAAATGACCAGTTTGTCAAGCTCTGATACCCGGAGCGCATTCAACGCAGGAGGATGCGTTTTTCCGTGTGGATCGAGACAGAGAACTCACCAAAAATGACCAGTTTGTCAAGCTCAGATACCAGGAGAGCATCCAACGCAGGAGGATGCTTTTTCCGTGTTGACCGAGACAGAGAACTCACCAAAAATGACCAGTTTGTCAAGCTCTGATACCCGGAGCGCAATCAACGCAGGAGGATGCGTTTTTCCGTGTTGATCGAGACAGAGAACTCACCAAAAATGACCAGTTTTTCAAGCTCAGATACCAGGAGAGCATCCAACGCAGGAGGATGTTTTTTCCGCGTTGATCGAGACAGAAAATTCACCAAAAATGACCAGTTTGTCAAGCTCTGATACCCGGAGCGCATTCAACGCAGGAGGATGCGTTTTTCCGTGTGGATCGAGACAGAGAACTCACCAAAAATGACCAGTTTGTCAAGCTCTGATACCAGGAGAGCATCCAACGCAGGAGGATGCTTTTTCCGTGTTGACCGAGACAGAGAACTCACCAAAAAAGACCAGTTTGTCAAGCTCTGATACCAGGAGAGCATCCAACGCAGGAGGATGCTTTTGTTCGTGTTGATCGAGACAGAGAACTCACCAAAAATGACCAGTTTGTCAAGCTCTGATACCCGGAGCGCATTCAACGCAGGAGGATGCGTTTTTCCGTGTGGATCGAGACAGAGAACTCACCAAAAATGACCAGTTTGTCAAGCTCTGATACCAGGAGAGCATCCAACGCAGGAGGATGCTTTTTCCGTGTTGACCGAGACAGAGAACTCACCAAAAATGACCAGTTTGTCAAGCTCTGATACCAGGAGAGCATCCAACGCAGGAGGATGCGTTTTTCCGTGTTGATCGAGACAGAGAACTCACCAAAAATGACCAGTTTGTCTAGCTCTGATACCATGAGAGCATCCAACGCAGGAGGATGCTTTTTCGTGTTGATCGAGACAGAGAACTCACCAAAAATGACCAGTTTGTCAAGCTCTGATACCAGGAGAGCATTCAACGCAGGAGGATGCGTTTTTCCGTGTGGATCGAGACAGAGAACTCACCAAAAATGACCAGTTTTTCAAGCTCTGATACCAGGAGAGCATCCAACGCAGGAGGATGCTTTTTCCGTGTTGACCGAGACAGAGAACTCACCAAAAATGACCAGTTTGTCAAGCTCTGATACCCGGAGCGCATTCAACGCAGGAGGATGCGTTTTTCCGTGTGGATCGAGACAGAGAACTCACCAAAAATGACCAGTTTTTCAAGTTCTGATACCAGGAGAGCATCCAACGCAGGAGGATGCTTTTTCCGTGTTGACCGAGACAGAGAACTCACCAAAAATGACCAGTTTGTCAAGCTCTGATACCCGGAGCGCATTCAACGCAGGAGGATGCGTTTTTCCGTGTGGAACGAGACAGAGAACTCACCAAAAATGACCAGTTTTTCAAGCTCTGATACCAGGAGAGCATCCAACACAGGAGGATGCTTTTTCCGTGTTGGTCGAGACAGAGAACTCACCAAAAATGACCAGTTTGTCAAGCTCTGATACCCGGAGCGCATTCAACGCAGGAGGATGCGTTTTTCCGTGTGGATCGAGACAGAGAACTCACCAAAAACGACCAGTTTTTCAAGCTCTGATACCAGGAGAGCATCCAACGCAGGAGGATGCTTTTTCCGTGTTGACCGAGACAGAGAACTCACCAAAAATGACCAGTTTGTCGAGCTCTGATACCAGGAGAGCATCCAACGCAGGAGGATGCTTTTTCGTGTTGACCGAGACAGAGAACTCACCAAAAATGACCAGTTTGTCAAGCTCTGATACCCGGAGCGCATCCAACGCAGGAGGATGCTTTTGTTCGTGTGGATCGAGACAGAGAACTCACCAAAAATGACCAGTTTTTCAAGCTCTGATACCAGGAGAGCATCCAACGCAGGAGGATGCTTTTTCCGTGTTGATTGAGACAGAGAACTCACCAAAAATGACCAGTTTTTCAAGCTCTGATACCCGGAGCGCATTCAACGCAGGAGGATGCGTTTTTCTGTGTGGATCGAGACAGAGAACTCACCAAAAATGACCAGTTTTTCAAGCTCTGATACCAGGAGAGCATCCAACGCAGGAGGATGCGTTTTTCTGTGTGGATCGAGACAGAGAACTCACCAAAAATGACCAGTTTGTCAAGCTCTGATACCAGGAGAGCATCCAACGCAGGAGGATGCTTTTTCCGTGTTGACCGAGACAGAGAACTCACCAAAAATGACCAGTTTGTCAAGTTCTGATACCCGGAGCGCATTCAACGCAGGAGGATGCGTTTTTCCGTGTGGATCGAGACAGAGAACTCACCAAAAATGACCAGTTTTTCAAGCTCTGATACCAGGAGAGCATCCAACGCAGGAGGATGCTTTTTCGTGTTGATCGAGACAGAGAACTCACCAAAAATGACCAGTTTGTCAAGCTCTGATACCAGGAGAGCATCCAACGCAGGAGGATGCTTTTTCCGTGTTGACCGAGACAGAGAACTCACCAAAAATGACCAGTTTGTCAAGCTCTGATACCCGGAGCGCATTCAACGCAGGAGGATGCATTTTTCCGTGTGGAACGAGACAGAGAACTCACCAAAAATGACCAGTTTTTCAAGCTCAGATACCGGGAGAGCATCCAACGCAGGAGGATGCTTTTTCGTGTTGATCGAGACAGAGAACTCACCAAAAATGACCAGTTTGTCAAGCTCTGATACCAGGAGAGCATTCAACGCAGGAGGATGCGTTTTTCCGTGTGGATCGAGACAGAGAACTCACCAAAAATGACCAGTTTTTCAAGCTCTGATACCAGGAGAGCATCCAACGCAGGAGGATGCTTTTTCCGTGTTGACCGAGACAGAGAACTCACCAAAAATGACCAGGTTGTCAAGCTCTGATACCCGGAGCGCATTCAACGCAGGAGGATGCGTTTTTCCGTGTTGACCGAGACAGAGAACTCACCAAAAATGACCAGTTTGTCAAGCTCTGATACCCGGAGCGCATTCAACGCAGGAGGATGCGTTTTTCCGTGTGGATCGAGACAGAGAACTCACCAAAAATGACCAGTTTTTCAAGTTCTGATACCAGGAGAGCATCCAACGCAGGAGGATGCTTTTTCCGTGTTGACCGAGACAGAGAACTCACCAAAAATGACCAGTTTGTCAAGCTCTGATACCCGGAGCGCATTCAACGCAGGAGGATGCGTTTTTCCGTGTGGAACGAGACAGAGAACTCACCAAAAATGACCAGTTTTTCAAGCTCAGATACCAGGAGAGCATCCAACGCAGGAGGATGCTTTTTCCGTGTTGACCGAGACAGAGAACTCACCAAAAATGACCAGTTTGTCAAGCTCTGATACCCGGAGCGCATTCAACGCAGGAGGATGCGTTTTTCCGTGTGGATCGAGACAGAGAACTCACCAAAAATGACCAGTTTGTCAAGCTCTGATACCAGGAGAGCATCCAACGCAGGAGGATGCTTTTTCCGTGTTGACCGAGACAGAGAACTCACCAAAAATGACCAGTTTGTCTAGCTCTGATACCCGGAGCGCATCCAACGCAGGAGGATGCTTTTTCCGTGTTGACCGAGACAGAGAACTCACCAAAAATGACCAGTTTGTCAAGCTCTGATACCAGGAGAGCATTCAACGCAGGAGGATGCGTTTTTCCGTGTGGATCGAGACAGAGAACTCACCAAAAATGACCAGTTTGTCAAGCTCTGATACCAGGAGAGCATTCAACGCAGGAGGATGCGTTTTTCCGTGTTGACCGAGACAGAGTACTCACCAAAAATGACCAGTTTGTCAAGCTCTGATACCCGGAGCGCATTCAACGCAGGAGGATGCGTTTTTCCGTGTGGATCGAGACAGAGAACTCATCAAAAATGACCAGTTTTTCAAGCTCTGATACCAGGAGAGCATCCAACGCAGGAGGATGCTTTTTCGTGTTGATCGAGACAGAGAACTCGCCAAAAATGACCAATTTGTCAAGCTCTGATACCAGGAGAGCATCCAACGCAGTAGGATGCTTTTTCCGTGTTGGTTGAGACAGAGAACTCACCAAAAATGACCAGTTTGTCAAGCTCTGATACCCGGAGCGCATTCAACGCAGGAGGATGCGTTTTTCCGTGTGGATCGAGACAGAGAACTCACCAAAAACGACCAGTTTTTCAAGCTCTGATACCAGGAGAGCATCCAACGCAGAAGGATGCTTTTTCGTGTTGATCGAGACAGAGAACTCACCAAAAATGACCAGTTTGTCTAGCTCTGATACCAGGAGCGCATCCAACGCAGGAGGATGCTTTTTCCGTGTTGACCGAGACAGAGAACTCACCAAAAATGACCAGTTTGTCAAGCTCTGATACCCGGAGCGCATTCAACGCAGGAGGATGCGTTTTTCCGTGTGGATCGAGACAGAGAACTCACCAAAAATGACCAGTTTTTCAAGCTCAGATACCAGGAGAGCATCCAACGCAGGAGGATGTTTTTTCCGCGTTGATCGAGACAGAAAATTCACCAAAAATGACCAGTTTGTCAAGCTCTGATACCCGGAGCGCATTCAACGCAGGAGGATGCGTTTTTCCGTGTGGATCGAGACAGAGAACTCACCAAAAATGACCAGTTTGTCAAGCTCTGATACCAGGAGAGCATCCAACGCAGGAGGATGCTTTTTCCGTGTTGACCGAGACAGAGAACTCACCAAAAAAGACCAGTTTGTCAAGCTCTGATACCAGGAGAGCATCCAACGCAGGAGGATGCTTTTGTTCGTGTTGATCGAGACAGAGAACTCACCAAAAATGACCAGTTTGTCAAGCTCTGATACCCGGAGCGCATTCAACGCAGGAGGATGCGTTTTTCCGTGTGGATCGAGACAGAGAACTCACCAAAAATGACCAGTTTTTCAAGCTCAGATACCAGGAGAGCATCCAACGCAGGAGGATGTTTTTTCCGCGTTGATCGAGACAGAAAATTCACCAAAAATGACCACTTTGTCAAGCTCTGATACCCGGAGCGCATTCAACGCAGGAGGATGCGTTTTTCCGTGTGGATCGAGACAGAGAACTCACCAAAAATGACCAGTTTGTCAAGCTCAGATACCAGGAGAGCATCCAACGCAGGAGGATGCTTTTTCCGTGTTGACCGAGACAGAGAACTCACCAAAAATGACCAGTTTGTCAAGCTCTGATACCCGGAGCGCATTCAACGCAGGAGGAAGCGTTTTTCCGTGTGGATCGAGACAGAGAACTCACCAAAAATGACCAGTTTTTCAAGCTCAGATACCAGGAGAGCATCCAACGCAGGAGGATGTTTTTTCCGCGTTGATCGAGACAGAAAATTCACCAAAAATGACCAGTTTGTCAAGCTCTGATACCCGGAGCGCATTCAACGCAGGAGGATGCGTTTTTCCGTGTGGATCGAGACAGAGAACTCACCAAAAATGACCAGTTTGTCAAGCTCTGATACCAGGAGAGCATCCAACGCAGGAGGATGCTTTTTCCGTGTTGACCGAGACAGAGTACTCACCAAAAAAGACCAGTTTGTCAAGCTCTGATACCAGGAGAGCATCCAACGCAGGAGGATGCTTTTGTTCGTGTTGATCGAGACAGAGAACTCACCAAAAATGACCAGTTTGTCAAGCTCTGATACCCGGAGCGCATTCAACGCAGGAGGATGCGTTTTTCCGTGTGGATCGAGACAGAGAACTCACCAAAAATGACCAGTTTGTCAAGCTCTGATACCAGGAGAGCATCCAACGCAGGAGGATGCTTTTTCCGTGTTGACCGAGACAGAGAACTCACCAAAAATGACCAGTTTGTCAAGCTCTGATACCAGGAGAGCATCCAACGCAGGAGGATGCGTTTTTCCGTGTTGGTCGTTACAGAGAACTCACCAAAAAAGACCAGTTTGTCAAGCTCTGATACCAGGAGAGCATCCAACGCAGGAGGATGCTTTTTCCGCGTTGACCGAGACAGAGAACTCACCAAAAAAGACCAGTTTGTCAAGCTCTGATACCAGGAGAGCATCCAACGCAGGAGGATGCTTTTGTTCGTGTTGATCGAGACAGAGAACTCACCAAAAATGACCAGTTTGTCAAGCTCTGATACCCGGAGCGCATTCAACGCAGGAGGATGCGTTTTTCCGTGTGGATCGAGACAGAGAACTCACCAAAAATGACCAGTTTGTCAAGCTCTGATACCAGGAGAGCATCCAACGCAGGAGGATGCTTTTTCCGTGTTGACCGAGACAGAGAACTCACCAAAAATGACCAGTTTGTCAAGCTCTGATACCAGGAGAGCATCCAACGCAGGAGGATGCTTTTGTTCGTGTTGATCGAGACAGAGAACTCACCAAAAATGACCAGTTTGTCAAGCTCTGATACCCGGAGCGCATTCAACGCAGGAGGATGCGTTTTTCCGTGTGGATCGAGACAGAGAACTCACCAAAAATGACCAGTTTGTCAAGCTCTGATACCAGGAGAGCATCCAACGCAGGAAGATGCTTTTGTTCGTGTTGATCGAGACAGAGAACTCACCAAAAATGACCAGTTTGTCAAGCTCTGATACCCGGAGCGCATTCAACGCAGGAGGATGCGTTTTTCCGTGTGGATCGAGACAGAGTACTCACCAAAAATGACCAGTTTGTCAAGCTCTGATACCCGGAGCGCATTCAACGCAGGAGGATGCGTTTTTCCGTGTGGATCGAGACAGAGAACTCACCAAAAATGACCAGTTTTTCAAGCTCAGATACCGGGAGAGCATCCAACGCAGGAGGATGCTTTTTCGTGTTGATCGAGACAGAGAACTCACCAAAAATGACCAGTTTGTCAAGCTCTGATACCAGGAGAGCATTCAACGCAGGAGGATGCGTTTTTCCGTGTTGATCGAGACAGAGAACTCACCAAAAATGACCAGTTTGTCAAGCTCTTATACAAGGTGAGCATCCAACGCAGGAGGATGCTTTTTCGTGTTGATCGAGACAGAGAACTCACCAAAAATGACCAGTTTGTCAAGCTCTGATACCAGGAGAGCATTCAACGCAGGAGGATGCGTTTTTCCGTGTGGATCGAGACAGAGAACTCACCAAAAATGACCAGTTTTTCAAGCTCTGATACCAGGAGAGCATCCAACGCAGGAGGATGCTTTTTCCGTGTTGACCGAGACAGAGAACTCACCAAAAATGACCAGTTTGTCAAGCTCTGATACCCGGAGCGCATTCAACGCAGGAGGATGCGTTTTTCCGTGTGGATCGAGACAGAGAACTCACCAAAAATGACCAGTTTTTCAAGTTCTGATACCAGGAGAGCATCCAACGCAGGAGGATGCTTTTTCCGTGTTGACCGAGACAGAGAACTCACCAAAAATGACCAGTTTGTCAAGCTCTGATACCCGGAGCGCATTCAACGCAGGAGGATGCGTTTTTCCGTGTGGAACGAGACAGAGAACTCACCAAAAATGACCAGTTTTTCAAGCTCAGATACCAGGAGAGCATCCAACGCAGGAGGATGCTTTTTCCGTGTTGACCGAGACAGAGAACTCACCAAAAATGACCAGTTTGTCAAGCTCTGATACCCGGAGCGCATTCAACGCAGGAGGATGCGTTTTTCCGTGTGGATCGAGACAGAGAACTCACCAAAAATGACCAGTTTGTCAAGCTCTGATACCAGGAGAGCATCCAACGCAGGAGGATGCTTTTTCCGTGTTGACCGAGACAGAGAACTCACCAAAAATGACCAGTTTGTCTAGCTCTGATACCCGGAGCGCATCCAACGCAGGAGGATGCTTTTTCCGTGTTGACCGAGACAGAGAACTCACCAAAAATGACCAGTTTGTCAAGCTCTGATACCAGGAGAGCATTCAACGCAGGAGGATGCGTTTTTCCGTGTGGATCGAGACAGAGAACTCACCAAAAATGACCAGTTTGTCAAGCTCTGATACCAGGAGAGCATTCAACGCAGGAGGATGCGTTTTTCCGTGTTGACCGAGACAGAGTACTCACCAAAAATGACCAGTTTGTCAAGCTCTGATACCCGGAGCGCATTCAACGCAGGAGGATGCGTTTTTCCGTGTGGATCGAGACAGAGAACTCATCAAAAATGACCAGTTTTTCAAGCTCTGATACCAGGAGAGCATCCAACGCAGGAGGATGCTTTTTCGTGTTGATCGAGACAGAGAACTCGCCAAAAATGACCAATTTGTCAAGCTCTGATACCAGGAGAGCATCCAACGCAGTAGGATGCTTTTTCCGTGTTGGTTGAGACAGAGAACTCACCAAAAATGACCAGTTTGTCAAGCTCTGATACCCGGAGCGCATTCAACGCAGGAGGATGCGTTTTTCCGTGTGGATCGAGACAGAGAACTCACCAAAAACGACCAGTTTTTCAAGCTCTGATACCAGGAGAGCATCCAACGCAGAAGGATGCTTTTTCGTGTTGATCGAGACAGAGAACTCACCAAAAATGACCAGTTTGTCTAGCTCTGATACCAGGAGCGCATCCAACGCAGGAGGATGCTTTTTCCGTGTTGACCGAGACAGAGAACTCACCAAAAATGACCAGTTTGTCAAGCTCTGATACCCGGAGCGCATTCAACGCAGGAGGATGCGTTTTTCCGTGTGGATCGAGACAGAGAACTCACCAAAAATGACCAGTTTTTCAAGCTCAGATACCAGGAGAGCATCCAACGCAGGAGGATGTTTTTTCCGCGTTGATCGAGACAGAAAATTCACCAAAAATGACCAGTTTGTCAAGCTCTGATACCCGGAGCGCATTCAACGCAGGAGGATGCGTTTTTCCGTGTGGATCGAGACAGAGAACTCACCAAAAATGACCAGTTTGTCAAGCTCTGATACCAGGAGAGCATCCAACGCAGGAGGATGCTTTTTCCGTGTTGACCGAGACAGAGAACTCACCAAAAAAGACCAGTTTGTCAAGCTCTGATACCAGGAGAGCATCCAACGCAGGAGGATGCTTTTGTTCGTGTTGATCGAGACAGAGAACTCACCAAAAATGACCAGTTTGTCAAGCTCTGATACCCGGAGCGCATTCAACGCAGGAGGATGCGTTTTTCCGTGTGGATCGAGACAGAGAACTCACCAAAAATGACCAGTTTTTCAAGCTCAGATACCAGGAGAGCATCCAACGCAGGAGGATGTTTTTTCCGCGTTGATCGAGACAGAAAATTCACCAAAAATGACCAGTTTGTCAAGCTCTGATACCCGGAGCGCATTCAACGCAGGAGGATGCGTTTTTCCGTGTGGATCGAGACAGAGAACTCACCAAAAATGACCAGTTTGTCAAGCTCAGATACCAGGAGAGCATCCAACGCAGGAGGATGCTTTTTCCGTGTTGACCGAGACAGAGAACTCACCAAAAATGACCAGTTTGTCAAGCTCTGATACCCGGAGCGCATTCAACGCAGGAGGAAGCGTTTTTCCGTGTGGATCGAGACAGAGAACTCACCAAAAATGACCAGTTTTTCAAGCTCAGATACCAGGAGAGCATCCAACGCAGGAGGATGTTTTTTCCGCGTTGATCGAGACAGAAAATTCACCAAAAATGACCAGTTTGTCAAGCTCTGATACCCGGAGCGCATTCAACGCAGGAGGATGCGTTTTTCCGTGTGGATCGAGACAGAGAACTCACCAAAAATGACCAGTTTGTCAAGCTCTGATACCAGGAGAGCATCCAACGCAGGAGGATGCTTTTTCCGTGTTGACCGAGACAGAGAACTCACCAAAAAAGACCAGTTTGTCAAGCTCTGATACCAGGAGAGCATCCAACGCAGGAGGATGCTTTTGTTCGTGTTGATCGAGACAGAGAACTCACCAAAAATGACCAGTTTGTCAAGCTCTGATACCCGGAGCGCATTCAACGCAGGAGGATGCGTTTTTCCGTGTGGATCGAGACAGAGAACTCACCAAAAATGACCAGTTTGTCAAGCTCTGATACCAGGAGAGCATCCAACGCAGGAGGATGCTTTTTTCGTGTTGACCGAGACAGAGAACTCACCAAAAATGACCAGTTTGTCAAGCTCTGATACCAGGAGAGCATCCAACGCAGGAGGATGCGTTTTTCCGTGTTGGTCGTTACAGAGAACTCACCAAAAAAGACCAGTTTGTCAAGCTCTGATACCAGGAGAGCATCCAACGCAGGAGGATGCTTTTTCCGCGTTGACCGAGACAGAGAACTCACCAAAAAAGACCAGTTTGTCAAGCTCTGATACCAGGAGAGCATCCAACGCAGGAGGATGCTTTTGTTCGTGTTGATCGAGACAGAGAACTCACCAAAAATGACCAGTTTGTCAAGCTCTGATACCCGGAGCGCATTCAACGCAGGAGGATGCGTTTTTCCGTGTGGATCGAGACAGAGAACTCACCAAAAATGACCAGTTTGTCAAGCTCTGATACCAGGAGAGCATCCAACGCAGGAGGATGCTTTTTCCGTGTTGACCGAGACAGAGAACTCACCAAAAATGACCAGTTTGTCAAGCTCTGATACCCGGAGCGCATTCAACGCAGGAGGATGCGTTTTTCCGTGTGGATCGAGACAGAGAACTCACCAAAAATGACCAGTTTGTCAAGCTCTGATACCAGGAGAGCATCCAACGCAGGAGGATGCTTTTTCCGTGTTGACCGAGACAGAGAACTCACCAAAAATGACCAGTTTGTCTAGCTCTGATACCAGGAGAGCATCCAACGCAGGAGGATGCTTTTGTTCGTGTTGATCGAGACAGAGAACTCACCAAAAATGACCAGTTTGTCAAGCTCTGATACCAGGAGAGCATTTTTTTTTTTTTTTTATTTATTCATAGACGGCCAGGCCGTATTGCTACCAGGAGAGCATTCAACGTAGGAGGATTTTCCTGAGTAGCACATAGTCTGTTTCATACTGATGTTAATGTGCAAGTGTATGTAAGTTCGGAATGTTTAGAAGAATTTGACACGTCCGTACTCCTTCGCTGATTTATTGCAACTAACTTGCTCATCTCTTCCGTCACACTACTCTCCCGCTTCGCTCACTCTCACGATTCCTTTCCTGTTCCTTTTTTCTCAAACACATCCTTACACATCCACACGGCCTCTCCTGACACATCATCCGCCTCGGATGTTCATTCAGTAGTTAATTCTACCTTATACTTCTTCATTTGGCTCGACGCCGTCGTTGTATGCTGTGAGCCCTCGCCACTAATTTTCTCTACTTTATAACGATCGTTGGACATCTTTTCTATAACCTTGTAAGGACCTAAAAACTGCGGCGCTGTTTTCTTTCCAGGATTATATTGACTTCTTTGTACCACGACCACATCTCCTATTTCATACTTTGTTGATTCCCTAGCGCGTAGATCATAATTTCGTTTTTGCTTACTCTGAGCTCTTTCAATACTGCACCTAGCTTCAGCCCTTAAAGCACTACGTTCCTCATTAAATTGTGCTACACGTATTTCTTCCATCAATTCCGATAAACGCAAATCTTCTTTATGCCGCATTGTCACCCCAAACATCGCTTGGAAAGGTGTGACCCTAGTCGACTGATGTACATTCAGATTAATCCATTTTTGTACGTTTCCAACATGTTTATACCACTTTCGCGAATCGTTTACACATAATTTCGTTAGCATGGCTAATATTACTTGGTTTGCTCTTTCGACCTGTCCATTGCCACGCGGCACGCCCGTAACTATTTCGATATGTTCAATATTCTCTTCTTCGTAATATTGTTTGAAACTGTTGGACGTAAATGCAGATCCCTTATCGCTCACTATTCTTCGTGGGTTTCCAAACATATCGCTTTGATTCCGCAATCGCTGAATAACCTCATTAGAAGCTGTCGTTTTCGTCGGATATATCCACGTGTACTTGGTGAAAGCATCCACCACAACAAAGATATATCTATACATCTTATCAGTAGCCTCCATGGGACCTACGTGATCAACGTGAAAGGTGTCGAACGGCACCTCTCCTTTTTCTATTGGATGCAACATTCCGTCTATTTTACCTCGTTTACGTTCTGCAATCGAACATTTTACGCAACATTCAATCTTCCCTTTTATCTTTTCCGTGAGATTTGGAATATAATAATCTCGACTTATCACATCCTCTAGCTTATGTACACCAAAATGTCCGTTTTCATGGGCCCTTCTTATAATTTCACCTTGCAATTCTGTCGGTACGACTATTACTTCTTTTCCTTTCACTAACTTCATCACAATTTGACCGTTCATACAGTAGTCGTCATATGTTTGAGTTTTAAGTAGTTGTCGTATGGCCGAAATTCTTTCGTCTTTCTTTTGTGCAGTTATGATCATCTCTATCACCGGATCATTTGATATCATCATAATAGCCCGACTTAAGGCATCTACATGCCGCATCGACGTTCCTGGCCTATGAACAACCTTATAATCGTATTCTTCCAGCGTTAAAGCCCATCTAGCTATGCGCGCAGAGAGTTCTTTTGCTTTAAAAGTGTGTTGAAATGCCGAACAATCTGTTACAATCTTGAAAGGTATCCCTAGCAAATAGACACGGAATTTCTCCACCGCTCGCATAACAGCTAACACTTCCAAATGGTACGCACTGTAATTTTTCTCTGCATCATTCGTTTGATGGCTCATGTAATAAACTGGATGAAATTGATCGTCTGAGCCCCTCTGTAATAAGATTGCTCCATAACCCTCCTTTGAAGCATCTGTATGCACTTCCGTCTCCGCCTTTTCTTCGTAGATCTTTAACACAGGATCGGACGTCAAGCATTTCTTCAACCTGTCAAAACAATTCAACTGCACATGTTTGCACTCGTATTCAACATTTTTACGCATCAAGTCCGTCAGCGGTTTGGCTATAATCGCGTAGCCCTCGATGAACTTACGAAAATAACTAGTTAATCCCAAAAACCTTTGTAACTGTTTAACGTTTCTTGGGACCGGAAAAGAATGCACTGCTTTTATTTTATTCGGCGAAATGCGATAAGTACCATCCTTAATAACATATCCCAAATACTCTACTTCAGGCTTAAGAAATTGAGATTTTTTCCAATTGAACTCAATTCCGTTTTCACTGGCAACTTTGAACAACCTTTTCAACGTGGTAATGTTCTCTTCTACATTGTTAGTCGCAATGATCAAATCATCCACATAGACTAATATTTCACCGCTTTTGATCAGTTCACGAAACGCGTTGGCTACAAACCGACTAAAACATGCTGGACTATTACACAGACCGAATGGAGCACGTAGAAATTCGTACTGGCCTGTATGTGTCACAAACGCTGTATACTTCTGGCTAGACTTCTCTATCGGCACGTGAAAGAAAGAGTTTTTTAAGTCCAGCGTTGTGAACACTTTTGCCCCTTGCAACTTATCGATTTGGTCCTCCATATTCCTCATTGGAAAACAATCCTTCCTCATCTTGCGGTTAAGCTCACGATAGTCCACGCAAACCCTCATCGTACCATCTTTTTTCTTCGCAAGCACTACAGGACTAGCAAAATCACTGGTACTTTCTCGTATAATATTTGCGTGCAACCACTCGTTCACTGTTCTTTCTAGTACCTCCTTTTCTTTAGGGGCAAACCGTCTTGGGTTGGTTTGCACCGGGTGTTCGTCTTCGAGAATAATTTTCATTTCTACTGTGCTTTTTACCTCTTTACTCGGATCATAGTTCGAAATTAGGGCTTTAATGTCATTTGAATATCGTTCCGGTACGTCGATTTCACTGTCATACGGCATGATCCCCATAATTTCATATTCGTCTTTCTTACACACTTCCACCCCGTCCGTAGTCACTTTCACATCGAAATATTCAAGTGACGCCGTTCCGAGTACAGCCGCAAAAGACATGCATTTATTTGGCACTAGATAGAAAAACACGTCGCGGTATTGGCTGTCACCAATACACACATCAATCTTAAAAACACCCTCTGCAGCGATTTCGTTGCCGCCAAAACCTTTAAGTATCATTGTAGTGGTGGATAGGCACGGCTTCCCAATCTTTTCGTAGGTGTAGTTCGTCATTAAATTCATTGGACTGCCGGTATCAAACAAGGCGTTCACAACTACCGGTCCTACTCTCACTGGTATGAACGTTCTTTGCAATCCTGCTAGTTTTCCAGACAGCAGCCGTGATGTATAATCGTCTTCGCGATTAGCGTCACTTGCAGGAATGACGTCACTGTGAACAGATTCTACTCTTGGTCGACAAATCAGGATATTCTGTTTCACTTTCGTGCCACCTTTCGTGCATTCGCGAGCTCTGTGCCCAAACGTGTTGCACGAAAAACATTTGGGGCCTTCGGCTTTCTGCGGACATTCCGCGGAAACATGTGATGTTTCACCACAATTGTAACAGTTTTGTTTCCTGCTCACTTTGTTGTCCTTATCAGCGACACGTGTTCTCTCTTTTCTGCTTCCTATATCGTCTCGTTTGGGTTTGTTCTTGGAATTCTTCATCACCTTTTCGAAATTAAACAATTTCTTCTTCAGCCGTTCGATGCTTTGTACTTCGTATAACATCGTTTGGTGATGTTCATCGTCCGTAATACCGTTTACTATATATTCACAGAGGCTAGGTTCGTCGAGTTCGATAGGTAGCGCTATCCGTTGCATTTCGTAAATATAATCACGGATGGACTCTGAATTCTTCTTCTTACGGTTCGTCAGCGCACGATGTACATCGCTTGCCCGTACGCGTGGGGCAAATTCTTTTATCAGCGCTTGTTCTAGCTTCTTAAAACTGCTGAAACTGCTTCGAAGCGAAAATACAAAACGTTTCGCTGTTCCAGTTAATTTCTTTCGGCACATTATCAATTGTTGCTCGTCATCCCATCGTGCAGATTTGCAAACGCTTTTGAGTTGCATCAGCCATAATCGTACGTCCTCTCCCTCCTCTGCACCGAAGGATTCGATACTCTCTTCCATATCACGAAAAGAGTAAACCTTCACACGGCGTGGTGCGCATCGTCGAGTTGGTAAAGGTGTAGAAGTATTTGTTCCATTCGCCGTCTTGTACAGATCATTAGATTCGTCATTTTCACTCGCGTCGTTGTCCTTTTCGTCGTACTCGTCGTTGGTGCTTGAGCCGTCATCATCATCCCTTTCCTCGTAATCGCGGTGTGAGTCGTCTTTCTCACACATACCGTCAACCGCACGTTCCGCGTCTTTTGTGTGTGAGTCGTCTTTCTCACACACGCCGTCTTTCTGCGAACTGCGATCGTCCTCATCATTTTTATATCCGGAACTCGTCATATTCCGATGGTTAATGATTTCTTCCGCGATATCACGTTTTCCACCGATGGCTGGCAAGCCAAGCTTTTCGCACTCGCGGATCAACCCGACTTTGGTGAAGTTTTCACATAACTCCTCGATCGTAGCCATTTCGTCGTTAGTTCGTCGTAGTCCACTTAAATCGCTTCACGTTCCACTTTTTTGCTTCACTGTATCAATATCCTTCATATCCCGGTTGAGCCCCCATGTAAGTTCGGAATGTTTAGAAGAATTTGACACGTCCGTACTCCTTCGCTGATTTATTGCAACTAACTTGCTCATCTCTTCCGTCACACTACTCTCCCGCTTCGCTCACTCTCACGATTCCTTTCCTGTTCCTTTTTTCTCAAACACATCCTTACACATCCACATGTATATGTGATGAAATGATCGCAATTGTCTTCACAATGACCGATTAGATCGGCCCAGTAATTCTTGGATTTCTTGACACACGGACAACCGACCTAAAATTGGAGCATCTAACTTAATACGCGAAAATCAAGCGAACGATCGAAATTCACATTAATATGTGCAGGGCCACGAGAGTTGATAAAATGCTGACAAATTGGTCAAAATTGGCAACAAATTGGTGCTGGTCTACTGTGAAAACCACTATACCGTAGCCTCGCACACAATTGTTTTCAGATTTACGATACCAGGAGAGCATGTTTTCCAAGAGGTGGAATAAATTTACCCATCACTATTGCATTGCATACTATCAAACCCGTGAGAGCGTTCACTAGTTTAAGGAAGATGGATGAAACGGAGAGCATCCTTCATTTCGCTCAAACTTTCGAAATTCCATACAAAACCAGCTGTTTTCAGATTTCCGATACCAGGAGAGCATCCACGGAAGAGGTAGCACCTAGTACAGCAATTTTGGTCGAAAACCGCCGTAAGGTATGCAATTTTTGTACACTAACTTTCCCGTTTTTCGTGAAAAATTTCTTGGAAAACTACCAGTTTTCGAATGTATAGTACCAGGAGAGCATCCACGGAAGAGGTAGCACCTGGTAATTTTGCCCGCCTAAAGGTATGCAATGTTTAAACACTAACTTTCCATACAAACCAGCTGTTTTCAGATTTCCGATACCAGGAGAGCATGTACTTCAAGAGGTGACCCTCAGCCACTCAGGCACTCATGAGTGACCGGCACTCATGAGTGACTGAGTGACCGGAAATCATGAGTGACCGGCACTCATGAGTGACCGGCACTCATGAGTGACCGGCACTCATGAGTGACCGGCACTCATGAGTGATCGGCACTCATGAGTGACCGGCACTCATGAGTGCCTGGGTGCCTCAGAACTGTCAATTAGCCGTCGATTAGCCGTCGATTAGGCGTCGATTAGCCGTCAATTAGCCGTCGATTAGCCGTCAATTAACCGTCAATTAGCCGTCAATTAGCCGTCAATTAGCCGTCGATAAGCCGTCAATTAGCCGTCGATTAGCCGTTGATTAGCCGTCGATTAGCCGTCGATTAGCCGTCGATTAACCGTCGATTAGCCGTCAATTAGCCGTCAATTAGACGTCGATGAGCCGTCAATTAGCCGTCGATTAGCCGTTGATTAGCCGTCGATTAGCCGTCAATTAGCCGTCGTTTAGCCGTCAATTTGCCGTCGATTAGCCGTCGATTGGCCGTCGATTAGCCGTCGATTAGCCGTCAATTAACCGTCGATTAGCCATCAATTAGCCGTCAATTAGGCGTCGATTAACCGTCAATTAGCCGTCGTTTAGCCGTCAATTTGCCGTCGATTAGCCGTCGATTAGCCGTCAATTAGCCGTCAATTAGCCGTCGATTAGCCGTGGATTAGCCGTCAATTAGCCGTCAATTACCCCCAATTACCCCGACGGTTAATTGACGCCTAATTGACGGCTAATTGACGGCTAATCGATGGCTAATCGACGGCTAATTGACGGCTAATCGACGGCCAATCGACGGCTAATTGACGGCTAATCGACGGCAAATTGACGGCTAAACGACGGCTAATTGACGGCTAATCGACGCCTAATTGACGGCTAATTGATGGCTAATTGACGGCTAATTGACGGCTAATCGACGCCTAATCGACGGCTAATCGACGGCTAATTGACAGCTCTCAGGCACCCAGATACTCATGAGCTCCAGTCACTCATGAGTGCCGATCACTCATGAGTGCCGGTCACTCATGAGTGCCGGTCACTCATGAGTGCCGGTCACTCATGAGTGCCGGTCACTCATGAGTGCCGGTCACTCATGATTTCCGGTCACTCAGTCTCTCATGAGTGCCGGTCACTCATGAGTGCCTGAGTGGCTGAGGGTCACCTCTTGAAGTACATGCTTTCCTGGTATCGGAAATCTGAAAACAGCTGGTTTGTATGGAAAGTTAGTGTTTAAACATTGCATACCTTTAGGCGGGCAAAATTACCAGGTGCTACCTCTTCCGTGGATGCTCTCCTGGTACTATTCATTCGAAAACTGGTAGTTTTCCAAGAAATTTTTCACGAAAAACGGGAAAGTTAGTGTACAAAAATTGCATACCTTACGGCGGTTTTCGACCAAAATTGCTGTACTAGGTGCTACCTCTTCCGTGGATGCTCTCCTGGTATCGGAAATCTGAAAACAGCTGGTTTTGTTTGGAATTTCGTACCAGCCGACGGAAAGTTTGAGCGAAATGAAGGATGCTCTCCGTTTCATCCATCTTCCTTAAACTAGTGAACGCTCTCACGGGTTTGATAGTATGCAATGCAATAGTGATGGGTAAATTTATTCCACCTCTTGGAAAACATGCTCTCCTGGTATCGTAAATCTGAAAACAATTGTGTGCGAGGCTACGGTATAGTGGTTTTCACAGTAGACCAGCACCAATTTGTTGCCAATTTTGACCAATTTGTCAGCATTTTATCAACTCTCGTGGCCCTGCACATATTAATGTGAATTTCGATCGTTCGCTTGATTTTCGCGTATTAAGTTAGATGCTCCAATTTTAGGTCGGTTGTCCGTGTGTCAAGAAATCCAAGAATTACTGGGCCGATCTAATCGGTCATTGTGAAGACAATTGCGATCATTTCATCACATATACACTTGCACATTAACATCAGTATGAAACAGACTATGTGCTACTCAGGAAAATCCTCCTACGTTGAATGCTCTCCTGGTAGCAATACGGCCTGGCCGTCTATGAATAAATAAAAAAAAAAAAAAATGCTCTCCTGGTATCAGAGCTTGACAAACTGGTCATTTTTGGTGAGTTCTCTGTCTCGATCAACACGAACAAAAGCATCCTCCTGCGTTGGATGCTCTCCTGGTATCAGAGCTTGACAAACTGGTCATTTTTGGTGAGTTCTCTGTCTCGGTCAACACGGAAAAAGCATCCTCCTGCGTTGGATGCTCTCCTGGTATCTGAGCTTGAAAAACTGGTCATTTTTGGTGAGTTCTCTGTCTCGATCCACACGGAAAAACGCATCCTCCTGCGTTGAACGCGCTCCAAGTATCAGAGCTTGACAAACTGGTCATTTTTGGTGAATTTTCTGTCTCGATCAACGCGGAAAAAACATCCTCCTGCGTTGGATGCTCTCCTGGTATCTGAGCTTGAAAAACTGGTCATTTTTGGTGAGTTCTCTGTCTCGATCCACACGGAAAAACGCATCCTCCTGCGTTGAATGCGCTCCGGGTATCAGAGCTTGACAAACTGGTCATTTTTGGTGAATTTTCTGTCTCGATCAACGCGGAAAAAACATCCTCCTGCGTTGGATGCTCTCCTGGTATCTGAGCTTGAAAAACTGGTCATTTTTGGTGAGTTCTCTGTCTCGATCCACACGGAAAAACGCATCCTCCTGCGTTGAACGCGCTCCGGGTATCAGAGCTTGACAAACTGGTCATTTTTGGTGAATTTTCTGTCTCGATCAACGCGGAAAAAACATCCTCCTGCGTTGGATGCTCTCCTGGTATCTGAGCTTGAAAAACTGGTCATTTTTGGTGAGTTCTCTGTCTCGATCCACACGGAAAAACGCATCCTCCTGCGTTGAATGCGCTCCGGGTATCAGAGCTTGACAAACTGGTCATTTTTGGTGAGTTCTCTGTCTCGGTCAACACGGAAAAAGCATCCTCCTGCGTTGGATGCGCTCCGGGTATCAGAGCTAGACAAACTGGTCATTTTTGGTGAGTTCTCTGTCTCGATCAACACGAAAAAGCATCCTTCTGCGTTGGATGCTCTCCTGGTATCAGAGCTTGACAAACTGGTCGTTTTTGGTGAGTTCTCTGTCTCGATCCACACGGAAAAACGCATCCTCCTGCGTTGAATGCGCTCCGGGTATCAGAGCTTGACAAACTGGTCTTTTTTGGTGAGTTCTCTGTCTCGACCAACACGGAAAAAGCATCCTACTGCGTTGGATGCTCTCCTGGTATCAGAGCTTGACAAATTGGTCATTTTTGGCGAGTTCTCTGTCTCGATCAACACGAAAAAGCATCCTCCTGCGTTGGATGCTCTCCTGGTATCAGAGCTTGAAAAACTGGTCATTTTTGGTGAGTTCTCTGTCTCGATCCACACGGAAAAACGCATCCTCCTGCGTTGAATGCGCTCCGGGTATCAGAGCTTGACAAACTGGTCATTTTTGGTGAGTACTCTGTCTCGGTCAACACGGAAAAACGCATCCTCCTGCGTTGAATGCTCTCCTGGTATCAGAGCTTGACAAACTGGTCATTTTTGGTGAGTTCTCTGTCTCGATCCACACGGAAAAACGCATCCTCCTGCGTTGAATGCTCTCCAGGTATCAGAGCTTGACAAACTGGTCATTTTTGGTGAGTTCTCTGTCTCGGTCAACACGGAAAAAGCATCCTCCTGCGTTGGATGCGCTCCGGGTATCAGAGCTAGACAAACTGGTCATTTTTGGTGAGTTCTCTGTCTCGGTCAACACGGAAAAAGCATCCTCCTGCGTTGGATGCTCTCCTGGTATCAGAGCTTGACAAACTGGTCATTTTTGGTGAGTTCTCTGTCTCGATCCACACGGAAAAACGCATCCTCCTGCGTTGAATGCGCTCCGGGTATCAGAGCTTGACAAACTGGTCATTTTTGGTGAGTTCTCTGTCTCGGTCAACACGGAAAAAGCATCCTCCTGCGTTGGATGCTCTCCTGGTATCTGAGCTTGACAAACTGGTCATTTTTGGTGAGTTCTCTGTCTCGTTCCACACGGAAAAACGCATCCTCCTGCGTTGAATGCGCTCCGGGTATCAGAGCTTGACAAACTGGTCATTTTTGGTGAGTTCTCTGTCTCGGTCAACACGGAAAAAGCATCCTCCTGCGTTGGATGCTCTCCTGGTATCAGAACTTGAAAAACTGGTCATTTTTGGTGAGTTCTCTGTCTCGATCCACACGGAAAAACGCATCCTCCTGCGTTGAATGCGCTCCGGGTATCAGAGCTTGACAAACTGGTCATTTTTGGTGAGTTCTCTGTCTCGGTCAACACGGAAAAAGCATCCTCCTGCGTTGGATGCTCTCCTGGTATCAGAGCTTGAAAAACTGGTCATTTTTGGTGAGTTCTCTGTCTCGATCCACACGGAAAAACGCATCCTCCTGCGTTGAATGCTCTCCTGGTATCAGAGCTTGACAAACTGGTCATTTTTGGTGAGTTCTCTGTCTCGATCAACACGAAAAAGCATCCTCCTGCGTTGGATGCTCTTATGGTATCAGAGCTAGACAAACTGGTCATTTTTGGTGAGTTCTCTGTCTCGATCAACACGGAAAAACGCATCCTCCTGCGTTGAATGCTCTCCTGGTATCAGAGCTTGACAAACTGGTCATTTTTGGTGAGTTCTCTGTCTCGATCCACACAGAAAAACGCATCCTCCTGCGTTGAATGCGCTCCGGGTATCAGAGCTTGACAAACTGGTCATTTTTGGTGAGTTCTCTGTCTCGATCAACACGAACAAAAGCATCCTCCTGCGTTGGATGCTCTCCTGGTATCAGAGCTTGACAAACTGGTCTTTTTTGGTGAGTTCTCTGTCTCGGTCAACACGGAAAAAGCATCCTCCTGCGTTGGATGCTCTCCTGGTATCAGAGCTTGACAAACTGGTCATTTTTGGTGAGTTCTCTGTCTCGATCCACACGGAAAAACGCATCCTCCTGCGTTGAATGCGCTCCGGGCATCAGAGCTTGACAAACTGGTCATTTTTGGTGAATTTTCTGTCTCGATCAACGCGGAAAAAACATCCTCCTGCGTTGGATGCTCTCCTGGTATCTGAGCTTGAAAAACTGGTCATTTTTGGTGAGTTCTCTGTCTCGATCCACACGGAAAAACGCATCCTCCTGCGTTGAATGCGCTCCGGGTATCAGAGCTTGACAAACTGGTCATTTTTGGTGAGTTCTCTGTCTCGGTCCACACGGAAAAAGCATCCTCCTGCGTTGGATGCGCTCCGGGTATCAGAGCTAGACAAACTGGTCATTTTTGGTGAGTTCTCTGTCTCGATCAACACGAAAAAAGCATCCTTCTGCGTTGGATGCTCTCCTGGTATCAGAGCTTGAAAAACTGGTCGTTTTTGGTGAGTTCTCTGTCTCGATCAACACGGAAAAACGCATCCTCCTGCGTTGAATGCGCTCCGGGTATCAGAGCTTGACAAACTGGTCATTTTTGGTGAGTTCTCTGTCTCGACAAACACGGAAAAAGCATCCTACTGCGTTGGATGCTCTCCTGGTATCAGAGCTTGACAAACTGGTCATTTTTGGGGAGTTCTCTGTTTCGATCAACACGAAAAAGCATCCTCCTGCGTTGGATGCTCTCTTGGTATCAGAGCTTGACAAACTGGTCATTTTTGGGGAGTTCTCTGTCTCGATCAACACGAAAAAGCATCCTCCTGCGTTGGATGCTCTCCTGGTATCAGAGCTTGACAAACTGGTCATTTTTGGTGAGTTCTCTGTCTCGATCAACACGGAAAAGCATCCTCCTGCGTTGGAAGCTCTCCTGGTATCAGAGCTTGACAAACTGGTCATTTTTGGTGAGTTCTCTGTCTCGGTCAACACGGAAAAACGCATCCTCCTGCGTTGGATGCTCTCCTGGTATCAGAGCTCGACAAACTGGTCGTTTTTGGTGAGTTCTTCGTCTCGATCAACACGAACAAAAGCATCCTCCTACGTAGGAGGCTCTCCTGGTATCAGAGCTTGACAAACTGGTCTTTTTTGGTGAGTTCTCTGTCTCGGTCAATACGGAAAAAACATCCTCCTAAGTTTGATGCTCTCCTGGTATCAGAGCTTTAAAATCTGCTCAGTTTTGGTGAGTTCTCTGTCTCAATCAACACGGAAAAAGCATCCTCCTGCGTTGGAAGCTCTCCTGGTATCAGAGCTTGACAAACTGGTCGTTTTTGGTGAGTTCTCTGTCTCGATCGACACGGAAAAAGCATCCTCCTGCGTTGGATGCTCTCCTGGTATCAGAGCTTGACAAACTGGTTATTTTTGGTGAGTTCTCTGTCTCGATAAACACGAAAAAAGCATCCTCCTGCGTTGGATGCTCTCATGGTATCAGAGCTTGACAAACTGGTCTTTCTTGGTGAGTTCTCTGTCTCGATCGACACGGAAAAAGCATCCTCCTGCGTTGGATGCTCTCCTGGTATCAGAGCTAGACAAACTGGTCATTTTTGGTGAGTTCTCTGTCTCGATCAACACGGAAAAAGCATCCTCCTGCACTGGATGCTCTCCTGGTATCAGAGCTTGACAAACTGGTCATTTTTGGCGAGTTCTCTGTCTCGATCAACACGGAAAAAGCATCCTCCTGCGTTGGATGCTCTCATGGTATCAGAGCTTGACAAACTGGTCATTTTTGGTGAGTTCTCTGTCTCGATCGACACGGAAAAAGCATCCTCCTGCGTTGAATGCTCTCCTGGTATCAGAGCTTGACAAACTGGTCTTTTTTGGTGAGTTCTCTGTCTCGATCCACACGGAAAAACGCATCCTCCTGCGTTGGAAGCTCTCCTGGTATCAGAGCTTGACAAACTGGTCATTTTTGGTGAGTTCTCTGTCTCGATCAACACGGAAAAGCATCCTCCTGCGTTGGATGATCTCCTGGTATCAGAGCTTGACAAACTGGTCATTTTTGGTGAGTTCTCTATCTCGATCAACACGGAAAAAGCATCCTCCTGCGTTGGATGCTCTCCTGGTATCAGAGCTTGACAAACTGGTCATTTTTGGTGAGTTCTCTGTCTCGATCAACACGGAAAAAGCATCCTCCTGCGTTGGATGCTCACCTTATACAAGAGCTTGACAAACTGGTCATTTTTGGTGAGTTCTCTGTCTCGATCAACACGGAAAAGCATCCTCCTGCGTTGGATGCTCTCCTGGTATCAGAGCTAGACAAACTGGTCATTTTTGGTGAGTTCTCTGTCTCGATCAACACGAAAAAAGCATCCTCCTGCGTTGGATGCTCTCCTGGTATCAGAGCTAGACAAACTGGTCATTTTTGGTGAGTTCTCTGTCTCGATCAACACGAAAAAAGCATCCTCCTGCGTTGGATGCTCTGATGGTATCAGAGCTTGACAAACTGGTAATTTTTGGTGAGTTCTCTGTCTCGATCAACACGGAAAAAGCATTCTCCTACGTTGCATGCTTTCCTGGTATCAGAGCTTGACAAATTGGTCATTTTTGGTGAGTTCTCTGTCTCGGTCAACGCGGAAAAAGCATCCTCCTGCGTTGGATGCTCTCCTGGTATCAGAGCTTGACAAACTGGTCTTTTTTGGTGAGTTCTCTGTAACGACCAACACGGAAAAAGCATCCTCTTGCGTTGGATGCTCTCCTTGTATCAGAGCTAGACAAACTGGTCATTTTTGGTTAGTTCTCTGTCTCGATCAACACGGAAAAAGCATCCTCCTGCGTTGGATGCTCTCCTGGTATCAGAGCTTGACAAACTGGTCATTTTTGGCGAGTTCTCTGTCTCGATCGACACGGAAAAAGCAACCTCCTGCGTTGGATGCTCTCCTGGTATCAGAGCTTGACAAACTGACCATTTTTGGCGAGTTCTCTATCTCGATCAACACGGAAAAAGCATCCTCCTGCGTTGGATGCTCTCCCGGTATCTGAGCTTGAAAAACTGGTCATTTTTGGTGAGTTCTCTGTCTCGACAAACACGGAAAAAGCATCCTACTGCGTTGGATGCTCTCCTGGTATCAGAGCTTGACAAACTGGTCATTTTTGGGGAGTTCTCTGTCTCGATCAACACGAAAAAGCATCCTCCTGCGTTGGATGCTCTCCTGGTATCAGAGTTTGACAAACTGGTCATTTTTGGGGAGCTCTCTGTCTCGATCAACACGAAAAAGCATCCTCCTGCGTTGGATGCTCTCCTGGTATCAGAGCTTGACAAACTGGTCATTTTTGGTGAGTTCTCTGTCTCGATCAACACGGAAAAGCATCCTCCTGCGTTGGAAGCTCTCCTGGTATCAGAGCTTGACAAACTGGTCATTTTTGGTGAGTTCTCTGTCTCGGTCAACACGGAAAAGCATCCTCCTGCGTTGGATGCTCTCCTGGTATCAGAGCTCGAAAAACTGGTCGTTTTTGGTGAGTTCTCCGTCTCGATCAACACGAACAAAAGCATCCTCCTACGTAGGAGGCTCTCCTGGTATCAGAGCTTGACAAACTGGTCATTTTTGGTGAGTTCTCTGTCTCGGTCAATACGGAAAAAACATCCTCCTAAGTTTGATGCTCTCCTGGTATCAGAGCTTTAAAATCTGCTCAGTTTTGGTGAGTTCTCTGTCTCAATCAACACGGAAAAAGCATCCTCCTGCGTTGGATGCTCTCCTGGTATCAGAGCTTGACAAACTGGTCATTTTTGGTGAGTTCTCTGTCTCGATCGACACGGAAAAAGCATCCTCCTGCGTTGGATGCTCTCCTGGTATCAGAGCTTGACAAACTGGTTATTTTTGATGAGTTCTCTGTCTCGATCAACACGAGAAAAGCATCTTCCTGCGTTGGATGCTTTTATGGTATCAGAGCTTGACAAACTGGTCATTTTTGGTGAGTTCTCTGTCTCGATCGACACGGAAAAAGCATCCTCCTGCGTTGGATGCTCTCCTGGTATCAGAGCTTGACAAATTGGTCATTTTTGGTGAGTTCTCTGTCTCGATCAACACGGAAAAAGCATCCTCCTGCACTGGATGCTCTCCTGGTATCAGAGCTTGACAAACTGGTCATTTTTGGCGAGTTCTCTGTCTCGATCAACACGGAAAAAGCATCCTCCTGCGTTGGATGCTCTCATGGTATCAGAGCCTGACAAACTGGTCATTTTTGGTGAGTTCTCTGTCTCGATCGACACGGAAAAAGCATCCTCCTGCGTTGAATGCTCTCCTGGTATCAGAGCTTGACAAATTGGTCTTTTTTGGTGAGTTCTCTGTCTCGATCCACACGGAAAAACGCATCCTCCTGCGTTGGAAGCTCTCCTGGTATCAGAGCTTGACAAACTGGTCATTTTTGGTGAGTTCTCTGTCTCGATCAACACGGAAAAGCATCCTCCTGCGTTGGATGCTCTCCTGGTATCAGAGCTTGACAAACTGGTCATTTTTGGTGAGTTCTCTGTCTCGATCAACACGGAAAAAGCATCCTCCTGCGTTGGATGCTCTCCTGGTATCAGAGCTTGACAAACTGGTCATTTTTGGTGAGTTCTCTGTCTCGATCAACACGGAAAAAGCATCCTCCTGCATTGGATGCTCTCCCGGTATCTGAGCTTGACAAACTGGTCATTTTTGGTGAGTTCTCTGTCTCGATCAACACGGAAAAGCATCCTCCTGCGTTGGATGCTCTCCTGGTATCAGAGCTAGACAAACTGGTCATTTTTGGTGAGTTCTCTGTCTCGATCAACACGAAAAAAGCATCCTCCTGCGTTGGATGCTCTCCTGGTATCAGAGCTAGACAAACTGGTCATTTTTGGTGAGTTCTCTGTCTCGATCAACACGAAAAAAGCATCCTCCTGCGTTGGATGCTCTCCTGGTATCAGAGCTTGACAAACTGGTAATTTTTGGTGAGTTCTCTGTCTCGATCAACACGGAAAAAGCATCCTCCTACGTTGCATGCTCTCCTGGTATCAGAGCTTGACAAATTGGTCATTTTTGGTGAGTTCTCTGTCTCGGTCAACGCGGAAAAAGCATCCTCCTGCGTTGGATGCTCTCCTGGTATCAGAGCTTGAAAAACTGGTCTTTTTTGGTGAGTTCTCTGTAACGACCAACACGGAAAAAGCATCCTCTTGCGTTGGATGCTCTCCTTGTATCAGAGCTAGACAAACTGGTCATTTTTGGTTAGTTCTCTGTCTCGATCAACACGAAAAAAGCATCCTCCTGCGTTGGATGCTCTCCTGGTATCAGAGCTTGACAAATTGGTCATTTTTGGCGAGTTCTCTGTCTCGACCAACACGGAAAAAGCATCCTCCTGCGTTGGATGCTCTCCTGGTATCAGAGCTTGACAAACTGGTCATTTTTGGTGAGTTCTCTGTCTCGATCGACACGGAAAAAGCATCCTCCTGCGTTGGATGCTCTCCTGGTATCAGAGCTTGACAAACTGACCATTTTTGGTGAGTTCTCTATCTCGATCAACACGGAAAAAGCATCCTCCTGCGTTGGATGCTCTCCTGGTATCAGAGCTTGAAAAACTGGTCATTTTTGGTGAGTTCTCTGTCTCGATCAACACGGAAAAAGCATCCTCCTGCGTTGGATGCTCTCCTGGTATCAGAGCTTGACAAACTGGTCATTTTTGGTGAGTTCTCTGTCTCGACCAACACGGAAAAAGCATCCTCCTGCGTTGGATGCTCTCCTGGTATCAGAGCTTGACAAACTGGTCATTTTTGGTGAGTTCTCTGTCTCGATCAACACGGAAAAGCATCCTCCTGCGTTGGATGCTCTCCTGGTATCAGAGCTAGACAAACTGGTCATTTTTGGTGAGTTCTCTGTCTCGATCGACACGGAAAAAGCATCCTCCTGCGTTGGATGCTCTCCTGGTATCAGAGCTAGACAAACTGGTCATTTTTGGTGAGTTCTCTGTCTCGATCGACACGGAAAAAGCATCCTCCTGCGTTGGATGCTCTCCTGGTATCAGAGCTTGACAAACTGACCATTTTTGGTGAGTTCTCTATCTCGATCAACACGGAAAAAGCATCCTCCTGCGTTGGATGCTCTCCTGGTATCAGAGCTTGAAAAACTGGTCATTTTTGGTGAGTTCTCTGTCTCGATCAACACGGAAAAAGCATCCTCCTGCGTTGGATGCTCTCCTGGTATCAGAGCTTGACAAACTGGTCATTTTTGGTGAGTTCTCTGTCTCGACCAACACGGAAAAAGCATCCTCCTGCGTTGGATGCTCTCCTGGTATCAGAGCTTGACAAACTGGTCATTTTTGGCGAGTTCTCTGTCTCGATCAACAAGGAAAAAGCATCCTCCCACGTTGGATGCTCTCCTGGTATCAGAGCTTGACAAACTGGTCATTTTTGGTGAGTTCTCTGTCTCGATCGACACGGAAAAAGCATCCTCCTGCGTTGGATGCTCTCCTGGTATCAGAGCTTGACAAACTGGTCATTTTTGGTGAGTTCTCTGTCTCGACCAACACGGAAAAAGCATCCTCCTGCGTTGGATGCTCTCCTGGTATCAGAGCTTGACAAACTGGTCATTTTTGGCGAGTTCTCTGTCTCGATCAACAAGGAAAAAGCATCCTCCCACGTTGGATGCTCTCCTGGTATCAGAGCTTGACAAATTGGTCATTTTTGGTGAGTTCTCTGTCTCGGTCAACGCGGAAAAAGCATCCTTCTGCGTTGGATGCTCACCTTGTATAAGAGCTTGACAAATTGGTCAGTTTTGGCGAGTTCTCTGTCTCGATCGACACGGAAAAAGCATCCTCCTGCGTTGGATGCTCTCCTGGTATCAGAGCTTGACAAACTGGTCATTTTTGGTGAGTTCTCTGTCTCGATCGACACGGAAAAAGCATCCTCCTGCGTTGGATGCTCTCCTGGTATCAGAGCTTGACAAACTGACCATTTTTGGTGAGTTCTCTATCTCGATCAACACGGAAAAAGCATCCTCCTGCGTTGGATGCTCTCCTGGTATCAGAGCTTGACAAACTGGTCATTTTTGGTGAGTTCTCTGTCTCGATCAACACGGAAAAGCATCCTCCTGCGTTGGATGCTCTCCTGGTATCAGAGCTAGACAAACTGGTCATTTTTGGTGAGTTCTCTGTCTCGATCGACACGGAAAAAGCATCCTCCTGCGTTGGATGCTCTCCTGGTATCAGAGCTAGACAAACTGGTCATTTTTGGTGAGTTCTCTGTCTCGATCGACACGGAAAAAGCATCCTCCTGCGTTGGATGCTCTCCTGGTATCAGAGCTTGACAAACTGACCATTTTTGGTGAGTTCTCTATCTCGATCAACACGGAAAAAGCATCCTCCTGCGTTGGATGCTCTCCTGGTATCAGAGCTTGAAAAACTGGTCATTTTTGGTGAGTTCTCTGTCTCGATCAACACGGAAAAAGCATCCTCCTGCGTTGGATGCTCTCCTGGTATCAGAGCTTGACAAACTGGTCATTTTTGGTGAGTTCTCTGTCTCGACCAACACGGAAAAAGCATCCTCCTGCGTTGGATGCTCTCCTGGTATCAGAGCTTGACAAACTGGTCATTTTTGGCGAGTTCTCTGTCTCGATCAACAAGGAAAAAGCATCCTCCCACGTTGGATGCTCTCCTGGTATCAGAGCTTGACAAACTGGTCATTTTTGGTGAGTTCTCTGTCTCGATCGACACGGAAAAAGCATCCTCCTGCGTTGGATGCTCTCCTGGTATCAGAGCTAGACAAACTGGTCATTTTTGGTGAGTTCTCTGTCTCGATCGACACGGAAAAAGCATCCTCCTGCGTTGGATGCTCTCCTGGTATCAGAGCTTGACAAACTGACCATTTTTGGTGAGTTCTCTATCTCGATCAACACGGAAAAAGCATCCTCCTGCGTTGGATGCTCTCCTGGTATCAGAGCTTGAAAAACTGGTCATTTTTGGTGAGTTCTCTGTCTCGATCAACACGGAAAAAGCATCCTCCTGCGTTGGATGCTCTCCTGGTATCAGAGCTTGACAAACTGGTCATTTTTGGTGAGTTCTCTGTCTCGACCAACACGGAAAAAGCATCCTCCTGCGTTGGATGCTCTCCTGGTATCAGAGCTTGACAAACTGGTCATTTTTGGCGAGTTCTCTGTCTCGATCAACAAGGAAAAAGCAT
Organism: Anopheles moucheti; assembly: GCF_943734755.1. Taxonomy (NCBI): domain Eukaryota; kingdom Metazoa; phylum Arthropoda; class Insecta; order Diptera; family Culicidae; genus Anopheles; species Anopheles moucheti. The sequence goes on from NC_069140.1 coordinate 27,844,172, forward strand.
CCTCCCACGTTGGATGCTCTCCTGGTATCAGAGCTTGACAAACTGGTCATTTTTGGTGAGTTCTCTGTCTCGATCGACACGGAAAAAGCATCCTCCTGCGTTGGATGCTCTCCTGGTATCAGAGCTTGACAAACTGGTCATTTTTGGTGAGTTCTCTGTCTCGACCAACACGGAAAAAGCATCCTCCTGCGTTGGATGCTCTCCTGGTATCAGAGCTTGACAAACTGGTCATTTTTGGCGAGTTCTCTGTCTCGATCAACAAGGAAAAAGCATCCTCCCACGTTGGATGCTCTCCTGGTATCAGAGCTTGACAAATTGGTCATTTTTGGTGAGTTCTCTGTCTCGGTCAACGCGGAAAAAGCATCCTTCTGCGTTGGATGCTCACCTTGTATAAGAGCTTGACAAATTGGTCAGTTTTGGCGAGTTCTCTGTCTCGATCGACACGGAAAAAGCATCCTCCTGCGTTGGATGCTCTCCTGGTATCAGAGCTTGACAAACTGGTCATTTTTGGTGAGTTCTCTGTCTCGATCGACACGGAAAAAGCATCCTCCTGCGTTGGATGCTCTCCTGGTATCAGAGCTTGACAAACTGACCATTTTTGGTGAGTTCTCTATCTCGATCAACACGGAAAAAGCATCCTCCTGCGTTGGATGCTCTCCTGGTATCAGAGCTTGAAAAACTGGTCATTTTTGGTGAGTTCTCTGTCTCGATCAACACGGAAAAAGCATCCTCCTGCGTTGGATGCTCTCCTGGTATCAGAGCTTGACAAACTGGTCATTTTTGGTGAGTTCTCTGTCTCGACCAACACGGAAAAAGCATCCTCCTGCGTTGGATGCTCTCCTGGTATCAGAGCTAGACAAACTGGTCATTTTTGGTGAGTTCTCTGTCTCGATCAACACGAAAAAAGCATCCTCCTGCGTTGGATGCTCTGATGGTATCAGAGCTTGACAAACTGGTAATTTTTGGTGAGTTCTCTGTCTCGATCAACACGGAAAAAGCATTCTCCTACGTTGCATGCTTTCCTGGTATCAGAGCTTGACAAATTGGTCATTTTTGGTGAGTTCTCTGTCTCGGTCAACGCGGAAAAAGCATCCTCCTGCGTTGGATGCTCTCCTGGTATCAGAGCTTGACAAACTGGTCTTTTTTGGTGAGTTCTCTGTAACGACCAACACGGAAAAAGCATCCTCTTGCGTTGGATGCTCTCCTTGTATCAGAGCTAGACAAACTGGTCATTTTTGGTTAGTTCTCTGTCTCGATCAACACGGAAAAAGCATCCTCCTGCGTTGGATGCTCTCCTGGTATCAGAGCTTGACAAACTGGTCATTTTTGGCGAGTTCTCTGTCTCGATCGACACGGAAAAAGCAACCTCCTGCGTTGGATGCTCTCCTGGTATCAGAGCTTGACAAACTGACCATTTTTGGCGAGTTCTCTATCTCGATCAACACGGAAAAAGCATCCTCCTGCGTTGGATGCTCTCCCGGTATCTGAGCTTGAAAAACTGGTCATTTTTGGTGAGTTCTCTGTCTCGACAAACACGGAAAAAGCATCCTACTGCGTTGGATGCTCTCCTGGTATCAGAGCTTGACAAACTGGTCATTTTTGGGGAGTTCTCTGTCTCGATCAACACGAAAAAGCATCCTCCTGCGTTGGATGCTCTCCTGGTATCAGAGTTTGACAAACTGGTCATTTTTGGGGAGCTCTCTGTCTCGATCAACACGAAAAAGCATCCTCCTGCGTTGGATGCTCTCCTGGTATCAGAGCTTGACAAACTGGTCATTTTTGGTGAGTTCTCTGTCTCGATCAACACGGAAAAGCATCCTCCTGCGTTGGAAGCTCTCCTGGTATCAGAGCTTGACAAACTGGTCATTTTTGGTGAGTTCTCTGTCTCGGTCAACACGGAAAAGCATCCTCCTGCGTTGGATGCTCTCCTGGTATCAGAGCTCGAAAAACTGGTCGTTTTTGGTGAGTTCTCCGTCTCGATCAACACGAACAAAAGCATCCTCCTACGTTGAATGCGCTCCGGGTATCAGAGCTTGACAAACTGGTCATTTTTGGTGAGTTCTCTGTCTCGGTCAATACGGAAAAAACATCCTCCTAAGTTTGATGCTCTCCTGGTATCAGAGCTTTAAAATCTGCTCAGTTTTGGTGAGTTCTCTGTCTCAATCAACACGGAAAAAGCATCCTCCTGCGTTGGATGCTCTCCTGGTATCAGAGCTTGACAAACTGGTCATTTTTGGTGAGTTCTCTGTCTCGATCGACACGGAAAAAGCATCCTCCTGCGTTGGATGCTCTCCTGGTATCAGAGCTTGACAAACTGGTTATTTTTGATGAGTTCTCTGTCTCGATCAACACGAGAAAAGCATCTTCCTGCGTTGGATGCTTTTATGGTATCAGAGCTTGACAAACTGGTCATTTTTGGTGAGTTCTCTGTCTCGATCGACACGGAAAAAGCATCCTCCTGCGTTGGATGCTCTCCTGGTATCAGAGCTTGACAAATTGGTCATTTTTGGTGAGTTCTCTGTCTCGATCAACACGGAAAAAGCATCCTCCTGCACTGGATGCTCTCCTGGTATCAGAGCTTGACAAACTGGTCATTTTTGGCGAGTTCTCTGTCTCGATCAACACGGAAAAAGCATCCTCCTGCGTTGGATGCTCTCATGGTATCAGAGCCTGACAAACTGGTCATTTTTGGTGAGTTCTCTGTCTCGATCGACACGGAAAAAGCATCCTCCTGCGTTGAATGCTCTCCTGGTATCAGAGCTTGACAAATTGGTCTTTTTTGGTGAGTTCTCTGTCTCGATCCACACGGAAAAACGCATCCTCCTGCGTTGGAAGCTCTCCTGGTATCAGAGCTTGACAAACTGGTCATTTTTGGTGAGTTCTCTGTCTCGATCAACACGGAAAAGCATCCTCCTGCGTTGGATGCTCTCCTGGTATCAGAGCTTGACAAACTGGTCATTTTTGGTGAGTTCTCTGTCTCGATCAACACGGAAAAAGCATCCTCCTGCGTTGGATGCTCTCCTGGTATCAGAGCTTGACAAACTGGTCATTTTTGGTGAGTTCTCTGTCTCGATCAACACGGAAAAAGCATCCTCCTGCATTGGATGCTCTCCCGGTATCTGAGCTTGAAAAACTGGTCATTTTTGGTGAGTTCTCTGTCTCGATCAACACGGAAAAGCATCCTCCTGCGTTGGATGCTCTCCTGGTATCAGAGCTAGACAAACTGGTCATTTTTGGTGAGTTCTCTGTCTCGATCAACACGAAAAAAGCATCCTCCTGCGTTGGATGCTCTCCTGGTATCAGAGCTAGACAAACTGGTCATTTTTGGTGAGTTCTCTGTCTCGATCAACACGAAAAAAGCATCCTCCTGCGTTGGATGCTCTCCTGGTATCAGAGCTTGACAAACTGGTAATTTTTGGTGAGTTCTCTGTCTCGATCAACACGGAAAAAGCATCCTCCTACGTTGCATGCTCTCCTGGTATCAGAGCTTGACAAATTGGTCATTTTTGGTGAGTTCTCTGTCTCGGTCAACGCGGAAAAAGCATCCTCCTGCGTTGGATGCTCTCCTGGTATCAGAGCTTGAAAAACTGGTCTTTTTTGGTGAGTTCTCTGTAACGACCAACACGGAAAAAGCATCCTCTTGCGTTGGATGCTCTCCTTGTATCAGAGCTAGACAAACTGGTCATTTTTGGTTAGTTCTCTGTCTCGATCAACACGAAAAAAGCATCCTCCTGCGTTGGATGCTCTCCTGGTATCAGAGCTTGACAAATTGGTCATTTTTGGCGAGTTCTCTGTCTCGACCAACACGGAAAAAGCATCCTCCTGCGTTGGATGCTCTCCTGGTATCAGAGCTTGACAAACTGGTCATTTTTGGTGAGTTCTCTGTCTCGATCGACACGGAAAAAGCATCCTCCTGCGTTGGATGCTCTCCTGGTATCAGAGCTTGACAAACTGACCATTTTTGGTGAGTTCTCTATCTCGATCAACACGGAAAAAGCATCCTCCTGCGTTGGATGCTCTCCTGGTATCAGAGCTTGAAAAACTGGTCATTTTTGGTGAGTTCTCTGTCTCGATCAACACGGAAAAAGCATCCTCCTGCGTTGGATGCTCTCCTGGTATCAGAGCTTGACAAACTGGTCATTTTTGGTGAGTTCTCTGTCTCGACCAACACGGAAAAAGCATCCTCCTGCGTTGGATGCTCTCCTGGTATCAGAGCTTGACAAACTGGTCATTTTTGGTGAGTTCTCTGTCTCGATCAACACGGAAAAGCATCCTCCTGCGTTGGATGCTCTCCTGGTATCAGAGCTAGACAAACTGGTCATTTTTGGTGAGTTCTCTGTCTCGATCGACACGGAAAAAGCATCCTCCTGCGTTGGATGCTCTCCTGGTATCAGAGCTAGACAAACTGGTCATTTTTGGTGAGTTCTCTGTCTCGATCGACACGGAAAAAGCATCCTCCTGCGTTGGATGCTCTCCTGGTATCAGAGCTTGACAAACTGACCATTTTTGGTGAGTTCTCTATCTCGATCAACACGGAAAAAGCATCCTCCTGCGTTGGATGCTCTCCTGGTATCAGAGCTTGAAAAACTGGTCATTTTTGGTGAGTTCTCTGTCTCGATCAACACGGAAAAAGCATCCTCCTGCGTTGGATGCTCTCCTGGTATCAGAGCTTGACAAACTGGTCATTTTTGGTGAGTTCTCTGTCTCGACCAACACGGAAAAAGCATCCTCCTGCGTTGGATGCTCTCCTGGTATCAGAGCTTGACAAACTGGTCATTTTTGGCGAGTTCTCTGTCTCGATCAACAAGGAAAAAGCATCCTCCCACGTTGGATGCTCTCCTGGTATCAGAGCTTGACAAACTGGTCATTTTTGGTGAGTTCTCTGTCTCGATCGACACGGAAAAAGCATCCTCCTGCGTTGGATGCTCTCCTGGTATCAGAGCTTGACAAACTGGTCATTTTTGGTGAGTTCTCTGTCTCGACCAACACGGAAAAAGCATCCTCCTGCGTTGGATGCTCTCCTGGTATCAGAGCTTGACAAACTGGTCATTTTTGGCGAGTTCTCTGTCTCGATCAACAAGGAAAAAGCATCCTCCCACGTTGGATGCTCTCCTGGTATCAGAGCTTGACAAATTGGTCATTTTTGGTGAGTTCTCTGTCTCGGTCAACGCGGAAAAAGCATCCTTCTGCGTTGGATGCTCACCTTGTATAAGAGCTTGACAAATTGGTCAGTTTTGGCGAGTTCTCTGTCTCGATCAACACGGAAAAAGCATCCTCCTGCGTTGGATGCTCTCCTGGTATCAGAGCTTGACAAACTGGTCATTTTTGGTGAGTTCTCTGTCTCGATCGACACGGAAAAAGCATCCTCCTGCGTTGGATGCTCTCCTGGTATCAGAGCTTGACAAACTGACCATTTTTGGTGAGTTCTCTATCTCGATCAACACGGAAAAAGCATCCTCCTGCGTTGGATGCTCTCCTGGTATCAGAGCTTGAAAAACTGGTCATTTTTGGTGAGTTCTCTGTCTCGATCAACACGGAAAAAGCATCCTCCTGCGTTGGATGCTCTCCTGGTATCAGAGCTTGACAAACTGGTCATTTTTGGTGAGTTCTCTGTCTCGACCAACACGGAAAAAGCATCCTCCTGCGTTGGATGCTCTCCTGGTATCAGAGCTAGACAAACTGGTCATTTTTGGTGAGTTCTCTGTCTCGATCGACACGGAAAAAGCATCCTCCTGCGTTGGATGCTCTCCTGGTATCAGAGCTTGACAAACTGGTCATTTTTGGTGAGTTCTCTGTCTCGATCGACACGGAAAAAGCATCCTCCTGCGTTGGATGCTCTCCTGGTATCAGAGCTTGACAAACTGGTCTTTTTTGGCGAGTTCTCTGTCTCGATCAACACGGAAAAAGCATCCTCCTGCGTTGGATGCTCTCCTGGTATCAGAGCTTGACAAACTGGTCATTTTTGGTGAGTTCTCTGTCTCGATCAACACGAAAAAAGCATCCTCCTGCGTTGGATGCTCTCCTGGTATCAGAGCTTGACAAACTGGTCATTTTTGGTGAGTTCTCTGTCTCGATCCACACAGAAAAACGCATCCTCCTGCGTTGAATGCTCTCATGGTATCAGAGCCTGACAAACTGGTCATTTTTGGTGAGTTCTCTGTCTCGATCAACACGGAAAAGCATCCTCCTGCGTTGGATGCTCTCCTGGTATCAGAGCTTGACAAACTGGTCATTTTTGGTGAGTTCTCTGTCTCGATCAACACGGAAAAAGCATCCTCCTGCGTTGGATGCTCTCCTGGTATCAGAGCTTGACAAACTGGTCATTTTTGGTGAGTTCTCTGTCTCGATCAACACGGAAAAAGCATCCTCCTGCGTTGGATGCTCACCTTATACAAGAGCTTGACAAACTGGTCATTTTTGGTGAGTTCTCTGTCTCGATCAACACGAAAAAGCATCCTCCTGCGTTGGATGCTCTCCTGCTATCAGAGCCAGACAAACTGGTCATTTTTGGTGAGTTCTCTGTCTCGATCAACACGGAAAAAGCATCCTCCTGCGTTGGATGCTCTCCTGGTATCAGAGCTTGACAAACTGGTCAATTTTTGTGAGTTCTCTGTCTCGATCAACACGGAAAAAGCATCCTCCTGCGTTGGATGCTCTCCTGGTATCAGAGCTTGACAAAGTGGTCATTTTTGGTGAGTTCTCTGTCTCGATCAACGCGGAAAAAGCATCCTCCTGCGTTGGATGCTCTCCTTGTATCAGAGCTAGACAAACTGGTCATTTTTGGTGAGTTCTCTGTCTCGATCAACACGGAAAAAGCATCCTCCTGCGTTGGATGCTCTCCTGGTATCAGAGCTTGACAAAGTGGTCATTTTTGGTGAGTTCTCTGTCTCGATCAACGCGGAAAAAGCATCCTCCTGCGTTGGATGCTCTCCTGGTATCAGAGCTTGAAAAACTGGTCATTTTTGGTGAGTTCTCTGTCTCGATCAACACGGAAAAAGCATCCTCCTGCGTTGGATGCTCTCCTGGTATCAGAAGCTTGAAAAACTGGTAATTTTTGGTGAGTTCTCTGTCTCGATCAACACGGAAAAAGCATCCTCCTGCGTTGGATGCTCACCTTATACAAGAGCTTGACAAACTGGTCATTTTTGGTGAGTTCTCTATCTCGATCAACACGGAAAAAGCATCCTCCTGCGTTGGATGCTCTCCCGGTATCTGAGCTTGAAAAACTGGTCATTTTTGGTGAGTTCTCTGTCTCGACAAACACGGAAAAAGCATCCTACTGCGTTGGATGCTCTCCTGGTATCAGAGCTTGACAAACTGGTCATTTTTGGTGAGTTCTCTGTCTCGATCAACACGAAAAAGCATCCTCCTGCGTTGGATGCTCTCCTGGTATCAGAGTTTGACAAACTGGTCATTTTTGGGGAGCTCTCTGTCTCGATCAACACGAAAAAGCATCCTCCTGCGTTGGATGCTCTCCCGGTATCTGAGCTTGAAAAACTGGTCATTTTTGGTGAGTTCTCTGTCTCGACAAACACGGAAAAAGCATCCTCCTGCGTTGGATGCTCTCCTGGTATCAGAGCTTGACAAAGTGGTCATTTTTGGTGAGTTCTCTGTCTCGATCAACGCGGAAAAAGCATCCTCCTGCGTTGGATGCTCTCCTTGTATCAGAGCTAGACAAACTGGTCATTTTTGGTGAGTTCTCTGTCTCGATCAACACGGAAAAAGCATCCTCCTGCGTTGGATGCTCTCCTGGTATCAGAGCTTGACAAAGTGGTCATTTTTGGTGAGTTCTCTGTCTCGATCAACGCGGAAAAAGCATCCTCCTGCGTTGGATGCTCTCCTTGTATCAGAGCTAGACAAACTGGTCATTTTTGGTGAGTTCTCTGTCTCGATCAACACGGAAAAGCATCCTCCTGCGTTGGAAGCTCTCCTGGTATCAGAGCTTGACAAACTGGTCATTTTTGGTGAGTTCTCTGTCTCGGTCAACACGGAAAAGCATCCTCCTGCGTTGGATGCTCTCCTGGTATCAGAGCTCGACAAACTGGTCGTTTTTGGTGAGTTCTCCGTCTCGATCAACACGAACAAAAGCATCCTCCTACGTAGGAGGCTCTCCTGGTATCAGAGCTTGACAAACTGTTTTTTTTTGGTGAGTTCTCTGTCTCGGTCAATACGGAAAAAACATTCTCCTAAGTTTGATGCTCTCCTGGTATCAGAGCTTTAAAATCTGCTCAGTTTTGGTGAGTTCTCTGTCTCGATCAACACGGAAAAAGCATCCTCCTGCGTTGGATGCTCTCCTGGTATCAGAGCTTGACAAACTGGTCATTTTTGGTGAGTTCTCTGTCTCGATCGACACGGAAAAAGCATCCTCCTGCGTTGGATGCTCTCCTGGTATCAGAGCTTGACAAACTGGTTATTTTTGATGAGTTCTCTGTCTCGATCAACACGAAAAAAGCATCTTCCTGCGTTGGATGCTCTTATGGTATCAGAGCTTGACAAACTGGTCATTTTTGGTGAGTTCTCTGTCTCGATCGACACGGAAAAAGCATCATCCTGCGTTGGATGTTCTCCTGGTATCAGAGCTTGACAAACTGGTCATTTTTGGTGAGTTCTCTGTCTCGATCAACACGGAAAAAGCATCCTCCTGCACTGGATGCTCTCCTGGTATCAGAGCTTGACAAACTGGTCATTTTTGGCGAGTTCTCTGTCTCGATCAACACGGAAAAAGCATCCTCCTGCGTTGGATGCTCTCATGGTATCAGAGCCTGACAAACTGGTCATTTTTGGTGAGTTCTCTGTCTCAATCGACACGGAAAAAGCATCCTCCTGCGTTGAATGCTCTCCTGGTATCAGAGCTTGACAAATTGGTCTTTTTTGGTGAGTTCTCTGTCTCGATCCACACGGAAAAACGCATCCTCCTGCGTAGGAAGCTCTCCTGGTATCAGAGCTTGACAAACTGGTCATTTTTGGTGAGTTCTCTGTCTCGATCAACACGGAAAAGCATCCTCCTGCGTTGGATGCTCTCCTGGTATCAGAGCTTGACAAACTGGTCATTTTTGGTGAGTTCTCTGTCTCGATCAACACGGAAAAAGCATCCTCCTGCGTTGGATGCTCTCCTGGTATCAGAGCTTGACAAACTGGTCATTTTTGGTGAGTTCTCTGTCTCGATCAACACGGAAAAAGCATCCTCCTGCGTTGGATGCTCACCTTATACAAGAGCTTGACAAACTGGTCATTTTTGGTGAGTTCTCTGTCTCGATCAACACGGAAAAACGCATCCTCCTGCGTTGGATGCTCTCCTGGTATCAGAGCTAGACAAACTGGTCATTTTTGGTGAGTTCTCTGTCTCGATCAACACGAAAAAAGCATCCTCCTGCGTTGGATGCTCTCCTGGTATCAGAGCTAGACAAACTGGTCATTTTTGGTGAGTTCTCTGTCTCGATCAACACGAAAAAAGCATCCTCCTGCGTTGGATGCTCTCCTGGTATCAGAGCTTGACAAACTGGTAATTTTTGGTGAGTTCTCTGTCTCGATCAACACGGAAAAAGCATCCTCCTGCGTTGGATGCTCTCCTGGTATCAGAGCTTGACAAACTGGTCATTTTTGGTGAGTTCTCTGTCTCGGTCAACGCGGAAAAAGCATCCTCCTGCGTTGGATGCTCTCCTGGTATCAGAGCTTGACAAACTGGTCATTTTTGGTGAGTTCTCTGTAACGACCAACACGGAAAAAGCATCCTCTTGCGTTGGATGCTCTCCTTGTATCAGAGCTAGACAAACTGGTCATTTTTGGTTAGTTCTCTGTCTCGATCAACACAAAAAAAGCATCCTCCTGCGTTGGATGCTCTCCTGGTATCAGAGCTTGACAAATTGGTCATTTTTGGCGAGTTCTCTGTCTCGACCAACACGGAAAAAGCATCCTCCTGCGTTGGATGCTCTCCTGGTATCAGAGCTTGACAAACTGGTCATTTTTGGTGAGTTCTCTGTCTCGATCGACACGGAAAAAGCATCCTCCTGCGTTGGATGCTCTCCTGGTATCAGAGCTTGACAAACTGACCATTTTTGGTGAGTTCTCTATCTCGATCAACACGGAAAAAGCATCCTCCTGCGTTGGATGCTCTCCTGGTATCAGAGCTTGAAAAACTGGTCATTTTTGGTGAGTTCTCTGTCTCGATCAACACGGAAAAAGCATCCTCCTGCGTTGGATGCTCTCCTGGTATCAGAGCTTGACAAACTGGTCATTTTTGGTGAGTTCTCTGTCTCGACCAACACGGAAAAAGCATCCTCCTGCGTTGGATGCTCTCCTGGTATCAGAGCTTGACAAACTGGTCATTTTTGGTGAGTTCTCTGTCTCGATCAACACGGAAAAGCATCCTCCTGCGTTGGATGCTCTCCTGGTATCAGAGCTTGACAAACTGGTCATTTTTGGTGAGTTCTCTGTCTCGACCAACACGGAAAAAGCATCCTCCTGCGTTGGATGCTCTCCTGGTATCAGAGCTTGACAAACTGGTCATTTTTGGCGAGTTCTCTGTCTCGATCAACAAGGAAAAAGCATCCTCCCACGTTGGATGCTCTCCTGGTATCAGAGCTTGACAAATTGGTCATTTTTGGTGAGTTCTCTGTCTCGGTCAACGCGGAAAAAGCATCCTTCTGCGTTGGATGCTCACCTTGTATAAGAGCTTGACAAATTGGTCAGTTTTGGCGAGTTCTCTGTCTCGATCAACGCGGAAAAAGCATCCCCCTGCGTTGGATGCTCTCCTGGTATCAGAGCTTGACAAACTGGTCATTTTTGGTTAGTTCTCTGTCTCGATCAACGCGGAAAAAGCATCCTCCTGCGTTGGATGCTCTGATGGTATCAGAGCTTGACAAACTGGTCTTTTTTGGCGAGTTCTCTGTCTCGATCAACACGGAAAAAGCATCCTCCTGCGTTGGATGCTCTCCTGGTATCAGAGCTTGACAAACTGGTCATTTTTGGTGAGTTCTCTGTCTCGATCAACACGAAAAAAGCATCCTCCTGCGTTGGATGCTCTCCTGGTATCAGAGCTTGACAAACTGGTCATTTTTGGTGAGTTCTCTGTCTCGATCCACACAGAAAAACGCATCCTCCTGCGTTGAATGCTCTCATGGTATCAGAGCCTGACAAACTGGTCATTTTTGGTGAGTTCTCTGTCTCGATCATTACGGAAAAGCATCCTCCTGCGTTGGATGCTCTCCTGGTATCAGAGCTTGACAAACTGGTCATTTTTGGTGAGTTCTCTGTCTCGATCAACACGGAAAAAGCATCCTCCTGCGTTGGATGCTCTCCTGGTATCAGAGCTTGACAAACTGGTCATTTTTGGTGAGTTCTCTGTCTCGATCAACACGGAAAAAGCATCCTCCTGCGTTGGATGCTCACCTTATACAAGAGCTTGACAAACTGGTCATTTTTGGTGAGTTCTCTGTCTCGATCAACACGGAAAAGCATCCTCCTGCGTTGGATGCTCTCCTGCTATCAGAGCCAGACAAACTGGTCATTTTTGGTGAGTTCTCTGTCTCGATCAACACGGAAAAAGCATCCTCCTGCGTTGGATGCTCTCCTGGTATCAGAGCTTGACAAACTGGTCAATTTTTGTGAGTTCTCTGTCTCGATCAACACGGAAAAAGCATCCTCCTGCGTTGGATGCTCTCCTGGTATCAGAGCTTGACAAAGTGGTCATTTTTGGTGAGTTCTCTGTCTCGATCAACGCGGAAAAAACATCCTCCTGCGTTGGATGCTCTCCTGGTATCAGAGCTAGACAAACTGGTCATTTTTGGTGAGTTCTCTGTCTCGATCAACACGGAAAAAGCATCCTCCTGCGTTGGATGCTCTCCTGGTATCAGAGCTTGACAAACTGGTCATTTTTGGTGAGTTCTCTGTCTCGATCAACGCGGAAAAAGCATCCTCCTGCGTTGGATGCTCTCCTTGTATCAAAACTAGACAAACTGGTCATTTTTGGTGAGTTCTCTGTCTCGATCAACACGGAAAAAGCATCCTCCTGCGTTGGATGCTCTCCTGGTATCAGAAGCTTGAAAAACTGGTCATTTTTGGTGAGTTCTCTGTCTCGACCAACACGGAAAAAGCATCCTCCTGCGTTGGATGCTCTCCTGGTATCAGAGCTTGACAAACTGGTCATTTTTGGTGAGTTCTCTGTCTCGATCAACACGAAAAAAGCATCCTCCTGCGTTGGATGCTCTCCTGGTATCAGAGCTTGACAAACTGGTAATTTTTGGTGAGTTCTCTGTCTCGATCAACACGGAAAAAGCATCCTCCTGCGTTGGATGCTCACCTTATACAAGAGCTTGACAAACTGGTCATTTTTGGTGAGTTCTCTGTCTCGATCAACACGGAAAAGCATCCTCCTGCGTTGGATGCTCTCCTGGTATCAGAGCTTGACAAACTGGTCATTTTTGGTGAGTTCTCTGTCTCGATCAACACGAAAAAAGCATCCTCCTGCGTTGGATGCTCTCCTGGTATCAGAGCTAGACAAACTGGTCATTTTTGGTGAGTTCTCTGTCTCGATCAACACGAAAAAAGCATCCTCCTGCGTTGGATGCTCTCCTGGTATCAGAGCTTGACAAACTGGTAATTTTTGGTGAGTTCTCTGTCTCGATCAACACGGAAAAAGCATCCTCCTACGTTGCATGCTCTCCTGGTATCAGAGCTTGACAAATTGGTCATTTTTGGTGAGTTCTCTGTCTCGGTCAACGCGGAAAAAGCATCCTCCTGCGTTGGATGCTCTCCTGGTATCAGAGCTTGACAAACTGGTCATTTTTGGTGAGTTCTCTGTAACGACCAACACGGAAAAAGCATCCTCTTGCGTTGGATGCTCTCCTTGTATCAGAGCTAGACAAACTGGTCATTTTTGGTTAGTTCTCTGTCTCGATCAACACGAAAAAAGCATCCTCCTGCGTTGGATGCTCTCCTGGTATCAGAGCTTGACAAATTGGTCATTTTTGGCGAGTTCTCTGTCTCGATCGACACGGAAAAAGCATCCTCCTGCGTTGGATGCTCTCCTGGTATCAGAGCTTGACAAACTGACCATTTTTGGTGAGTTCTCTATCTCGATCAACACGGAAAAAGCATCCTCCTGCGTTGGATGCTCTCCCGGTATCTGAGCTTGAAAAACTGGTCATTTTTGGTGAGTTCTCTGTCTCGACAAACACGGAAAAAGCATCCTACTGCGTTGGATGCTCTCCTGGTATCAGAGCTTGACAAACTGGTCATTTTTGGTGAGTTCTCTGTCTCGATCAACACGAAAAAGCATCCTCCTGCGTTGGATGCTCTCCTGGTATCAGAGTTTGACAAACTGGTCATTTTTGGGGAGCTCTCTGTCTCGATCAACACGAAAAAGCATCCTCCTGCGTTGGATGCTCTCCTGGTATCAGAGCTTGACAAACTGGTCATTTTTGGTGAGTTCTCTGTCTCGATCAACACGGAAAAGCATCCTCCTGCGTTGGAAGCTCTCCTGGTATCAGAGCTTGACAAACTGGTCATTTTTGGTGAGTTCTCTGTCTCGGTCAACACGGAAAAGCATCCTCCTGCGTTGGATGCTCTCCTGGTATCAGAGCTTGACAAACTGGTCATTTTTGGCGAGTTCTCTGTCTCGATCGACACGGAAAAAGCATCCTCCTGCGTTGGATGTTCTCCTGGTATCAGAGCTTGACAAACTGGTCATTTTTGGTGAGTTCTCTGTCTCGATCAACACGGAAAAAGCATCCTCCTGCACTGGATGCTCTCCTGGTATCAGAGCTTGACAAACTGGTCATTTTTGGCGAGTTCTCTGTCTCGATCAACACGGAAAAAGCATCCTCCTGCGTTGGATGCTCTCCTGGTATCAGAGCTTGACAAACTGGTCATTTTTGGTGAGTTCTCTGTCTCGATCGACACGGAAAAAGCATCCTCCTGCGTTGGATGCTCTCCTGGTATCAGAGCTTGACAAACTGGTTATTTTTGATGAGTTCTCTGTCTCGATCAACACGAAAAAAGCATCTTCCTGCGTTGGATGCTCTTATGGTATCAGAGCTTGACAAACTGGTCATTTTTGGCGAGTTCTCTGTCTCGATCGACACGGAAAAAGCATCCTCCTGCGTTGGATGTTCTCCTGGTATCAGAGCTTGACAAACTGGTCATTTTTGGTGAGTTCTCTGTCTCGATCAACACGGAAAAAGCATCCTCCTGCACTGGATGCTCTCCTGGTATCAGAGCTTGACAAACTGGTCATTTTTGGCGAGTTCTCTGTCTCGATCAACACGGAAAAAGCATCCTCCTGCGTTGGATGCTCTCATGGTATCAGAGCCTGACAAACTGGTCATTTTTGGTGAGTTCTCTGTCTCGATCGACACGGAAAAAGCATCCTCCTGCGTTGAATGCTCTCCTGGTATCAGAGCTTGACAAATTGGTCTTTTTTGGTGAGTTCTCTGTCTCGATCCACACGGAAAAACGCATCCTCCTGCGTTGGAAGCTCTCCTGGTATCAGAACTTGACAAACTGGTCATTTTTGGTGAGTTCTCTGTCTCGATCAACACGGAAAAGCATCCTCCTGCGTTGGATGCTCTCCTGGTATCAGAGCTTGACAAACTGGTCATTTTTGGTGAGTTCTCTGTCTCGATCAACACGGAAAAAGCATCCTCCTGCGTTGGATGCTCTCCTGGTATCAGAGCTTGACAAACTGGTCATTTTTGGTGAGTTCTCTGTCTCGATCAACACGGAAAAAGCATCCTCCTGCGTTGGATGCTCACCTTATACAAGAGCTTGACAAACTGGTCATTTTTGGTGAGTTCTCTGTCTTGATCAACACGGAAAAACGCATCCTCCTGCGTTGGATGCTCTCCTGGTATCAGAGCTAGACAAACTGGTCATTTTTGGTGAGTTCTCTGTCTCGATCAACACGAAAAAAGCATCCTCCTGCGTTGGATGCTCTCCTGGTATCAGAGCTAGACAAACTGGTCATTTTTGGTGAGTTCTCTGTCTCGATCAACACGAAAAAAGCATCCTCCTGCGTTGGATGCTCTCCTGGTATCAGAGCTTGACAAACTGGTAATTTTTGGTGAGTTCTCTGTCTCGATCAACACGGAAAAAGCATCCTCCTACGTTGCATGCTCTCCTGGTATCAGAGCTTGACAAACTGGTCATTTTTGGTGAGTTCTCTGTCTCGGTCAACGCGGAAAAAGCATCCTCCTGCGTTGGATGCTCTCCTGGTATCAGAGCTTGACAAACTGGTCTTTTTTGGTGAGTTCTCTGTAACGACCAACACGGAAAAAGCATCCTCTTGCGTTGGATGCTCTCCTTGTATCAGAGCTAGACAAACTGGTCATTTTTGGTTAGTTCTCTGTCTCGATCAACACAAAAAAAGCATCCTCCTGCGTTGGATGCTCTCCTGGTATCAGAGCTTGACAAATTGGTCATTTTTGGCGAGTTCTCTGTCTCGACCAACACGGAAAAAGCATCCTCCTGCGTTGGATGCTCTCCTGGTATCAGAGCTTGACAAACTGGTCATTTTTGGTGAGTTCTCTGTCTCGATCGACACGGAAAAAGCATCCTCCTGCGTTGGATGCTCTCCTGGTATCAGAGCTTGACAAACTGACCATTTTTGGTGAGTTCTCTATCTCGATCAACACGGAAAAAGCATCCTCCTGCGTTGGATGCTCTCCTGGTATCAGAGCTTGAAAAACTGGTCATTTTTGGTGAGTTCTCTGTCTCGATCAACGCGGAAAAAGCATCCTCCTGCGTTGGATGCTCTCCTTGTATCAGAGCTTGACAAACTGGTCATTTTTGGTGAGTTCTCTGTCTCGACCAACACGGAAAAAGCATCCTCCTGCGTTGGATGCTCTCCTGGTATCAGAGCTTGACAAACTGGTCATTTTTGGTGAGTTCTCTGTCTCGATCAACACGGAAAAGCATCCTCCTGCGTTGGATGCTCTCCTGGTATCAGAGCTAGACAAACTGGTCATTTTTGGTGAGTTCTCTGTCTCGGTCAACACGGAAAAAGCATCCTCCTGCGTTGGATGCTCTCCTGGTATCAGAGCTAGACAAACTGGTCATTTTTGGTGAGTTCTCTGTCTCGATCGACACGGAAAAAGCATCCTCCTGCGTTGGATGCTCTCCTGGTATCAGAGCTTGACAAACTGACCATTTTTGGTGAGTTCTCTATCTCGATCAACACGGAAAAAGCATCCTCCTGCGTTGGATGCTCTCCTGGTATCAGAGCTTGAAAAACTGGTCATTTTTGGTGAGTTCTCTGTCTCGATCAACACGGAAAAGCATCCTCCTGCGTTGGATGCTCTCCTGGTATCAGAGCTTGACAAACTGGTCATTTTTGGTGAGTTCTCTGTCTCGACCAACACGGAAAAAGCATCCTCCTGCGTTGGATGCTCTCCTGGTATCAGAGCTTGACAAACTGGTCATTTTTGGCGAGTTCTCTGTCTCGATCAACAAGGAAAAAGCATCCTCCCACGTTGGATGCTCTCCTGGTATCAGAGCTTGACAAACTGGTCATTTTTGGTGAGTTCTCTGTCTCAATCGACACGGAAAAAGCATCCTCCTGCGTTGGATGCTCTCCTGGTATCAGAGCTTGACAAACTGACCATTTTTGGTGAGTTCTCTATCTCGATCAACACGGAAAAAGCATCCTCCTGCGTTGGATGCTCTCCTGGTATCAGAGCTTGAAAAACTGGTCATTTTTGGTGAGTTCTCTGTCTCGATCAACACGGAAAAAGCATCCTCCTGCGTTGGATGCTCTCCTGGTATCAGAGCTTGACAAACTGGTCATTTTTGGTGAGTTCTCTGTCTCGACCAACACGGAAAAAGCATCCTCCTGCGTTGGATGCTCTCCTGGTATCAGAGCTAGACAAACTGGTCATTTTTGGTGAGTTCTCTGTCTCGATCGACACGGAAAAAGCATCCTCCTGCGTTGGATGCTCTCCTGGTATCAGAGCTTGACAAACTGGTCATTTTTGGTGAGTTCTCTGTCTCGATCAACACGGAAAAGCATCCTCCTGCGTTGGATGCTCTCCTGGTATCAGAGCTAGACAAACTGGTCATTTTTGGTGAGTTCTCTGTCTCGGTCAACGCGGAAAAAGCATCCTTCTGCGTTGGATGCTCACCTTGTATAAGAGCTTGACAAATTGGTCAGTTTTGGCGAGTTCTCTGTCTCGATCAACGCGGAAAAAGCATCCCCCTGCGTTGGATGCTCTCCTGGTATCAGAGCTTGACAAACTGGTCATTTTTGGTTAGTTCTCTGTCTCGATCAACGCGGAAAAAGCATCCTCCTGCGTTGGATGCTCTGATGGTATCAGAGCTTGACAAACTGGTCTTTTTTGGCGAGTTCTCTGTCTCGATCAACACGGAAAAAGCATCCTCCTGCGTTGGATGCTCTCCTGGTATCAGAGCTTGACAAACTGGTCATTTTTGGTGAGTTCTCTGTCTCGATCAACACGAAAAAAGCATCCTCCTGCGTTGGATGCTCTCCTGGTATCAGAGCTTGACAAACTGGTCATTTTTGGTGAGTTCTCTGTCTCGATCCACACAGAAAAACGCATCCTCCTGCGTTGAATGCTCTCATGGTATCAGAGCCTGACAAACTGGTCATTTTTGGTGAGTTCTCTGTCTCAATCAACACGGAAAAGCATCCTCCTGCGTTGGATGCTCTCCTGGTATCAGAGCTTGACAAACTGGTCATTTTTGGTGAGTTCTCTGTCTCGATCAACACGGAAAAAGCATCCTCCTGCGTTGGATGCTCTCCTGGTATCAGAGCTTGACAAACTGGTCAGTTTTGGTGAGTTCTCTGTCTCGATCAACACGGAAAAAGCATCCTCCTGCGTTGGATGCTCACCTTATACAAGAGCTTGACAAACTGGTCATTTTTGGTTAGTTCTCTGTCTCGATCAACGCGGAAAAAGCATCCTCCTGCGTTGGATGCTCTCCTGGTATCAGAGCTTGACAAACTGGTCATTTTTGGTGAGTTCTCTGTCTCGATCAACACGGAAAAGCATCCTCCTGCGTTGGATGCTCTCCTGGTATCAGAGCTAGACAAACTGGTCATTTTTGGTGAGTTCTCTGTCTCGGTCAACGCGGAAAAAGCATCCTTCTGCGTTGGATGCTCACCTTGTATAAGAGCTTGACAAATTGGTCAGTTTTGGCGAGTTCTCTGTCTCGATCAACGCGGAAAAAGCATCCCCCTGCGTTGGATGCTCTCCTGGTATCAGAGCTTGACAAACTGGTCATTTTTGGTGAGTTCTCTGTCTCGATCGACACGGAAAAAGCATCCTCCTGCGTTGGATGCTCTCCTGGTATCAGAGCTTGACAAACTGGTCATTTTTGGTGAGTTCTCTGTCTCGACCAACACGGAAAAAGCATCCTCCTGCGTTGGATGCTCTCCTGGTATCAGAGCTTGACAAACTGGTCATTTTTGGCGAGTTCTCTGTCTCGATCAACAAGGAAAAAGCATCCTCCCACGTTGGATGCTCTCCTGGTATCAGAGCTTGACAAATTGGTCATTTTTGGTGAGTTCTCTGTCTCGATCGACACGGAAAAAGCATCCTCCTGCGTTGGATGCTCTCCTGGTATCAGAGCTTGACAAACTGACCATTTTTGGTGAGTTCTCTATCTCGATCAACACGGAAAAAGCATCCTCCTGCGTTGGATGCTCTCCTGGTATCAGAGCTAGACAAACTAGTCATTTTTGGTGAGTTCTCTGTCTCGATCAACACGGAAAAAGCATCCTCCTGCGTTGGATGCTCTCCTGGTATCAGAGCTTGACAAACTGGTCATTTTTGGTGAGTTCTCTGTCTCGACCAACACGGAAAAAGCATCCTCCTGCGTTGGATGCTCTCCTGGTATCAGAGCTAGACAAACTGGTCATTTTTGGTGAGTTCTCTGTCTCGATCGACACGGAAAAAGCATCCTCCTGCGTTGGATGCTCTCCTGGTATCAGAGCTTGACAAACTGGTCATTTTTGGTGAGTTCTCTGTCTCGATCAACACGGAAAAGCATCCTCCTGCGTTGGATGCTCTCCTGGTATCAGAGCTAGACAAACTGGTCATTTTTGGTGAGTTCTCTGTCTCGGTCAACGCGGAAAAAGCATCCTTCTGCGTTGGATGCTCACCTTGTATAAGAGCTTGACAAATTGGTCAGTTTTGGCGAGTTCTCTGTCTCGATCAACGCGGAAAAAGCATCCCCCTGCGTTGGATGCTCTCCTGGTATCAGAGCTTGACAAACTGGTCATTTTTGGTTAGTTCTCTGTCTCGATCAACGCGGAAAAAGCATCCTCCTGCGTTGGATGCTCTGATGGTATCAGAGCTTGACAAACTGGTCTTTTTTGGCGAGTTCTCTGTCTCGATCAACACGGAAAAAGCATCCTCCTGCGTTGGATGCTCTCCTGGTATCAGAGCTTGACAAACTGGTCATTTTTGGTGAGTTCTCTGTCTCGATCAACACGAAAAAAGCATCCTCCTGCGTTGGATGCTCTCCTGGTATCAGAGCTTGACAAACTGGTCATTTTTGGTGAGTTCTCTGTCTCGATCCACACAGAAAAACGCATCCTCCTGCGTTGAATGCTCTCATGGTATCAGAGCCTGACAAACTGGTCATTTTTGGTGAGTTCTCTGTCTCGATCAACACGGAAAAGCATCCTCCTGCGTTGGATGCTCTCCTGGTATCAGAGCTTGACAAACTGGTCATTTTTGGTGAGTTCTCTGTCTCGATCAACACGGAAAAAGCATCCTCCTGCGTTGGATGCTCTCCTGGTATCAGAGCTTGACAAACTGGTCAATTTTTGTGAGTTCTCTGTCTCGATCAACACGGAAAAAGCATCCTCCTGCGTTGGATGCTCTCCTGGTATCAGAGCTTGACAAAGTGGTCATTTTTGGTGAGTTCTCTGTCTCGATCAACGCGGAAAAAGCATCCTCCTGCGTTGGATGCTCTCCTTGTATCAGAGCTAGACAAACTGGTCATTTTTGGTGAGTTCTCTGTCTCGATCAACACGGAAAAAGCATCCTCCTGCGTTGGATGCTCTCCTGGTATCAGAGCTTGACAAAGTGGTCATTTTTGGTGAGTTCTCTGTCTCGATCAACGCGGAAAAAGCATCCTCCTGCGTTGGATGCTCTCCTTGTATCAGAGCTAGACAAACTGGTCATTTTTGGTGAGTTCTCTGTCTCGGTCAACGCGGAAAAAGCATCCTCCTGCGTTGGATGCTCTGATGGTATCAGAGCTTGACAAACTGGTCAATTTTTGTGAGTTCTCTGTCTCGATCAACACGGAAAAAGCATCCTCCTGCGTTGGATGCTCTCCTGGTATCAGAGCTTGACAAAGTGGTCATTTTTGGTGAGTTCTCTGTCTCGATCAACGCGGAAAAAGCATCCTCCTGCGTTGGATGCTCTCCTTGTATCAGAGCTAGACAAACTGGTCATTTTTGGTGAGTTCTCTGTCTCGATCAACACGGAAAAAGCATCCTCCTGCGTTGGATGCTCTCCTGGTATCAGAGCTTGACAAAGTGGTCATTTTTGGTGAGTTCTCTGTCTCGATCAACGCGGAAAAAGCATCCTCCTGCGTTGGATGCTCTCCTTGTATCAGAGCTAGACAAACTGGTCATTTTTGGTGAGTTCTCTGTCTCGGTCAACGCGGAAAAAGCATCCTCCTGCGTTGGATGCTCTGATGGTATCAGAGCTTGACAAACTGGTCAATTTTTGTGAGTTCTCTGTCTCGATCAACACGGAAAAAGCATCCTCCTGCGTTGGATGCTCTCCTGGTATCAGAGCTTGACAAAGTGGTCATTTTTGGTGAGTTCTCTGTCTCGATCAACGCGGAAAAAGCATCCTCCTGCGTTGGATGCTCTCCTTGTATCAGAGCTAGACAAACTGGTCATTTTTGGTGAGTTCTCTGTCTCGGTCAACGCGGAAAAAGCATCCTCCTGCGTTGGATGCTCTGATGGTATCAGAGCTTGACAAACTGGTCAATTTTTGTGAGTTCTCTGTCTCGATCAACACGGAAAAAGCATCCTCCTGCGTTGGATGCTCTCCTGGTATCAGAGCTTGACAAACTGGTCAATTTTTGTGAGTTCTCTGTCTCGATCAACACGGAAAAAGCATCCTCCTGCGTTGGATGCTCTCCTGGTATCAGAGCTTGACAAACTGGTCAATTTTTGTGAGTTCTCTGTCTCGATCAACACGGAAAAAGCATCCTCCTGCGTTGGATGCTCTCCTGGTATCAGAGCTTGAAAAACTGGTCATTTTTGGTGAGTTCTCTGTCTCGACCAACACGGAAAAAGCATCCTCCTGCGTTGGATGCTCTCCTGGTATCAGAGCTTGACAAACTGGTCATTTTTGGTGAGTTCTCTGTCTCGACCAACACGGAAAAAGCATCCTCCTGCGTTGGATGCTCTCCTGGTATCAGAGCTTGACAAACTGGTCATTTTTGGCGAGTTCTCTGTCTCGATCAACAAGGAAAAAGCATCCTCCCACGTTGGATGCTCTCCTGGTATCAGAGCTTGACAAATTGGTCATTTTTGGTGAGTTCTCTGTCTCGGTCAACGCGGAAAAAGCATCCTCCTGCGTTGGATGCTCTGATGGTATCAGAGCTTGACAAACTGGTCTTTTTTGGCGAGTTCTCTGTCTCGATTAACACGGAAAAAGCATCCTCCTGCGTTGGATGCTCTCCTGGTATCAGAGCTTGACAAACTGGTCATTTTTGGTGAGTTCTCTGTCTCGATCAACACGGAAAAAGCATCCTCCCACGTTGGATGTTCTCCTGGTATCAGAGCTTGACAAATTGGTCATTTTTGGTGAGTTCTCTGTCTCGATCAACGCGGAAAAAGCATCCTCCTGCGTTGGATGCTTACCTTGTACAAGAGCTTGACAAACTGGTCATTTTTGGTGAGTTCTCTGTCTCGATCAACACGGAAAAAGCATCCTCCTGCGTTGGATGCTCTCCTGGTATCAGAGCTTGACAAAGTGGTCATTTTTGGTGAGTTCTCTGTCTCGATCAACGCGGAAAAAGCATCCTCCTGCGTTGGATGCTCTCCTGGTATCAGAGCTTGACAAACTGGTCATTTTTGGCGAGTTCTCTGTCTCGATCAACACGGAAAAAGCATCCTCCCACGTTGGATGTTCTCCTGGTATCAGAGCTTGACAAATTGGTCATTTTTGGTGAGTTCTCTGTCACGGTCAACGCGGAAAAAGCATCCCTATGCGTTGGATGCTCTCCTGGTATCAGAGCTCGACAAACTGGTCATTTTTGGTGAGTTCTCTGTCTCGATTGACCCGGAAAAAGCATCCTCCTGCGTTGGATGCTCTCCTGGTATCACAGCTTGACAAATTGGTCATTTTTGGTGAGTTCTCTGTCTCGGTCAACGCGGAAAAAGCATCCTCCTGCGTTGGATGCTCTCCTGGTATCAGAGCTTGACAAACTGGTCTTTTTTGGCAAGTTCTCTGTCTCGATCAACACGGAAAAATGCATCCTCCTGCGTTGGAAGCTCTCCTGGTATCAGAGCTTGACAAACTGGTCATTTTTGGCGAGTTCTCTGTCTCGATCAACACGGAAAAAGCATCCTCCTGCGTTGGATGCTCTCCTGGTATCAGAGCTCGACAAATTGGTCATTTTTGGCGAGTTCTCTGTCTTGATTGACCCGGAAAAAGCATCCTCCTGCGTTGGATGCTCTCCTGGTATCAGAGCTTGACAAACTGTTCTTTTTTGGCGAGTTCTCTGTCTTGACCAACACGGAAAAAGCATCCTCTTGCGTTGGATGCTCTCCTGGTATCAGAGCTTGAAAAACTGGTCATTTTTGGTGAGTTCTCTGTCTCGATCAACACGGAAAAACCATCCTCCTGCGTTGGATGTTCTCCTGGTATCAGAGCTTGACAAACTGGTCATTTTTGGTGAGTTCTCTGTCTCGGTCAACACGGAAAAAGCATCCTCCTGCGTTGGATGCTCTCCTGGTATCAGAGCTTGACAAACTGGTCATTTTTGGTGAGTTCTTTGTCTCGATCAACACGAAAAAAGCATCCTCTTGCGTTGGATGCTCTCCTGGTATCAGAGCTCGACAAATTGGTCATTTTTGGCGAGTTCTCTGTCTCGATCAACACGGAAAAAGCATCCTCCTGCGTTGGATGCTCTCCTGGTATCAGAGCTTGACAAACTGGTCATTTTTGGTGAGTTCTCTGTCTCGATCAACACGGAAAAAGCATCCTCCTGCGTTGGATGCTCTCCTGGTATCAGAGCTTGACAAACTGGTCATTTTTGGTGAGTTCTCTGTCTCGATTGACCCGGAAAAAGCATCCTCCTGCGTTGGATGCTCTCCTGGTATCAGAG
Organism: Anopheles moucheti; assembly: GCF_943734755.1. Classification (NCBI taxonomy): domain Eukaryota; kingdom Metazoa; phylum Arthropoda; class Insecta; order Diptera; family Culicidae; genus Anopheles; species Anopheles moucheti. The sequence continues at coordinate 27,867,485 of NC_069140.1, forward strand.
CTTGACAAACGGTTCTTTTTTGGCGAGTTCTCTGTCTTGACCAACACGAAAAAGCATCCTCTTGCGTTGGATGCTCTCCTGGTATCAGAGCTTGACAAACTGGTCATTTTTGGTGAGTTCTCTGTCTCGATCCACACAGAAAAACGCATCCTCCTGCGTTGAATGCTCTCATGGTATCAGAGCCTGACAAACTGGTCATTTTTGGTGAGTTCTCTGTCTCGATCAACACGGAAAAGCATCCTCCTGCGTTGGATGCTCTCCTGGTATCAGAGCTTGACAAACTGGTCATTTTTGGTGAGTTCTCTGTCTCGATCAACACGGAAAAAGCATCCTCCTGCGTTGGATGCTCACCTTATACAAGAGCTTGACAAACTGGTCATTTTTGGTGAGTTCTCTGTCTCGATCAACACGGAAAAAGCATCCTCCTGCGTTGGATGCTCTCCTGGTATCAGAGCTTGACAAACTGGTCATTTTTGGCGAGTTCTCTATCTCGATCAACAAGGAAAAAGCATCCTCCCACGTTGGATGCTCTCCTGGTATCAGAGCTTGACAAATTGGTCATTTTTGGTGAGTTCTCTGGCTCGGTCAACGCGGAAAAAGCATCCTTCTGCGTTGGATGCTCACCTTGTATAAGAGCTTGACAAATTGGTCAGTTTTGGCGAGTTCTCTGTCTCGATCAACGCGGAAAAAGCATCCCCCTGCGTTGGATGCTCTCCTGGTATCAGAGCTTGACAAACTGGTCATTTTTGGTTAGTTCTCTGTCTCGATCAACGCGGAAAAAGCATCCTCCTGCGTTGGATGCTCTGATGGTATCAGAGCTTGACAAACTGGTCTTTTTTGGCGAGTTCTCTGTCTCGATCAACACGGAAAAAGCATCCTCCTGCGTTGGATGCTCTCCTGGTATCAGAGCTTGACAAACTGGTCATTTTTGGTGAGTTCTCTGTCTCGATCAACACGAAAAAAGCATCCTCCTGCGTTGGATGCTCTCCTGGTATCAGAGCTTGACAAACTGGTCATTTTTGGTGAGTTCTCTGTCTCGATCCACACAGAAAAACGCATCCTCCTGCGTTGAATGCTCTCATGGTATCAGAGCCTGACAAACTGGTCATTTTTGGTGAGTTCTCTGTCTCGATCAACACGGAAAAGCATCCTCCTGCGTTGGATGCTCTCCTGGTATCAGAGCTTGACAAACTGGTCATTTTTGGTGAGTTCTCTGTCTCGATCAACACGGAAAAAGCATCCTCCTGCGTTGGATGCTCTCCTGGTATCAGAGCTTGACAAACTGGTCAATTTTTGTGAGTTCTCTGTCTCGATCAACACGGAAAAAGCATCCTCCTGCGTTGGATGCTCTCCTGGTATCAGAGCTTGACAAAGTGGTCATTTTTGGTGAGTTCTCTGTCTCGATCAACGCGGAAAAAGCATCCTCCTGCGTTGGATGCTCTCCTTGTATCAGAGCTAGACAAACTGGTCATTTTTGGTGAGTTCTCTGTCTCGATCAACACGGAAAAAGCATCCTCCTGCGTTGGATGCTCTCCTGGTATCAGAGCTTGACAAAGTGGTCATTTTTGGTGAGTTCTCTGTCTCGATCAACGCGGAAAAAGCATCCTCCTGCGTTGGATGCTCTCCTTGTATCAGAGCTAGACAAACTGGTCATTTTTGGTGAGTTCTCTGTCTCGGTCAACGCGGAAAAAGCATCCTCCTGCGTTGGATGCTCTGATGGTATCAGAGCTTGACAAACTGGTCAATTTTTGTGAGTTCTCTGTCTCGATCAACACGGAAAAAGCATCCTCCTGCGTTGGATGCTCTCCTGGTATCAGAGCTTGACAAAGTGGTCATTTTTGGTGAGTTCTCTGTCTCGATCAACGCGGAAAAAGCATCCTCCTGCGTTGGATGCTCTCCTTGTATCAGAGCTAGACAAACTGGTCATTTTTGGTGAGTTCTCTGTCTCGATCAACACGGAAAAAGCATCCTCCTGCGTTGGATGCTCTCCTGGTATCAGAGCTTGACAAAGTGGTCATTTTTGGTGAGTTCTCTGTCTCGATCAACGCGGAAAAAGCATCCTCCTGCGTTGGATGCTCTCCTTGTATCAGAGCTAGACAAACTGGTCATTTTTGGTGAGTTCTCTGTCTCGGTCAACGCGGAAAAAGCATCCTCCTGCGTTGGATGCTCTGATGGTATCAGAGCTTGACAAACTGGTCAATTTTTGTGAGTTCTCTGTCTCGATCAACACGGAAAAAGCATCCTCCTGCGTTGGATGCTCTCCTGGTATCAGAGCTTGACAAAGTGGTCATTTTTGGTGAGTTCTCTGTCTCGATCAACGCGGAAAAAGCATCCTCCTGCGTTGGATGCTCTCCTTGTATCAGAGCTAGACAAACTGGTCATTTTTGGTGAGTTCTCTGTCTCGGTCAACGCGGAAAAAGCATCCTCCTGCGTTGGATGCTCTGATGGTATCAGAGCTTGACAAACTGGTCAATTTTTGTGAGTTCTCTGTCTCGATCAACACGGAAAAAGCATCCTCCTGCGTTGGATGCTCTCCTGGTATCAGAGCTTGACAAACTGGTCAATTTTTGTGAGTTCTCTGTCTCGATCAACACGGAAAAAGCATCCTCCTGCGTTGGATGCTCTCCTGGTATCAGAGCTTGACAAACTGGTCAATTTTTGTGAGTTCTCTGTCTCGATCAACACGGAAAAAGCATCCTCCTGCGTTGGATGCTCTCCTGGTATCAGAGCTTGAAAAACTGGTCATTTTTGGTGAGTTCTCTGTCTCGACCAACACGGAAAAAGCATCCTCCTGCGTTGGATGCTCTCCTGGTATCAGAGCTTGACAAACTGGTCATTTTTGGTGAGTTCTCTGTCTCGACCAACACGGAAAAAGCATCCTCCTGCGTTGGATGCTCTCCTGGTATCAGAGCTTGACAAACTGGTCATTTTTGGCGAGTTCTCTGTCTCGATCAACAAGGAAAAAGCATCCTCCCACGTTGGATGCTCTCCTGGTATCAGAGCTTGACAAATTGGTCATTTTTGGTGAGTTCTCTGTCTCGGTCAACGCGGAAAAAGCATCCTCCTGCGTTGGATGCTCTGATGGTATCAGAGCTTGACAAACTGGTCTTTTTTGGCGAGTTCTCTGTCTCGATTAACACGGAAAAAGCATCCTCCTGCGTTGGATGCTCTCCTGGTATCAGAGCTTGACAAACTGGTCATTTTTGGTGAGTTCTCTGTCTCGATCAACACGGAAAAAGCATCCTCCCACGTTGGATGTTCTCCTGGTATCAGAGCTTGACAAATTGGTCATTTTTGGTGAGTTCTCTGTCTCGATCAACGCGGAAAAAGCATCCTCCTGCGTTGGATGCTTACCTTGTACAAGAGCTTGACAAACTGGTCATTTTTGGTGAGTTCTCTGTCTCGATCAACACGGAAAAAGCATCCTCCTGCGTTGGATGCTCTCCTGGTATCAGAGCTTGACAAAGTGGTCATTTTTGGTGAGTTCTCTGTCTCGATCAACGCGGAAAAAGCATCCTCCTGCGTTGGATGCTCTCCTGGTATCAGAGCTTGACAAACTGGTCATTTTTGGCGAGTTCTCTGTCTCGATCAACACGGAAAAAGCATCCTCCCACGTTGGATGTTCTCCTGGTATCAGAGCTTGACAAATTGGTCATTTTTGGTGAGTTCTCTGTCACGGTCAACGCGGAAAAAGCATCCCTATGCGTTGGATGCTCTCCTGGTATCAGAGCTCGACAAACTGGTCATTTTTGGTGAGTTCTCTGTCTCGATTGACCCGGAAAAAGCATCCTCCTGCGTTGGATGCTCTCCTGGTATCACAGCTTGACAAATTGGTCATTTTTGGTGAGTTCTCTGTCTCGGTCAACGCGGAAAAAGCATCCTCCTGCGTTGGATGCTCTCCTGGTATCAGAGCTTGACAAACTGGTCTTTTTTGGCAAGTTCTCTGTCTCGATCAACACGGAAAAATGCATCCTCCTGCGTTGGAAGCTCTCCTGGTATCAGAGCTTGACAAACTGGTCATTTTTGGCGAGTTCTCTGTCTCGATCAACACGGAAAAAGCATCCTCCTGCGTTGGATGCTCTCCTGGTATCAGAGCTCGACAAATTGGTCATTTTTGGCGAGTTCTCTGTCTTGATTGACCCGGAAAAAGCATCCTCCTGCGTTGGATGCTCTCCTGGTATCAGAGCTTGACAAACTGTTCTTTTTTGGCGAGTTCTCTGTCTTGACCAACACGGAAAAAGCATCCTCTTGCGTTGGATGCTCTCCTGGTATCAGAGCTTGAAAAACTGGTCATTTTTGGTGAGTTCTCTGTCTCGATCAACACGGAAAAACCATCCTCCTGCGTTGGATGTTCTCCTGGTATCAGAGCTTGACAAACTGGTCATTTTTGGTGAGTTCTCTGTCTCGGTCAACACGGAAAAAGCATCCTCCTGCGTTGGATGCTCTCCTGGTATCAGAGCTTGACAAACTGGTCATTTTTGGTGAGTTCTTTGTCTCGATCAACACGAAAAAAGCATCCTCTTGCGTTGGATGCTCTCCTGGTATCAGAGCTCGACAAATTGGTCATTTTTGGCGAGTTCTCTGTCTCGATCAACACGGAAAAAGCATCCTCCTGCGTTGGATGCTCTCCTGGTATCAGAGCTTGACAAACTGGTCATTTTTGGTGAGTTCTCTGTCTCGATCAACACGGAAAAAGCATCCTCCTGCGTTGGATGCTCTCCTGGTATCAGAGCTTGACAAACTGGTCATTTTTGGTGAGTTCTCTGTCTCGATTGACCCGGAAAAAGCATCCTCCTGCGTTGGATGCTCTCCTGGTATCAGAGCTTGACAAACGGTTCTTTTTTGGCGAGTTCTCTGTCTTGACCAACACGAAAAAGCATCCTCTTGCGTTGGATGCTCTCCTGGTATCAGAGCTTGACAAACTGGTCATTTTTGGTGAGTTCTCTGTCTCGATCCACACAGAAAAACGCATCCTCCTGCGTTGAATGCTCTCATGGTATCAGAGCCTGACAAACTGGTCATTTTTGGTGAGTTCTCTGTCTCGATCAACACGGAAAAGCATCCTCCTGCGTTGGATGCTCTCCTGGTATCAGAGCTTGACAAACTGGTCATTTTTGGTGAGTTCTCTGTCTCGATCAACACGGAAAAAGCATCCTCCTGCGTTGGATGCTCACCTTATACAAGAGCTTGACAAACTGGTCATTTTTGGTGAGTTCTCTGTCTCGATCAACACGGAAAAAGCATCCTCCTGCGTTGGATGCTCTCCTGGTATCAGAGCTTGACAAACTGGTCATTTTTGGCGAGTTCTCTATCTCGATCAACAAGGAAAAAGCATCCTCCCACGTTGGATGCTCTCCTGGTATCAGAGCTTGACAAATTGGTCATTTTTGGTGAGTTCTCTGGCTCGGTCAACGCGGAAAAAGCATCCTTCTGCGTTGGATGCTCACCTTGTATAAGAGCTTGACAAATTGGTCAGTTTTGGCGAGTTCTCTGTCTCGATCAACGCGGAAAAAGCATCCCCCTGCGTTGGATGCTCTCCTGGTATCAGAGCTTGACAAACTGGTCATTTTTGGTTAGTTCTCTGTCTCGATCAACGCGGAAAAAGCATCCTCCTGCGTTGGATGCTCTGATGGTATCAGAGCTTGACAAACTGGTCTTTTTTGGCGAGTTCTCTGTCTCGATCAACACGGAAAAAGCATCCTCCTGCGTTGGATGCTCTCCTGGTATCAGAGCTTGACAAACTGGTCATTTTTGGTGAGTTCTCTGTCTCGATCAACACGAAAAAAGCATCCTCCTGCGTTGGATGCTCTCCTGGTATCAGAGCTTGACAAACTGGTCATTTTTGGTGAGTTCTCTGTCTCGATCCACACAGAAAAACGCATCCTCCTGCGTTGAATGCTCTCATGGTATCAGAGCCTGACAAACTGGTCATTTTTGGTGAGTTCTCTGTCTCGATCAACACGGAAAAGCATCCTCCTGCGTTGGATGCTCTCCTGGTATCAGAGCTTGACAAACTGGTCATTTTTGGTGAGTTCTCTGTCTCGATCAACACGGAAAAAGCATCCTCCTGCGTTGGATGCTCTCCTGGTATCAGAGCTTGACAAACTGGTCATTTTTGGTGAGTTCTCTGTCTCGATCAACACGGAAAAAGCATCCTCCTGCGTTGGATGCTCACCTTATACAAGAGCTTGACAAACTGGTCATTTTTGGTGAGTTCTCTGTCTCGATCAACACGAAAAAGCATCCTCCTGCGTTGGATGCTCTCCTGCTATCAGAGCCAGACAAACTGGTCATTTTTGGTGAGTTCTCTGTCTCGATCAACACGGAAAAAGCATCCTCCTGCGTTGGATGCTCTCCTGGTATCAGAGCTTGACAAACTGGTCAATTTTTGTGAGTTCTCTGTCTCGATCAACACGGAAAAAGCATCCTCCTGCGTTGGATGCTCTCCTGGTATCAGAGCTTGACAAAGTGGTCATTTTTGGTGAGTTCTCTGTCTCGATCAACGCGGAAAAAGCATCCTCCTGCGTTGGATGCTCTCCTTGTATCAGAGCTAGAAAAACTGGTCATTTTTGGTGAGTTCTCTGTCTCGATCAACACGGAAAAAGCATCCTCCTGCGTTGGATGCTCTCCTGGTATCAGAGCTTGACAAAGTGGTCATTTTTGGTGAGTTCTCTGTCTCGATCAACGCGGAAAAAGCATCCTCCTGCGTTGGATGCTCTCCTTGTATCAGAGCTAGACAAACTGGTCATTTTTGGTGAGTTCTCTGTCTCGATCAACACGGAAAAAGCATCCTCCTGCGTTGGATGCTCTCCTGGTATCAGAAGCTTGAAAAACTGGTCATTTTTGGTGAGTTCTCTGTCTCGACCAACACGGAAAAAGCATCCTCCTGCGTTGGATGCTCTCCTGGTATCAGAGCTTGACAAACTGGTCATTTTTGGTGAGTTCTCTGTCTCGACCAACACGGAAAAAGCATCCTCCTGCGTTGGATGCTCTCCTGGTATCAGAGCTTGACAAACTGGTCATTTTTGGCGAGTTCTCTGTCTCGATCAACAAGGAAAAAGCATCCTCCCACGTTGGATGCTCTATTGGTATCAGAGCTTGACAAATTGGTCATTTTTGGTGAGTTCTCTGTCTCGGTCAACGCGGAAAAAGCATCCTTCTGCGTTGGATGCTCACCTTGTATAAGAGCTTGACAAATTGGTCAGTTTTGGCGAGTTCTCTGTCTCGATCAACGCGGAAAAAGCATCCCCCTGCGTTGGATGCTCTCCTGGTATCAGAGCTAGACAAACTGGTCATTTTTGGTTAGTTCTCTGTCTCGATCAACGCGGAAAAAGCATCCTCCTGCGTTGGTTGCTCTGATGGTATCAGAGCTTGACAAACTGGTCTTTTTTGGCGAGTTCTCTGTCTCGATTAACACGGAAAAAGCATCCTCCTGCGTTGGAAGCTCTCCTGGTATCAGAGCTTGACAAACTGGTCATTTTTGGTGAGTTCTCTGTCTCGATCAACACGGAAAAAGCATCCTCCCACGTTGGATGTTCTCCTGGTATCAGAGCTTGACAAAGTGGTCATTTTTGGTGAGTTCTCTGTCTCGATCAACGCGGAAAAAGCATCCTCCTGCGTTGGATGCTCTCCTTGTATCAGAGCTAGAAAAACTGGTCATTTTTGGTGAGTTCTCTGTCTCGATCAACACGGAAAAAGCATCCTCCTGCGTTGGATGCTCTCCTGGTATCAGAGCTTGACAAAGTGGTCATTTTTGGTGAGTTCTCTGTCTCGATCAACGCGGAAAAAGCATCCTCCTGCGTTGGATGCTCTCCTTGTATCAGAGCTAGACAAACTGGTCATTTTTGGTGAGTTCTCTGTCTCGATCAACACGGAAAAAGCATCCTCCTGCGTTGGATGCTCTCCTGGTATCAGAAGCTTGAAAAACTGGTCATTTTTGGTGAGTTCTCTGTCTCGACCAACACGGAAAAAGCATCCTCCTGCGTTGGATGCTCTCCTGGTATCAGAGCTTGACAAACTGGTCATTTTTGGTGAGTTCTCTGTCTCGACCAACACGGAAAAAGCATCCTCCTGCATTGGATGCTCTCCTGGTATCAGAGCTTGACAAACTGGTCATTTTTGGCGAGTTCTCTGTCTCGATCAACAAGGAGAAAGCATCCTCCCACGTTGGATGCTCTATTGGTATCAGAGCTTGACAAATTGGTCATTTTTGGTGAGTTCTCTGTCTCGGTCAACGCGGAAAAAGCATCCTTCTGCGTTGGATGCTCACCTTGTATAAGAGCTTGACAAATTGGTCAGTTTTGGCGAGTTCTCTGTCTCGATCAACGCGGAAAAAGCATCCCCCTGCGTTGGATGCTCTCCTGGTATCAGAGCTAGACAAACTGGTCATTTTTGGTGAGTTCTCTGTCTCGATCAACGCGGAAAAAGCATCCTCCTGCGTTGGATGCTCTCCTGGTATCAGAGCTTGAAAAACTGGTCTTTTTTGGCAAGTTCTCTGTCTCGATCAACACGGAAAAATGCATCCTCCCACGTTGGATGTTCTCCTGGTATCAGAGCTTGACAAATTGGTCATTTTTGGTGAGTTCTCTGTCACGGTCAACGCGGAAAAAGCATCCCTATGCGTTGGATGCTCTCCTGGTATCAGAGCTCGACAAACTGGTCATTTTTGGTGAGTTCTCTGTCTCGATTGACCCGGAAAAAGCATCCTCCTGCGTTGGATGCTCTCCTGGTATCACAGCTTGACAAATTGGTCATTTTTGGTGAGTTCTCTGTCTCGGTCAACGCGGAAAAAGCATCCTCCTGCGTTGGATGCTCTCCTGGTATCAGAGCTTGAAAAACTGGTCTTTTTTGGCAAGTTCTCTGTCTCGATCAACACGGAAAAATGCATCCTCCTGCGTTGGAAGCTCTCCTGGTATCAGAGCTTGACAAACTGGTCATTTTTGGCGAGTTCTCTGTCTCGATCAACACGGAAAAAGCATCCTCCTGCGTTGGATGCTCTCCTGGTATCAGAGCTCGACAAATTGGTCATTTTTGGCGAGTTCTCTGTCTTGATTGACCCGGAAAAAGCATCCTCCTGCGTTGGATGCTCTCCTGGTATCAGAGCTTGACAAACTGTTCTTTTTTGGCGAGTTCTCTGTCTTGACCAACACGGAAAAAGCATCCTCTTGCGTTGGATGCTCTCCTGGTATCAGAGCTTGAAAAACTGGTCATTTTTGGTGAGTTCTCTGTCTCGATCAACACGGAAAAACCATCCTCCTGCGTTGGATGCTCTCCTGGTATCAGAGCTTGACAAACTGGTCATTTTTGGTGAGTTCTCTGTCTCGGTCAACACGGAAAAAGCATCCTCCTGCGTTGGATGCTCTCCTGGTATCAGAGCTTGACAAACTGGTCATTTTTGGTGAGTTCTCTGTCTCGATCAACACGAAAAAAGCATCCTCTTGCGTTGGATGCTCTCCTGGTATCAGAGCTCGAGAAATTGGTCATTTTTGGCGAGTTCTCTGTCTCGATCCACACGGAAAAAGCATCCTCCTGCGTTGGATGCTCTCCTGGTATCAGAGCTTGACAAAGTGACCATTTTTGGTAAGTTCTCTGTCTCGATCAACACGGAAAAAGCATCCTCCTGCGTTGGATGCTCTCCTGGTATCAGAGCTTGACAAACTGGTCATTTTTGGTGAGTTCTCTGTCTCGATTGACCCGGAAAAAGCATCCTCCTGCGTTGGATGCTCTCCTGGTATCAGAGCTTGACAAACGGTTCTTTTTTGGCGAGTTCTCTGTCTTGACCAACACGGAAAAAGCATCCTCTTGCGTTGGATGCTCTCCTGGTATCAGAGCTTGAAAAACTGGTCATTTTTGGTGAGTTCTCTGTCTCGATCAATACGGAAAAAGCATCCTCCTGCGTTGGAAGCTCTCCTGGTATCAGAGCTCGACAAATTGGTTATTTTTGGTGAGTTCTCTTTCTCGATCAACACGGAAAAAAGCATCCTCCTGCGTTGGATGCTCTCCTGGTATCAGAGCTTGACAAATTGGTCATTTTTGGCGAGTTCTCTGTCTCGATCAACAAGGAAAAAGCATCCTCCCACGTTGGATGCTCTCCTGGTATCAGAGCTTGACAAACTGGTCATTTTTGGTGAGTTCTCTGTCTCGATCAACGCGGAAAAAGCATCCTCCTGCGTTGGATGCTCTCCTGGTATCAGAGCTCGACAAATTGGTTATTTTTGGTGAGTTCTCTGTCTCGATCAACACGGAAAAAAGCATCCTCCTGCGTTGGATGCTCACCTTGTATCAGAGCTTGACAAACTGGTCATTTTTGGTGAGTTCTCTGTCTCGATCAACACGGAAAAAGCATGCTCTTGCGTTGGATGCTCTCCTGGTATCAGAGCTCGACAAACTAGTCATTTTTGGCGAGTTCTCTGTCTCGATCAACACGGAAAAAGCATCCTCCTGCGTTGGATGCTCTCATGGTATCAGAGCTTGACAAACTGGTCTTTTTTGGCGAGTTCTCTGTCTCGATCAACACGGAAAAAGCATCCTCCTGCGTTGGATGCTCTACTGGTATCAGAGCTTGACAAACTGGTCATTTTTGGTGAGTTCTCTGTCTCGATCAACACGAAAAAGCATCCTCCTGCGTTGGATGCTCTCCTGGTATCAGAGCTTGAAAAACTGGTCATTTTTGGTGAGTTCTCTGTCTCGATCCACACGGAAAAACGCATCCTCCTGCGTTGAATGCGCTCCGGGTATCAGAACTTGACAAACTGGTCATTTTTGGTGAGTTCTCTGTCTCGGTCAACACGGAAAAAGCATCCTCCTGCGTTGGATGCTCTCCTGGTATCAGAGCTTGACAAACTGGTCTTTTTTGGCAAGTTCTCTGTCTCGATCAACACGGAAAAATGCATCCTCCTGCGTTGGAAGCTCTCCTGGTATCAGAGCTTGACAAACTCGTCATTTTTGGCGAGTTCTCTGTCTCGATCAACACGGAAAAAGCATCCTCCTGCGTTGGATGCTCTCCTGGTATCAGAGCTCGACAAATTGGTCATTTTTGGTGAGTTCTCTGTCTCGATCAACACGAAAAAGCATCCTCCTGCGTTGGATGCTCTCCTGGTATCAGAGCTTGAAAAACTGGTCATTTTTGGTGAGTTCTCTGTCTCGATCCACACGGAAAAACGCATCCTCCTGCGTTGAATGCGCTCCGGGTATCAGAACTTGACAAACTGGTCATTTTTGGTGAGTTCTCTGTCTCGGTCAACACGGAAAAAGCATCCTCCTGCGTTGGATGCTCTCCTGGTATCAGAGCTTGACAAACTGGTCTTTTTTGGCAAGTTCTCTGTCTCGATCAACACGGAAAAATGCATCCTCCTGCGTTGGAAGCTCTCCTGGTATCAGAGCTTGACAAACTGGTCATTTTTGGCGAGTTCTCTGTCTCGATCAACACGGAAAAAGCATCCTCCTGCGTTGGATGCTCTCCTGGTATCAGAGCTCGACAAATTGGTCATTTTTGGTTAGTTCTCTGTCTCGATCAACGCGGAAAAAGCATCCTCCTGCGTTGGATGCTCTGATGGTATCAGAGCTTGACAAACTGGTCTTTTTTGGCGAGTTCTCTGTCTCGATCAACACGGAAAAAGCATCCTCCTGCGTTGGATGCTCTCCTGGTATCAGAGCTCGACAAACTGGTCTTTTTTGGCAAGTTCTCTGTCTCGGTCAACGCGGCAAAAGCATCCTCCTGCGTTGGATGCTCTCCTTGTATCAGAGCTTGACAAACTGGTCATTTTTGGCGAGTTCTCTGTCTCGATCAACACGGAAAAAGCATCCTCCTGCGTTGGATGCTCTCCTGGTATCAGAGCTCGACAAATTGGTCATTTTTGGTTAGTTCTCTGTCTCGATCAACGCGGAAAAAGCATCCTCCTGCGTTGGATGCTCTGATGGTATCAGAGCTTGACAAACTGGTCATTTTTGGCGAGTTCTCTGTCTCGATCAACACGGAAAAAGCATCCTCCTGCGTTGGATGCTCTCCTGGTATCAGAGCTTGACAAACTGGTCTTTTTTGGCAAGTTCTCTGTCTCGGTCAACGCGGCAAAAGCATCCTCCTGCGTTGGATGCTCTCCTTGTATCAGAGCTTGACAAACTGGTCATTTTTGGTGAGTTCTCTGTCTCGATCAACGCGGAAAAAGCATCCTCCTGCGTTGGATGCTCTCCTTGTATCAGAGCTAGACAAACTGGTCATTTTTGGCGAGTTCTCTGTCTCGATCAACACGGAAAAAGCATCCTCCCACGTTGGATGTTCTCCTGGTATCAGAGCTTGACAAATTGGTCATTTTTGGTGAGTTCTCTGTCTCGATCAACGCGGAAAAAGCATCCTCCTGCGTTGGATGCTTACCTTGTACAAGAGCTTGACAAACTGGTCATTTTTGGTGAGTTCTCTGTCTCGATCAACACGGAAAAAGCATCCTCCTGCGTTGGATGCTCTCCTGGTATCAGAAGCTTGAAAAACTGGTCATTTTTGGTGAGTTCTCTGTCTCGACCAACACGGAAAAAGCATCCTCCTGCGTTGGAAGCTCTCCTGGTATCAGAGCTTGACAAACTGGTCATTTTTGGTGAGTTCTCTGTCTCGATCAATACGGAAAAAGCATCCTCTTGCGTTGGATGCTCTCATGGTATCAGAGCTTGACAAACTGGTCTTTTTTGGCGAGTTCTCCGTCTCGATCAACACGGAAAAAGCATCCTCCTGCGTTGGATGCTCTACTGGTATCAGAGCTTGACAAACTGGTCATTTTTGGTGAGTTCTCTGTCTCGATCAACACGAAAAAAGCATCCTCCTGCGTTGGATGCTCTCCTGGTATCAGAGCTTGACAAACTGGTCATTTTTGGTGAGTTCTCTGTCTCGATCCACACAGAAAAACGCATCCTCCTGCGTTGAATGCTCTCATGGTATCAGAGCCTGACAAACTGGTCATTTTTGGTGAGTTCTCTGTCTCGATCAACACGGAAAAGCATCCTCCTGCGTTGGATGCTCTCCTGGTATCAGAGCTTGACAAACTGGTCATTTTTGGTGAGTTCTCTGCCTCGATCAACACGGAAAAAGCATCCTCCTGCGTTGGATGCTCTCCTGGTATCAGAGCTTGACAAACTGGTCATTTTTGGTGAGTTCTCTGTCTCGATCAACACGGAAAAAGCATCCTCCTGCGTTTGATGCTCACCTTATACAAGAGCTTGACAAACTGGTCATTTTTGGTGAGTTCTCTTTCTCGATCAACACGGAAAAGCATCCTCCTGCGTTGGATGCTCTCCTGGTATCAGAGCTAGACAAACTGGTCATTTTTGGTGAGTTCTCTGTCTCGATCAACACGGAAAAAGCATCCTCCTGCGTTGGATGCTCTCCTGGTATCAGAGCTTGACAAACTGGTCAATTTTTGTGAGTTCTCTGTCTCGATCAACACGGAAAAAGCATCCTCCTGCGTTGGATGCTCTCCTGGTATCAGAGCTTGACGAAGTGGTCATTTTTGGTGAGTTCTCTGTCTCGATCAACGCGGAAAAAGCATCCTCCTGCGTTGGATGCTCTCCTTGTATCAGAGCTAGACAAACTGGTCATTTTTGGTGAGTTCTCTGTCTCGATCAACACGGAAAAAGCATCCTCCCACGTTGGATGTTCTCCTGGTATCAGAGCTTGACAAATTGGTCATTTTTGGTGAGTTCTCTGTCTCGATCAACGCGGAAAAAGCATCCTCCTGCGTTGGATGCTTACCTTGTACAAGAGCTTGACAAACTGGTCATTTTTGGTGAGTTCTCTGTCTCGATCAACACGGAAAAAGCATCCTCCTGCGTTGGATGCTCTCCTGGTATCAGAAGCTTGAAAAACTGGTCATTTTTGGTGAGTTCTCTGTCTCGACCAACACGGAAAAAGCATCCTCCTGCGTTGGAAGCTCTCCTGGTATCAGAGCTTGACAAACTGGTCATTTTTGGTGAGTTCTCTGTCTCGATCAATACGGAAAAAGCATCCTCTTGCGATGGAAGCTCTCCTGGTATCAGAGCTTGACAAACTGGTCATTTTTGGCGAGTTCTCTGTCTCGATCAACACGGAAAAAGCATCCTCCCACGTTGGATGTTCTCCTGGTATCAGAGCTTGACAAATTGGTCATTTTTGGTGAGTTCTCTGTCACGGTCAACGCGGAAAAAGCATCCCTATGCGTTGGATGCTCTCCTGGTATCAGAGCTCGACAAACTGGTCATTTTTGGTGAGTTCTCTGTCTCGATTGACCCGGAAAAAGCATCCTCCTGCGTTGGATGCTCTCCTGGTATCACAGCTTGACAAATTGGTCATTTTTGGTGAGTTCTCTGTCTCGGTCAACACGGAAAAAGCATCCTCCTGCGTTGGATGCTCTCCTGGTATCAGAGCTTGACAAACTGGTCTTTTTTGGCAAGTTCTCTGTCTCGATCAACACGGAAAAATGCATCCTCCTGCGTTGGAAGCTCTCCTGGTATCAGAGCTTGACAAACTGGTCATTTTTGGCGAGTTCTCTGTCTCGATCAACACGGAAAAAGCATCCTCCTGCGTTGGATGCTCTCCTGGTATCAGAGCTCGACAAATTGGTCATTTTTGGCGAGTTCTCTGTCTCGATTGACCCGGAAAAAGCATCCTCCTGCGTTGGATGCTCTCCTGGTATCAGAGCTTGACAAACTGTTCTTTTTTGGCGAGTTCTCTGTCTTGACCAACACGGAAAAAGCATCCTCTTGCGTTGGATGCTCTCCTGGTATCAGAGCTTGAAAAACTGGTCATTTTTGGTGAGTTCTCTGTCTCGATCAACACGGAAAAACCATCCTCCTGCGTTGGATGCTCTCCTGGTATCAGAGCTTGACAAACTGGTCTTTTTTGGCGAGTTCTCTGTCTCGATCAACACGGAAAAAGCATCCTCCTGCGTTGGATGCTCTCCTGGTATCAGAGCTTGACAAACTGGTCAATTTTTGTGAGTTCTCTGTCTCGATCAACACGGAAAAAGCATCCTCCTGCGTTGGATGCTCTCCTGGTATCAGAGCTTGACAAAGTGGTCATTTTTGGTGAGTTCTCTGTCTCGATCAACGCGGAAAAAAGCATCCTCCTGCGTTGGATGCTCTCCTTGTATCAGAGCTAGACAAACTGGTCATTTTTGGTGAGTTCTCTGTCTCGATCAACACGGAAAAAGCATCCTCCCACGTTGGATGTTCTCCTGGTATCAGAGCTTGACAAATTGGTCATTTTTGGTGAGTTCTCTGTCTCGATCAACGCGGAAAAAGCATCCTCCTGCGTTGGATGCTTACCTTGTACAAGAGCTAGACAAACTGGTCATTTTTGGTGAGTTCTCTGTCTCGATCAACACGGAAAAAGCATCCTCCTGCGTTGGATGCTCTCCTGGTATCAGAGCTTGACAAACTGGTCATTTTTGGTGAGTTCTCTGTCTCGATCAACACGAAAAAAGCATCCTCTTGCGTTGGATGCTCTCCTGGTATTAGAGCTCGACAAATTGGTCATTTTTGGCGAGTTCTCTGTCTCGATCAACACGGAAAAAGCATCCTCCTGCGTTGGATGCTCTCATGGTATCAGAGCTTGACAAACTGGTCTTTTTTGGCGAGTTCTCTGTCTCGATCAACACGGAAAAAGCATCCTCCTGCGTTGGATGCTCTACTGGTATCAGAGCTTGACAAACTGGTCATTTTTGGTGAGTTCTCTGTCTCGATCAACACGAAAAAGCATCCTCCTGCGTTGGATGCTCTCCTGGTATCAGAGCTTGAAAAACTGGTCATTTTTGGTGAGTTCTCTGTCTCGATCCACACGGAAAAACGCATCCTCCTGCGTTGAATGCGCTCCGGGTATCAGAACTTGACAAACTGGTCATTTTTGGTGAGTTCTCTGTCTCGGTCAACACGGAAAAAGCATTCTCCTGCGTTGGATGCTCTCCTGGTATCAGAGCTTGACAAACTGGTCTTTTTTGGCAAGTTCTCTGTCTCGATCAACACGGAAAAATGCATCCTCCTGCGTTGGAAGCTCTCCTGGTATCAGAGCTTGACAAACTGGTCATTTTTGGCGAGTTCTCTGTCTCGATCAACACGGAAAAAGCATCCTCCTGCGTTGGATGCTCTCCTGGTATCAGAGCTCGACAAATTGGTCATTTTTGGTGAGTTCTCTGTCTCGATCAACGCGGAAAAAGCATCCTCCTGCGTTGGATGCTCTGATGGTATCAGAGCTTGACAAACTGGTCTTTTTTGGTGAGTTCTCTGTCTCGATCAACACGGAAAATGCATCCTCCTGCGTTGGATGCTCTCCTGGTATCAGAGCTTGACAAACTGGTCATTTTTGGTGAGTTCTCTGTCTCGATCCACACAGAAAAACGCATCCTCCTGCGTTGAATGCTCTCATGGTATCAGAGCCTGACAAACTGGTGATTTTTGGCGAGTTCTCTGTCTCGATCAACACGGAAAAAGTATCCTCCTGCGTTGGATGCTCTACTGGTATCAGAGCTTGACAAACTGGTCATTTTTGGTGAGTTCTCTGTCTCGATCAACACGAAAAAAGCATCCTCCTGCGTTGGATGCTCTCCTGGTATCAGAGCTAGACAAACTGGTCATTTTTGGTGAGTTCTCTGTCTCGATCCACACAGAAAAACGCATCCTCCTGCGTTGAATGCTCTCATGGTATCAGAGCCTGACAAACTGGTCATTTTTGGTGAGTTCTCTGTCTCGATCAACACGGAAAAGCATCCTCCTGCGTTGGATGCTCTCCTGGTATCAGAGCTTGACAAACTGGTCTTTTTTGGTGAGTTCTCTGTCTCGATCAACACGGAAAAAGCATCCTCCTGCGTTGGATGCTCTCCTGGTATCAGAGCTTGACAAACTGGTCATTTTTGGTGAGTTCTCTGTCTCGATCAACACGGAAAAAGCATCCTCCTGCGTTGGATGCTCACCTTATACAAGAGCTTGACAAACTGGTCATTTTTGGTGAGTTCTCTGTCTCGATCAACACGGAAAAGCATCCTCCTGCGTTGGATGCTCTCCTGGTATCAGAGCTAGACAAACTGGTCATTTTTGGTGAGTTCTCTGTCTCGATCAACACGGAAAAGCATCCTCCTGCGTTGGATGCTCTCCTGGTATCAGAGCTTGACAAACTGGTCATTTTTGGTGAGTTCTCTGTCTCGATCAACACGGAAAAAGCATCCTCCTGCGTTGGATGCTCTCCTGGTATCAGAGCTTGACAAACTGGTCATTTTTGGTGAGTTCTCTGTCTCGATCAACACGGAAAAAGCATCCTCCTGCGTTGGATGCTCACCTTATACAAGAGCTTGACAAACTGGTCATTTTTGGTGAGTTCTCTGTCTCGATCAACACGGAAAAGCATCCTCCTGCGTTGGATGCTCTCCTGGTATCAGAGCTTGACAAACTGGTCATTTTTGGTGAGTTCTCTGTCTCGATCAACACGGAAAAAGCATCCTCCTGCGTTGGATGCTCTCCTGGTATCAGAGCTTGACAAAGTGGTCATTTTTGGTGAGTTCTCTGTCTCGATCAACGCGGAAAAAAGCATCCTCCTGCGTTGGATGCTCTCCTTGTATCAGAGCTTGACAAACTGGTCATTTTTGGTGAGTTCTCTGTCTCGATCAACACGGAAAAAGCATCCTCCCACGTTGGATGTTCTCCTGGTATCAGAGCTTGACAAATTGGTCATTTTTGGTGAGTTCTCTGTCTCGATCAACGCGGAAAAAGCATCCTCCTGCGTTGGATGCTTACCTTGTACAAGAGCTTGACAAACTGGTCATTTTTGGTGAGTTCTCTGTCTCGATCAACACGGAAAAAGCATCCTCCTGCGTTGGATGCTCTCCTGGTATCAGAAGCTTGAAAAACTGGTCATTTTTGGTGAGTTCTCTGTCTCGACCAACACGGAAAAAGCATCCTCCTGCGTTGGAAGCTCTCCTGGTATCAGAGCTTGACAAACTGGTCATTTTTGGTGAGTTCTCTGTCTCGATCAATACGGAAAAAGCATCCTCTTGCGTTGGAAGCTCTCCTGGTATCAGAGCTTGACAAACTGGTCATTTTTGGCGAGTTCTCTGTCTCGATCAACACGGAAAAAGCATCCTCCCACGTTGGATGTTCTCCTGGTATCAGAGCTTGACAAATTGGTCATTTTTGGTGAGTTCTCTGTCACGGTCAACGCGGAAAAAGCATCCCTATGCGTTGGATGCTCTCCTGGTATCAGAGCTCGACAAACTGGTCATTTTTGGTGAGTTCTCTGTCTCGATTGACCCGGAAAAAGCATCCTCCTGCGTTGGATGCTCTCCTGGTATCACAGCTTGACAAATTGGTCATTTTTGGTGAGTTCTCTGTCTCGGTCAACGCGGAAAAAGCATCCTCCTGCGTTGGATGCTCTCCTGGTATCAGAGCTTGACAAACTGGTCTTTTTTGGCAAGTTCTCTGTCTCGATCAACACGGAAAAATGCATCCTCTTGCGTTGGAAGCTCTCCTGGTATCAGAGCTTGACAAATTGGTCATTTTTGGCGAGTTCTCTGTCTCGATCAACACGGAAAAAGCATCCTCCTGCGTTGGATGCTCTCCTGGTATCAGAGCTTGACAAACTGGTCATTTTTGGTGAGTTCTCTGTCTCGATCAACACGAAAAAAGCATCCTCCTGCGTTGGATGCTCTCCTGGTATCAGAGCTTGACAAACTGTTCTTTTTTGGCGAGTTCTCTGTCTTGACCAACACGGAAAAAGCATCCTCCTGCGTTGGATGCTCTCCTGGTATCAGAGCTTGAAAAACTGGTCATTTTTGGTGAGTTCTCTGTCTCGATCAACACGGAAAAAGCATCCTCCTGCGTTGGATGCTCTCCTGGTATCAGAGCTTGACAAACTGGTCATTTTTGGTGAGTTCTCTGTCTCGGTCAACACGGAAAAAGCATCCTCCTGCGTTGGATGCTCTCCTGGTATCAGTGCTTGAAAAACTGGTCACTCTTGGTGAGTTCTCTGTCTCGATCCACACGGAAAAACGCATCCTCCTGCGTTGAATGCGCTCCGGGTATCAGAACTTGACAAACTGGTCATTTTTGGTGAGTTCTCTGTCTCGGTCAACACGGAAAAAGCATCCTCCTGCGTTGGATGCTCTCCTGGTATCAGAGCTTGACAAACTGGTCTTTTTTGGCAAGTTCTCTGTCTCGATCAACACGAAAAAAGCATCCTCTTGCGTTGGATGCTCTCCTGGTATTAGAGCTCGACAAATTGGTCATTTTTGGCGAGTTCTCTGTCTCGATCAACACGAAAAAAGCATCCTCTTGCGTTGGATGCTCTCCTGGTATTAGAGCTCGACAAATTGGTCATTTTTGGCGAGTTCTCTGTCTCGATCAACACGGAAAAAGCATCCTCCTGCGTTGGATGCTCTACTGGTATCAGAGCTTGACAAACTGGTCATTTTTGGTGAGTTCTCTGTCTCGATCAACACGAAAAAGCATCCTCCTGCGTTGGATGCTCTCCTGGTATCAGAGCTTGAAAAACTGGTCATTTTTGGTGAGTTCTCTGTCTCGATCAACACGGAAAAAGCATCCTCCTGCGTTGGATGCTCTCCTGGTATCAGAGCTTGAAAAACTGGTCATTTTTGGTGAGTTCTCTGTCTCGATCCACACGGAAAAAGCATCGTCCTGCGTTGAATGCGCTCCGGGTATCAGAACTTGACAAACTGGTCATTTTTGGTGAGTTCTCTGTCTCGATCAACACGGAAAAAGCATCCTCCCACGTTGGATGTTCTCCTGGTATCAGAGCTCGACAAACTGGTCATTTTTGGTGAGTTCTCTGTCTCGATTGACCCGGAAAAAGCATCCCTATGCGTTGGATGCTCTCCTGGTATCAGAGCTTGACAAACTGGTCATTTTTGGTGAGTTCTCTGTCTCGATCAACACGAAAAAAGCATCCTCTTGCGTTGGATGCTCTCCTGGTATTAGAGCTCGACAAATTGGTCATTTTTGGCGAGTTCTCTGTCTCGATCAACACGGAAAAAGCATCCTCCTGCGTTGGATGCTCTCATGGTATCAGAGCTTGACAAACTGGTCTTTTTTGGCGAGTTCTCTGTCTCGATCAACACGGAAAAAGCATCCTCCTGCGTTGGATGCTCTACTGGTATCAGAGCTTGACAAACTGGTCATTTTTGGTGAGTTCTCTGTCTCGATCAACACGAAAAAGCATCCTCCTGCGTTGGATGCTCTCCTGGTATCAGAGCTTGAAAAACTGGTCATTTTTGGTGAGTTCTCTGTCTCGATCAACACGGAAAAAGCATCCTCCTGCGTTGAATGCGCTCCGGGTATCAGAACTTGACAAACTGGTCATTTTTGGTGAGTTCTCTGTCTCGGTCAACACGGAAAAAGCATCCTCCTGCGTTGGATGCTCTCCTGGTATCAGAGCTTGACAAACTGGTCTTTTTTGGCAAGTTCTCTGTCTCGATCAACACGGAAAAATGCATCCTCCTGCGTTGGAAGCTCTCCTGGTATCAGAGCTTGACAAACTGGTCATTTTTGGCGAGTTCTCTGTCTCGATCAACACGAAAAAAGCATCCTCCTGCGTTGGATGCTCTCCTGGTATCAGAGCTCGACAAATTGGTCATTTTTGGTTAGTTCTCTGTCTCGATCAACGCGGAAAAAGCATCCTCCTGCGTTGGATGCTCTGATGGTATCAGAGCTTGACAAACTGGTCTTTTTTGGCGAGTTCTCTGTCTCGATCAACACGGAAAAAGCATCCTCCTGCGTTGGATGCTCTCCTGGTATCAGAGCTTGACAAACTGGTCATTTTTGGTGAGTTCTCTGTCTCGATCAACACGAAAAAAGCATCCTCCTGCGTTGGATGCTCTCCTGGTATCAGAGCTTGACAAACTGGTCATTTTTGGTGAGTTCTCTGTCTCGATCCACACAGAAAAACGCATCCTCCTGCGTTGGATGCTCTCATGGTATCAGAGCCTGACAAACTGGTCATTTTTGGTGAGTTCTCTGTCTCGGTCAACACGGAAAAAGCATCCTCCTGCGTTGGATGCTCTCCTGGTATCAGAGCTTGACAAACTGGTCTTTTTTGGCAAGTTCTCTGTCTCGATCAACACGGAAAAATGCATCCTCCTGCGTTGGAAGCTCTCCTGGTATCAGAGCTTGACAAACTGGTCATTTTTGGCGAGTTCTCTGTCTCGATCAACACGGAAAAAGCATCCTCCTGCGTTGGATGCTCTCCTGGTATCAGAGCTCGACAAATTGGTCATTTTTGGCGAGTTCTCTGTCTCGATTGACCCGGAAAAAGCATCCTCCTGCGTTGGATGCTCTCCTGGTATCAGAGCTTGACAAACTGTTCTTTTTTGGCGAGTTCTCTGTCTTGACCAACACGGAAAAAGCATCCTCTTGCGTTGGATGCTCTCCTGGTATCAGAGCTTGAAAAACTGGTCATTTTTGGTGAGTTCTCTGTCTCGATCAACACGGAAAAACCATCCTCCTGCGTTGGATGCTCTCCTGGTATCAGAGCTTGACAAACTGGTCATTTTTGGTGAGTTCTCTGTCTCGGTCAACACGGAAAAAGCATCCTCCCACGTTGGATGTTCTCCTGGTATCAGAGCTCGACAAACTGGTCATTTTTGGTGAGTTCTCTGTCTCGATTGACCCGGAAAAAACATCCTCCTGCGTTGGATGCTCTCTTGGTATCAGAGCTTGACAAACTGGTCATTTTTGGTGAGTTCTCTGTCTCGATCAACACGAAAAAAGCATCCTCTTGCGTTGGATGCTCTCCTGGTATTAGAGCTCGACAAATTGGTCATTTTTGGCGAGTTCTCTGTCTCGATCCACACGGAAAAACGCATCCTCCTGCGTTGAATGCGCTCCGGGTATCAGAACTTGACAAACTGGTCATTTTTGGTGAGTTCTCTGTCTCGATCAACACGGAAAAAGCATCCTCCCACGTTGGATGTTCTCCTGGTATCAGAGCTCGACAAACTGGTCATTTTTGGTGAGTTCTCTGTCTCGGTCAACACGGAAAAAGCATCCTCCCACGTTGGATGTTCTCCTGGTATCAGAGCTCGACAAACTGGTCATTTTTGGTGAGTTCTCTGTCTCGATTGACCCGGAAAAAGCATCCTCCTGCGTTGGATGCTCTCCTGGTATCAGAGCTTGACAAACTGGTCATTTTTGGTGAGTTCTCTGTCTCGATCAACACGGAAAAAGCATCCTCCTGCGTTGGATGCTCTCCTGGTATCAGAGCTTGACAAACTGGTCATTTTTGGTGAGTTCTCTGTCTCGGTCAACACGGAAAAAGCATCCTCCTGCGTTGGATGCTCTCCTGGTATCAGAGCTTGACAAACTGGTCATTTTTGGTGAGTTCTCTGTCTCGATCAACACGAAAAAAGCATCCTCCTGCGTTGGATGCTCTCCTGGTATCAGAGCTTGACAAACTGGTCATTTTTGGTGAGTTCTCTGTCTCGATCCACACAGAAAAACGCATCCTCCTGCGTTGAATGCTCTCATGGTATCAGAGCCTGACAAACTGGTCATTTTTGGTGAGTTCTCTGTCTCGATCAACACGGAAAAGCATCCTCCTGCGTTGGATGCTCTCCTGGTATCAGAGCTTGACAAACTGGTCATTTTTGGTGAGTTCTCTGTCTCGATCAACACGGAAAAAGCATCCTCCTGCGTTGGATGCTCTCCTGGTATCAGAGCTTGACAAACTGGTCATTTTTGGTGAGTTCTCTGTCTCGATCAACACGGAAAAAGCATCCTCCTGCGTTGGATGCTCACCTTATACAAGAGCTTGACAAACTGGTCATTTTTGGTGAGTTCTCTGTCTCGATCAACACGGAAAAGCATCTTCCTGCGTTGGATGCTCTCCTGGTATCAGAGCTAGACAAACTGGTCATTTTTGGTGAGTTCTCTGTCTCGATCAACACGGAAAAAGCATCCTCCTGCGTTGGAAGCTCTCCTGGTATCAGAGCTCGACAAACTGGTCAATTTTTGTGAGTTCTCTGTCTCGATCAACACGGAAAAAGCATCCTCCTGCGTTGGATGCTCTCCTGGTATCAGAGCTTGACAAAGTGGTCATTTTTGGTGAGTTCTCTGTCTCGATCAACGCGGAAAAAGCATCCTCCTGCGTTGGATGCTCTCCTTGTATCAGAGCTAGACAAACTGGTCATTTTTGGTGAGTTCTCTGTCTCGATCAACACGGAAAAAGCATCCTCCCACGTTGGATGTTCTCCTGGTATCAGAGCTTGACAAATTGGTCATTTTTGGTGAGTTCTCTGTCTCGATCAACGCGGAAAAAGCATCCTCCTGCGTTGGATGCTTACCTTGTACAAGAGCTTGACAAACTGGTCATTTTTGGTGAGTTCTCTGTCTCGATCAACACGGAAAAAGCATCCTCCTGCGTTGGATGCTCTCCTGGTATCAGAAGCTTGAAAAACTGGTCATTTTTGGTGAGTTCTCTGTCTCGACCAACACGGAAAAAGCATCCTCCTGCGTTGGAAGCTCTCCTGGTATCAGAGCTTGACAAACTGGTCATTTTTGGTGAGTTCTCTGTCTCGATCAATACGGAAAAAGCATCCTCTTGCGTTGGAAGCTCTCCTGGTATCAGAGCTTGACAAACTGGTCATTTTTGGCGAGTTCTCTGTCTCGATCAACACGGAAAAAGCATCCTCCCACGTTGGATGTTCTCCTGGTATCAGAGCTTGACAAACTGGTCATTTTTGGTGAGTTCTCTGTCACGGTCAACGCGGAAAAAGCATCCCTATGCGTTGGATGCTCTCCTGGTATCAGAGCTCGACAAACTGGTCATTTTTGGTGAGTTCTCTGTCTCGATTGACCCGGAAAAAGCATCCTCCTGCGTTGGATGCTCTCCTGGTATCACAGCTTGACAAATTGGTCATTTTTGGTGAGTTCTCTGTCTCGGTCAACGCGGAAAAAGCATCCTCCTGCGTTGGATGCTCTCCTGGTATCAGAGCTTGACAAACTGTTCTTTTTTGGCGAGTTCTCTGTCTTGACCAACACGGAAAAAGCATCCTCTTGCGTTGGATGCTCTCCTGGTATCAGAGCTTGAAAAACTGGTCATTTTTGGTGAGTTCTCTGTCTCGATCAACACGGAAAAACCATCCTCCTGCGTTGGATGCTCTCCTGGTATCAGAGCTTGACAAACTGGTCATTTTTGGTGAGTTCTCTGTCTCGGTCAACACGGAAAAAGCATCCTCCTGCGTTGGATGCTCTCCTGGTATCAGAGCTTGACAAACTGGTCATTTTTGGTGAGTTCTCTGTCTCGATCAACACGAAAAAAGCATCCTCTTGCGTTGGATGCTCTCCTGGTATCAGAGCTCGACAAATTGGTCATTTTTGGCGAGTTCTCTGTCTCGATCAACACGGAAAAAGCATCCTCCTGCGTTGGATGCTCTCCTGGTATCAGAGCTTGACAAACTGGTCTTTTTTGGCAAGTTCTCTGTCTCGATCAACACGGAAAAAGCATCCTCCTGCGTTGGATGCTCTCCTGGTATCAGAGCTTGACAAACTGGTCATTTTTGGTGAGTTCTCTGTCTCGATTGACCCGGAAAAAGCATCCTCCTGCGTTGGATGCTCTCCTGGTATCAGAAGCTTGACAAACTGTTCTTTTTTGGCGAGTTCTCTGTCTTGACCAACACGGAAAAAGCATCCTCTTGCGTTGGATGCTCTCCTGGTATCAGAGCTTGAAAAACTGGTCATTTTTGGTGAGTTCTCTGTCTCGATCAATACGGAAAAAGCATCCTCCTGCGTTGGATGCTCTCCTGGTATCAGAGCTCGACAAATTGGTTATTTTTGGTGAGTTCTCTGTCTCGATCAACACGGAAAAAAACATCCTCCTGCGTTGGATGCTCACCTTGTATCAGAGCTTGACAAACTGGTCATTTTTGGTGAGTTCTCTGTCTCGATCAACACGGAAAAAGCATGCTCTTGCGTTGGATGCTCTCCTGGTATCAGAGCTCGACAAACTAGTCATTTTTGGCGAGTTCTCTGTCTCGATCAACACGGAAAAAGCATCCTCCTGCGTTGGATGCTCTCCTGGTATCAGAGCTTGACAAACTGGTCTTTTTTGGTGAGTTCTCTGTCTCGACCAACACGGAAAAAGCATCCTCCTGCGTTGGATGCTCTCCTGGTATCAGAGCTTGACAAATTGGTCATTTTTGGCGAGTTCTCTGTCTCGATCAACAAGGAAAAAGCATCCTCCCACGTTGGATGCTCTCCTGGTATCACAGCTTGACAAACTGGTCATTTTTGGTGAGTTCTCTGTCTCGGTCAACGCGGAAAAAGCATCCTTCTGCGTTGGATGCTTACCTTGTATAAGAGCTTGACAAATTGGTCAGTTTTGGCGAATTCTCTGTCTCGATCAACGCGAAAAAAGCATCCCCCTGCGTTGGATGCTCTCCTGGTATCAGAGCTAGACAAACTGGTCATTTTTGGTTAGTTCACTGTCTTGATCAACGCGGAAAAAGCATCCTCCTGCGTTGGATGCTCTCATGGTATCAGAGCTTGACAAACTGGTCATTTTTGGTGAGTTCTCTGTCTCGATCAACACGAAAAAAGCATCCTCCTGCGTTGGATGCTCTACTGGTATCAGAGCTTGACAAACTGGTCATTTTTGGTGAGTTCTCTGTCTCGATCAACACGAAAAAGCATCCTCCTGCGTTGGATGCTCTCCTGGTATCAGAGCTTGAAAAACTGGTCATTTTTGGTGAGTTCTCTGTCTCGATCCACACGGAAAAACGCATCCTCCTGCGTTGAATGCGCTCCGGGTATCAGAACTTGACAAACTGGTCATTTTTGGTGAGTTCTCTGTCTCGGTCAACACGGAAAAAGCATCCTCCTGCGTTGGATGCTCTCCTGGTATCAGAGCTTGACAAACTGGTCTTTTTTGGCAAGTTCTCTGTCTCGATCAACACGGAAAAATGCATCCTCCTGCGTTGGAAGCTCTCCTGGTATCAGAGCTTGACAAACTGGTCATTTTTGGCGAGTTCTTTGTCTCGATCAACACGGAAAAAGCATCCTCCTGCGTTGGATGCTCTCCTGGTATCAGAGCTCGACAAATTGGTCAGTTTTGGCGAGTTCTCTGTCTCGATTGACCCGGAAAAAGCATCCTCCTGCGTTGGATGCTCTCCTGGTATCAGAGCTTGACAAACTGTTCTTTTTTGGCGAGTTCTCTGTCTTGACCAACACGGAAAAAGCATCCTCTTGCGTTGGATGCTCTCCTGGTATCAGAGCTTGAAAAACTGGTCATTTTTGGTGAGTTCTCTGTCTCGATCAACACGGAAAAAGCATCCTCCTGCGTTGGATGCTCTCCTGGTATCAGAGCTTGAAAAACTGGTCATTTTTGGTGAGTTCTCTGTCTCGATCAACACGGAAAAAGCATCCTCCTGCGTTGGATGCTCTCCTGGTATCAGAGCTTGACAAACTGGTCATTTTTGGTGAGTTCTCTGTCTCGGTCAACACGGAAAAAGCATCCTCCTGCGTTGGATGCTCTCCTGGTATCAGAGCTTGACAAACTGGTCATTTTTGGTGAGTTCTCTGTCTCGATCAACACGAAAAAAGCATCCTCTTGCGTTGGATGCTCTCCTGGTATTAGAGCTCGACAAATTGGTCATTTTTGGCGAGTTCTCTGTCTCGATCAACACGGAAAAAGCATCCTCCTGCGTTGGATGCTCTCCTGGTATCAGAGCTTGACAAAGTGATCATTTTTGGCAAGTTCTCTGTCTCGATCAACACGGAAAAAGCATCCTCCTGCGTTGGATGCTCTCCTGGTATCAGAGCTTGACAAACTGGTCATTTTTGGTGAGTTCTCTGTCTCGATTGACCCGGAAAAAGCATCCTCCTGCGTTGGATGCTCTCCTGGTATCAGAGCTTGACAAACTGTTCTTTTTTGGCGAGTTCTCTGTCTTGACCAACACGGAAAAAGCATCCTCTTGCGTTGGATGCTCTCCTGGTATCAGAGCTTGACAAACTGGTCATTTTTGGTGAGTTCTCTGTCTCGATCAATACGGAAAAAGCATCCTCCTGCGTTGGATGCTCTCCTGGTATCAGAGCTCGACAAATTGGTTATTTTTGGTGAGTTCTCTGTCTCGATCAACACGGAAAAAAGCATCCTCCTGCGTTGGATGCTCACCTTGTATCAGAGCTTGACAAATTGGTCAGTTTTGGCGAGTTCTCTGTCTCGATCAACGCGGAAAAAGCATCCTCCTGCGTTGGATGCTCTCCTGGTATCAGAGCTAGACAAACTGGTCATTTTTGGTTAGTTCTCTGTCTCGATCAACGCGGAAACAGCATCCTCCTGCGTTGGATGCTCTCATGGTATCAGAGCTTGACAAACTGGTCTTTTTTGGCGAGTTCTCTGTCTCGATCAACACGGAAAAAGCATCCTCCTGCGTTGGATGCTCTCCTGGTATCAGAGCTTGACAAACTGGTCATTTTTGGTGAGTTCTCTGTCTCGATCAACACGAAAAAAGCATCCTCCTGCGTTGGATGCTCTCCTGGTATCAGAGCTTGACAAACTGGTAATTTTTGGTGAGTTCTCTGTCTCGATCAACACGGAAAAAGCATCCTCCTACGTTGCATGCTCTCCTGGTATCAGAGCTTGACAAATTGGTCATTTTTGGTGAGTTCTCTGTCTCGGTCAACGCGGAAAAAGCATCCTCCTGCGTTGGATGCTCTCCTGGTATCAGAGCTTGACAAACTGGTCTTTTTTGGTGAGTTCTCTGTCTCGACCAACACGGAAAAAGCATCCTCCCACGTTGGATGCTCTCCTTGTATCAGAGCTTGACAAACTGGTCATTTTTGGTGAGTTCTCTGTCTCGATCAACACGGAAAAAGCATCCTCCTGCGTTGGATGCTCTCCTGGTATCAGAGCTTGACAAATTGGTCATTTTTGGCGAGTTCTCTGTCTCGATCGACACGGAAAAAGCATCCTCCTGCGTTGGATGCTCTCCTGGTATCAGAGCTTGACAAACTGGTCATTTTTGGCGAGTTCTCTGTCTCGATTGACCCGGAAAAAGCATCCTCCTGCGTTGGATGCTCTCCTGGTATCAGAGCTTGACAAACTGTTCTTTTTTGGCGAGTTCTCTGTCTTGACCAACACGGAAAAAGCATCCTCTTGCGTTGGATGCTCTCCTGGTATCAGAGCTTGACAAACTGGTCATTTTTGGTGAGTTCTCTGTCTCGATCAATACGGAAAAAGCATCCTCCTGCGTTGGATGCTCTCCTGGTATCAGAGCTCGACAAATTGGTTATTTTTGGTGAGTTCTCTGTCTCGATCAACACGGAAAAAAGCATCCTCCTGCGTTGGATGCTCACCTTGTATCAGAGCTTGACAAATTGGTCAGTTTTGGCGAGTTCTCTGTCACGGTCAACGCGGAAAAAGCATCCCTATGCGTTGGATGCTCTCCTGGTATCAGAGCTCGACAAACTGGTCATTTTTGGCGAGTTCTCTGTCTCGATCAACACGGAAAAACGCATCCTTCTGCGTTGGATGCTCACCTTGTATAAGAGCTTGACAAACTGGTCATTTTTGGTGAGTTCTCTGTCTCGATCAACACGGAAAAAGCATCCTCCTGCGTTGAATGCTCTCCTGGTATCAGAGCTTGACAAAGTGGTCATTTTTGGTGAGTTCTCTGTCTCGATCAACACGAAAAAAGCATCCTCCTGCGTTGGATGCTCTCCTGGTATCAGAGCTTGACAAACTGGTAATTTTTGGTGAGTTCTCTGTCTCGATCAACACGGAAAAAGCATCCTCCTACGTTGCATGCTCTCCTGGTATCAGAGCTTGACAAATTGGTCATTTTTGGTGAGTTCTCTGTCTCGGTCAACGCGGAAAAAGCATCCTCCTGCGTTGGATGCTCTCCTGGTATCAGAGCTTGACAAACTGGTCTTTTTTGGTGAGTTCTCTGTCTCGACCAACACGGAAAAAGCATCCTCCCACGTTGGATGCTCTCCTTGTATCAGAGCTAGACAAACTGGTCATTTTTGGTGAGTTCTCTGTCTCGATCAACACGAAAAAAGCATCCTCCTGCGTTGGATGCTCTCCTGGTATCAGAGCTTGACAAATTGGTCATTTTTGGCGAGTTCTCTGTCTCGATCGACACGGAAAAAGCATCCTCCTGCGTTGGATGCTCTCCTGGTATCAGAGCTTGACAAACTGACCATTTTTGGTGAGTTCTCTATCTCGATCAACACGGAAAAAGCATCCTCCTGCGTTGGATGCTCTCCTGGTATCAGAGCTTGAAAAACTGGTCATTTTTGGTGAGTTCTCTGTCTCGATCAACACGGAAAAAGCATCCTCCTGCGTTGGATGCTCTCCTGGTATCAGAGCTTGACAAACTGGTCATTTTTGGCGAGTTCTCTGTCTCGATCAACAAGGAAAAAGCATCCTCCCACGTTGGATGCTCTCCTGGTATCAGAGCTTGACAAATTGGTCATTTTTGGTGAGTTCTCTGTCTCGGTCAACGCGGAAAAAGCATCCTTCTGCGTTGGATGCTCACCTTGTATAAGAGCTTGACAAATTGGTCAGTTTTGGCGAGTTCTCTGTCTCGATCAACGCGGAAAAAGCATCCTCCTGCGTTGGATGCTCTCCTGGTATCAGAGCTAGACAAACTGGTCATTTTTGGTTAGTTCTCTGTCTCGATCAACGCGGAAAAAGCATCCTCCTGCGTTGGATGCTCTCATGGTATCAGAGCTTGACAAACTGGTCTTTTTTGGCGAGTTCTCTGTCTCGATCAACACGGAAAAAGCATCCTCCTGCGTTGGATGCTCTCCTGGTATCAGAACTTGACAAACTGGTCATTTTTGGTAAGTTCTCTGTCTCGATCAACACGAAAAAAGCATCCTCCTGCGTTGGATGCTCTCCTGGTATCAGAGCTTGACAAACTGGTCATTTTTGGTGAGTTCTCTGTCTCGATTGACCCGGAAAAAGCATCCTCCTGCGTTGGATGCTCTCCTGGTATCACAGCTTGACAAATTGGTCATTTTTGGTGAGTTCTCTGTCTCGGTCAACGCGGAAAAAGCATCCTCCTGCGTTGGATGCTCTCCTGGTATCAGAGCTTGAAAAACTGGTCTTTTTTGGCAAGTTCTCTGTCTCGATCAACACGGAAAAATGCATCCTCCTGCGTTGGAAGCTCTCCTGGTATCTAAGCTTGACAAACTGGTCATTTTTGGCGAGTTCTCTGTCTCGATCAACACGGAAAAAGCATCCTCCTGCGTTGGATGCTCTCCTGGTATCAGAGCTCGACAAATTGGTCATTTTTGGCGAGTTCTCTGTCTCGATTGACCCGGAAAAAGCATCCTCCTGCGTTGGATGCTCTCCTGGTATCAGAGCTTGACAAACTGTTCTTTTTTGGCGAGTTCTCTGTCTTGACCAACACGGAAAAAGCATCCTCTTGCGTTGGATGCTCTCCTGGTATCAGAGCTTGACAAACTGGTCATTTTTGGTGAGTTCTCTGTCTCGATCAACACGGAAAAAGCATCCTCCTGCGTTGGATGCTCTCCTGGTATCAGAGCTTGACAAACTGGTCATTTTTGGTGAGTTCTCTGTCTCGGTCAACACGGAAAAAGCATCCTCCTGCGTTGGAAGCTCTCCTAGTATCAGAGCTTGACAAACTGGTCATTTTTGGTGAGTTCTCTGTCTCGATTGTCCCGGAAAAAGCATCCTCCTGCGTTGGATGCTCTCCTGGTATCAGAGCTTGACAAACTGTTCTTTTTTGGCGAGTTCTCTGTCTTGACCAACACGGAAAAAGCATCCTCCTGCGTTGGATGCTCTCCTGGTATCAGAGCTTGAAAAACTGGTCATTTTTGGTGAGTTCTCTGTCTCGATCAACACGGAAAAAGCATCCTCCTGCGTTGGATGCTCTCCTGGTATCAGAGCTCGACAAATTGGTTATTTTTGGTGAGTTCTCTGTCTCGATCAACACGGAAAAAAGCATCCTCCTGCGTTGGATGCTCACCTTGTATCAGAGCTAGACAAACTGGTCATTTTTGGTTAGTTCTCTGTCTCGGTCAACGCGGAAAAAGCATCCTCCTGCGTTGGATGCTCTCATGGTATCAGAGCTTGACAAACTGGTCTTTTTTGGCGAGTTCTCTGTCTCGATCAACACGGAAAAAGCATCCTCCTGCGTTGGATGCTCTCCTGGTATCAGAGCTTGACAAACTGGTCTTTTTTGGCAAATTCTCTGTCTCGGTCAACGCGGCAAAAGCATCCTCCTGCGTTGGATGCTCTGCTTGTATCAGAGCTTGACAAACTGGTAATTTTTGGTGAGTTCTCTGTCTCGATCAACACGGAAAAAGCATCCTCCTGCGTTGGATGCTCTCCTGGTATCAGAGCTTGACAAACTGGTCATTTTTGGTGAGTTCTCTGTCCCGACCAACACGGAAAAAGCATCCTCCTGCGTTGGATGCTCTCCTGGTATCAGAGCTTGACAAACTGGTTATTTTTGGTGAGTTCTCTGTCTCGATCAACACGGAAAAAGCATCCTCCTGCGTTGGAAGCTCTCCTGGTATCAGAGCTTGACAAACTGGTCATTTTTGGTGAGTTCTCTGTCTCGATCAACACGGAAAAGGCATCCTCCCACGTTGGATGTTCTCCTGGTATCAGAGCTCGACAAACTGGTCAATTTTGGTGAGTTCTCTGTCTCGATCAACACGGAAAAAGCATCCTTCTGCGTTGGAAGCTCTCCTGGTATCAGAGCTTGACAAACTGGTCATTTTTGGCGAGTTCTCTGTCTCGATCAACACGGAAAAAGCATCCTCCTGCGTTGGATGCTCTCCTGGTATCAGAGCTTGACAAACTGGTCATTTTTGGTGAGTTCTCTGTCTCGATCAACACGGAAAAAGCATCCTCCTGCGTTGGATGCTCTCCTGGTATCAGAGCTTGACAAACTGGTCATTTTTGGTGAGTTCTCTGTCTCGATCAACGCGGAAAAAGCATCCTCCTGCGTTGGATGTTCTCCTGGTATCAGAGCTTGACAAATTGGTCATTTTTGGTGAGTTCTCTGTCTCGGTCAACGCGGAAAAAGCATCCTCCTGCGTTGGATGCTCTCCTGGTATCAGAGCTTGACAAATTGGTCATTTTTGGTGAGTTCTCTGTCTCGGTCAACGCGGAAAAAGCATCCTCCTGCGTTGGATGCTCTCCTGGTATCAGAGCTTGACAAACTGGTCATTTTTGGTGAGTTCTCTGTCTCGATCAACGCGGAAAAAGCATCCTCCTGCGTTGGATGCTCTCCTGGTATCAGAGCTTGACAAACTGGTCATTTTTGGTGAGTTCTCTGTCTCGATCAACACGGAAAAAGCATCCTCCTGCGTTGGATGCTCTCCTGGTATCAGAGCTTGACAAACTGGTCATTTTTGGTGAGTTCTCTGTCTCGATCAACACGGAAAAAGCATCCTCCTGCGTTGGAAGCTCTCCTGGTATCAGAGCTTGACAAACTGGTCATTTTTGGCGAGTTCTCTGTCTCGATCAACACGGAAAAAGCATCCTTCCACGTTGGATGTTCTCCTGGTATCAGAGCTCGACAAACTGGTCATTTTTGGTGAGTTCTCTGTCTCGATCAATACGGAAAAACGCATCCTCCTGCGTTGGATGCTCTCCTGGTATCAGAGCTTGACAAACTGGTCATTTTTGGTGAGTTCTCTGTCTCGATCAATACGGAAAAAGCATCCTCTTGCGTTGGATGCTCTCCTGGTATCAGAACTTGACAAACTGGTCATTTTTGGTGAGTTCTCTGTCTCGATCAACACGGAAAAAGCATCCTCCCACGTTGGATGTTCTCCTGGTATCAGAGCTTGACAAACTGGTCATTTTTGGTGAGTTCTCTGTCTCGATCAATACGGAAAAACGCATCCTTCTGCGTTGGATGCTCTCCTTGTATAAGAGCTTGACAAACTGGTCAATTTTGGTGAGTTCTCTGTCTCGATCAACACGGAAAAAGCATCCTCCTGCGTTGGAAGCTCTCCTGGTATCAGAGCTTGACAAAGTGGTCATTTTTTGCGAGTTCTCTGTCTCGATCAACACGGAAAAAGCATCCTCCTGCGTTGGATGCTCTCCTGGTATCAGAGCTTGACAAACTGGTAATTTTTGGTGAGTTCTCTGTCTCGATCAACGCGGAAAAAGCATCCTCCTGCGTTGGATGCTCTCCTGGTATCAGAGCTTGACAAACTGGTCATTTTTGGTGAGTTCTCTGTCTCGATCAATACGGAAAAAGCATCCTCTTGCGTTGGATGCTCTCCTGGTATCAGAGCTTGACAAACTGGTCATTTTTGGCGAGTTCTCTGTCTCGATCAACACGGAAAAAGCATCCTCCCACGTTGGATGTTCTCCTGGTATCAGAGCTTGACAAAGTGGTCATTTTTGGTGAGTTCTCTGTCTCGGTCAACGCGGAAAAAGCATCCTCCTGCGTTGGATGCTCTCCTGGTATCAGAGCTCGACAAACTGGTCAATTTTTGTGAGTTCTCTGTCTCGATCAACACGGAAAAAGCATCCTCCTGCGTTGGATGCTCTCCTGGTATCAGAGCTTGACAAAGTGGTCATTTTTGGTGAGTTCTCTGTCTCGATCAACGCGGAAAAAGCATCCTCCTGCGTTGGATGCTCTCCTTGTATCAGAGCTAGACAAACTGGTCATTTTTGGTGAGTTCTCTGTCTCGATCAACACGGAAAAAGCATCCTCCCACGTTGGATGTTCTCCTGGTATCAGAGCTTGACAAATTGGTCATTTTTGGTGAGTTCTCTGTCTCGGTCAACGCGGAAAAAGCATCCTCCTGCGTTGGATGCTCTGATGGTATCAGAGCTTGACAAACTGGTCTTTTTTGGCGAGTTCTCTGTCTCGATCAACACGGAAAAAGCATCCTCCTGCGTTGGAAGCTCTCCTGGTATCAGAACTTGACAAACTGGTCATTTTTGGTGAGTTCTCAGTCTCGGTCAACACGGAAAAAGCATCCTCCCACGTTGGATGTTCTCCTGGTATCAGAGCTTGACAAAGTGGTCATTTTTGGTGAGTTCTCTGTCTCGGTCAACGCGGAAAAAGCATCCTCTTGCGTTGGATGCTCTCCTGGTATCAGAGCTTGACAAACTGGTCATTTTTGGCGAGTTCTCTGTCTCGATCAACACGGAAAAAGCATCCTCCCACGTTGGATGTTCTCCTGGTATCAGAGCTTGACAAATTGGTCATTTTTGGTGAGTTCTCTGTCTCGGTCAACGCGGAAAAAGCATCCTCCTGCGTTGGATGCTCTGATGGTATCAGAGCTTGACAAACTGGTCTTTTTTGGCGAGTTCTCTGTCTCGATCAACACGGAAAAAGCATCCTCCTGCGTTGGAAGCTCTCCTGGTATCAGAGCTTGACAAACTGGTCATTTTTGGTGAGTTCTCTGTCTCGGTCAACACGGAAAAAGCATCCTCCCACGTTGGATGTTCTCCTGGTATCAGAGCTTGACAAACTGGTCATTTTTGGTGAGTTCTCTGTCTCGATCAATACGGAAAAAGCATCCTCTTGCGTTGGATGCTCTCCTGGTATCAGAGCTTGACAAACTGGTCATTTTTGGCGAGTTCTCTGTCTCGATCAACACGGAAAAAGCATCCTCCCACGTTGGATGTTCTCCTGGTATCAGAGCTTGACAAAGTGGTCATTTTTGGTGAGTTCTCTGTCTCGATCAATACGGAAAAAGCATCCTCTTGCGTTGGAAGCTCTCCTGGTATCAGAGCTTGACAAACTGGTCATTTTTGGCGAGTTCTCTGTCTCGATCAACACGGAAAAAGCATCCTCCCACGTTGGATGTTCTCCTGGTATCAGAGCTTGACAAATTGGTCATTTTTGGTTAGTTCTCTGTCTCGATCAACGCGGAAAAAGCATCCTCCTGCGTTGGATGCTCTCATGGTATCAGAGCTTGACAAACTGGTCTTTTTTGGCGAGATCTCTGTCTCGATCAACACGGAAAAAGCATCCTCCCACGTTGGATGTTCTCCTGGTATCAGAGCTTGACAAATTGGTCATTTTTGGTGAGTTCTCTGTCTCGGTCAACGCGGAAAAAGCATCCTCCTGCGTTGGATGCTCTGATGGTATCAGAGCTTGACAAACTGGTCTTTTTTGGCGAGTTCTCTGTCTCGATCAACGCGGGAAAAGCATCCTCCTGCGTTGGATGCTCTCCTGGTATCAGAGCTCGACAAACTGGTCAATTTTTGTGAGTTCTCTGTCTCGATCAACACGGAAAAAGCATCCTCCTGCGTTGGAAGCTCTCCTGGTATCAGAGCTTGACAAAGTGGTCATTTTTTGCGAGTTCTCTGTCTCGATCAACACGGAAAAAGCATCCTCCTGCGTTGGATGCTCTCCTGGTATCAGAGCTTGACAAACTGGTAATTTTTGGTGAGTTCTCTGTCTCGATCAACGCGGAAAAAGCATCCTCCTGCGTTGGATGCTCTCCTGGTATCAGAGCTTGACAAATTGGTCATTTTTGGTGAGTTCTCTGTCTCGATCAATACGGAAAAAGCATCCTCTTGCGTTGGAAGCTCTCCTGGTATCAGAGCTTGACAAACTGGTCATTTTTGGCGAGTTCTCTGTCTCGATCAACACGGAAAAAGCATCCTCCTGCGTTGGATGCTCTCCTGGTATCAGAGCTTGACAAACTGGTCATTTTTGGTGAGTTCTCTGTCTCGATCAACACGAAAAAAGCATCCTCCTGCGTTGGATGCTCTCCTGGTATCAGAGCTTGACAAACTGGTCATTTTTGGCGAGTTCTCTGTCTCGATCAACACGGAAAAAGCATCCTCCCACGTTGGATGTTCTCCTGGTATCAGAGCTTGACAAATTGGTCATTTTTGGTGAGTTCTCTGTCACGGTCAACGCGGAAAAAGCATCCCTATGCGTTGGATGCTCTCCTGGTATCAGAGCTTGACAAAGTGGTCATTTTTGGTGAGTTCTCTGTCTCGGTCAACGCGGAAAAAGCATCCTCCTGCGTTGGATGCTCTCCTGGTATCAGAGCTAGACAAATTGGTCATTTACCTGATTTTAATAGAAAACCATACAATTTTCGACCTTTTTTCAAGTTTTTAGGGTCAAAATTTTCACAAAATTTTTTTTTTCTTTAAACGCCTTTAACTTCATTATTTTGCGTCCTAGACCCTTAAAAGTTTCACCTGATTTCAATAGAAAACCATACAATTTTCGGACTTTTTTCAAGTTTTTAGGGCAAAAATTTTCACAAATTTTTTTTTTCTTTAAACGCCTGTAACTTCTTTATTTTGCGTCCTAGACCCTTCAAAGTTTCACCTGATTTCAATAGAAAACCATACAATTTTCGGACTTTTTTCATGTTTTGGGGTCAAAATTTTTACAAAAATTTTTTTTTCTTTAACACGTTGACTGCCACGGTACATGTTCACTGAACTGCCCCGTCAGGTCACCGAAGCACTCGTAGAAACAATTGCATTTGCATTCGGTTTTTTTCTCCTTCTCTTTTAAATTACATTCACCAATTCTATTTGTTGTTTTAGTCGCTCCAAAATGTTGTTAAAAATCGGTGAAATTCCGACTCCAACTCCTGCTGGCAAGGGAATCGGATTTATCAGACTCTGACAATATCACTTCTATGAATTCCTCCGTTTTACTTATAATCAATTTTTCTACTGAATGCTTGAGCTTTTTGAATACTTTAGTTGTACTTCGAATCTTTTAGCGCAAGGTTCATCCCAAGATTTTTCGCAGCAAAGATGCCATATCGGACCAAATGGCCACAACAATGAGGAAAGGCGTCAAATGGTACCGAAAGCTAGGAATCGAGCTTTTTTTGGGAACCTCTGTAGTAAACGCCTTAGTAGTTTTTAAAACTGCAACAAAAAAAAATATCGGCATAAGAGAATTTAGAGAAATGATTGCTTCTGGATTGTTACAAATACCCGTAAAAAATACAACTAATTTCAGTCCGCACCAAGTACATCATGTTTTAGCCATCCGTCAGGACTCTCATAGGAAAAAATTGCGACGCGCATGCAAACAATGGTACAACAATAAGAGACAAAATATGGGCCGCTTAAAGGCACGTGAAACTGTTAAAAGATCGTTTACATTCAAGCAGTCCCGATCAACTTCAACTTTGTGCTGAGTGTTTTAACATTGTTCATCGAAAATAAACGATGAATAAATGAGAATAGAAACATAATAGAGA
The DNA here is from genome assembly GCF_943734755.1 of Anopheles moucheti. Taxonomy (NCBI): domain Eukaryota; kingdom Metazoa; phylum Arthropoda; class Insecta; order Diptera; family Culicidae; genus Anopheles; species Anopheles moucheti. The sequence continues at coordinate 27,904,637 of NC_069140.1, forward strand.
CTCTCTTTTTTATTTAGAAAGAATAACCACGAAAAAAAGCACTGTGAAAGCAAAGGAATCAAGTATGTGCAAATTTAACGCTTGTAAATCGTCTGTTTCAACGTGAAATGTGTCAGCCACTATATGGCTGACGTGGCCCGATCGAAAAAAAACCCGTCAGCCACATAGTGGCTGACATGGCGGTCAACGTGTTAAACATCTATTGTTCGTACCATTCTTGGTCAAATGTTTTAAAGGCAGTTCGCTATTTATTAAGCGTTCATACATAATGATACAATTATAAAGTTACACAGTAGAGTAAAATCTAGGCACTAACATAATTATTTAAAGAATAACCAAGAGTAGGATCAAGATTAGACTAACGCACGATTGCAACGTGCGCTGGTGTGTGTGTTCCGTTGGCAGTCGTAAGTGTTAGACCTTTGATGTAAGATGGATGAAATGGGTTGAAATGCTAGCTGCGCGCATCGCTTGATCAAGTTATTTGGTTGAGTTAGACTGTTTTCTGAAGGTGATTGCAGATATATGTTGTAAAATTCAACCATTTGGGTGAATCGTGTTATACAAAGAGCGGTGATAAGATGAAACGAAAACAAAACAAATGAAAGGATAACGTAAGGCACCAACATCATTCGATGTTGAATTTCTGTAGATGAATTTCTTAAGCGCTAACTCTTGCAAACGAATAAAATCTACGTTGGTCGCAAATTTTACTGTGCGCTCTCCGATCGCCCTTTCGATAGTTGCGATCGTTTTGTTATTGTCCTACAGTTTTTTTTCTTCTTTATTGTTTCGCATTTTTAAAGTTTACTTTCGCGGCAGTGTAAATAAATAATGTCGGTTGGTTTAGTTGGCGCACTTCTATTCTAGCGTTCTACCGATATGGGGATTAATTAAACGTACATTAATGAAACGTCACATAAGAAGTTACACACTCTCTCTCTCTCTCTCTCTCTCTCTCTTACTTCTGAGTGTTTGCTAGTATAGGTGCAACTTCGGCACATATCCCCCGATTATATGTTATCGTTGCATTTTCTTTATCAAAGTTAATACTTGCCAAAAGCACTCATTACGACTATATAAAAAAAATAATAGTTTTTCTTCCCAAGGTGATGCTACCAAGCTTTCCTGTCATCCGCAAAACAATGTAAACATCATTAAATGATTAATCGATTGAACGCACAACGATCCTTACTAGCGCTTATTAGTAGTGTTGACCTATTATGAATAGAAAAATATTTTAAGGTAATTATAAAGCAAAAAATAAAAACAGCACTACAGCTACTACAAGCGAGCTGATCCGTCCTACAGATCTGTTCGTTAATTTCACAATCGTTTCGTATTTCGTATTAACTTCATGCCTCGCGCTGCGATTTATGATGCTTGAACGATTCGTACGGGGTTCCATTTACAACCAAAATGGGAACGCTACGTTAACAATAATATGGCAGTTTCAATCCATTTTTCTTCTTTTGTTTAACGAAAACACTTCAATTTGATATTATTACACACTCACACACACGCGCACATACACAAACACACGCAAACACACACGATCACTGCACGCATTCGGGTGCAGTTTTAAAATATGCTTTAGCAGTTTTAGAGCGGGGCAGTTTTGTAAAGCAGATTGCGTTACGAGTGGAACAATGTTTTTCGCAATTGTTTTACATGGAGAATAAAAAAAACATTATCAATTTCGTTCTTCCCAAGATCGTACTAAATATGTAAACTTGTTCACAAACGTTTGGTGCGTTGGTGTAGGTTTCGTAATACTAGAACGGCCCGTTTTGAGATTCATTCAACGACAGCATTTTAATTAATCAATTTTACGCATCCCACTTTTTGTGTTTTGTTGCAATGCGTAGAAAAGGTTCCTTCCTTGCCTGGCATCTTCTTTTAAGTTGTTGTTGTAGGTTTCGTTTTCCTCTCCCTTGATGTTTTTTTTTCTTTTTCTCTTCATCCTTAACAATTTTGGTTGTGCAGATTTGCTTTTATCACTATTGAGTATTTTCTGGTATCATCGTTAAATGTATCAATTCGTTCGGAGGTTTGTATGTGTTGGAGTACGTTTCAAGCCAACTCGCAGTGCAAAACATATTTTTTATAATAAAAAATACACCCATATACGGTTGAGTTTATGTACAACTAACAGAATATCGAACATACGGATCTAAATGTGTGGGTATCGATAGCTTATAATATCGATAATTATGTTTAAACACAAATAAAACGAATTGTCTACAGGCGCTTCGCTTATTATTCTCCAAGTATGTAGTTTTTCTTTGTCGTTTTCTAGACTTACTATAGGTAATATCGAAAATTTTGCGAGTTGGCTACACAATCAACAATTGATAGATTTTCAGTTTCCTTTTCTTTTTTTTGTTTCTCGTTCATCTCTTTGTTTTTTTTTTATGTTCCACTTTATTCTTTTGTCATTTTTTTGGTGTTTTTCCCCCTTTTCTAAAACAAATTCTGTTTTGTTATAACTTTAGTTAGGAATGGAAAGGAACGAAACGTTAAGGATGGGGCCTACGACAAATTGTTTGTACTTTTGAGATGATTTGTTTAATTTATTTTTGGCATACACCGATCCAGCAAAGCGATCGTGGTATGTCAACATAAGAAAAGACAAATGCAAAAACAAAAATCCAGCAACAAATTAATAGCCAACAGGCCCTCCCCGGGTATTCATATGGCATAGCAGGACGAGGCAGTGACAAGCCAGACATATGAATGAAATCGTTGGGTAGAATGAAACGAATCTAACAATAAACTAAGCTGTAATGAACCGATCGTGCCGCGTAGCGGGTTCTTACTAGCGTTAACATCAAACAACTACTCAACGGCATCCGTTAATCAATGGACAGCCTGGGTCCTTAAAACAGAACTTAAATTCGCTGTCGCGATCAGTTGCATCGCTTTCGTTGGTAGTCGTCGGTTGATCCGGTATCGTTTGGGGAACGGAAAACGTTCCTCTCATTGACCGACACACCTCACGACCAACCGACCAGTTACGTGTTTGTGTTTGCCGCAGCAATTTCTTGATCATTTTGGCACATTTTGGAGGTTACACTAATTCGAGACTTTGCTTTACGTTTAGGGAAGAAATCGCGGAAATACACACACATACACACGCACACACAAACACACACGTGCATACATTTACACAAACACACGAATCGAGAGTAATACGAGTGTACACTATTCACGGCTAAGGGACGGGAAGAGACGGTTAGTGTGTTATGCCGCTAGTAGCATTTCTAGCGCATCCACATCGATTAAGGAAGACTGGTAGTCGTCGTGGTAGTATATACTACTATTCCAAATGCAGTCTTCGCTGAAAACACCAGTCCTTGGACACTAACACTGTAAGGTCATGGGTTTCGCATCTGATGCTTGTTGTGGTTGAGTCGGCCTAGCTTCTGTGGCCGCCGTTTGGGTACCGGAATTGGCTCCAGATACAGGTTGCTATTTCGTGACACGGAGCAACTTCCGCAGTAGCCGCCACAACGTGCTCGCACCTTTTGGTACGGGGCTTTAAGCTACGGAGCAAAAAAGCGCAAAGGATATGCGACGGTTAGTTATGGTACTGGTAGTCGATGCTATGTAGCTTTCCCGTTTTGCATGACCACTCTTACCGGTACGAGGAAATTCATCACGGACTTTACACCGGCGGTTTCCCACGAGGTGCTGGGTCGAATGCGGAACGGGGTACCCGTCAGGTTGATGGCTAGGTCACCTTGCGGACAATGGCCCGTATTGCTGTAGCAGTCACCAGCCGAACCGAACGGTTGCTTCGTGCCGGAGCTGGTGGTAAATTCGAAATCGTTCGTATGCACCAGCAGCGTATTGACATTGATGCGGATCTTGCGGTAATGTGTCGCACCGTAGTTGATGCTTTCGTCCTCCCAGTCACGTGGTGATTCTTGGCAGCTATTTGCATCGGCCGCTCGACGCTTATTGTAGATGGCATAGTTTTCCCTCGGACCTGGTGGCGATAGAGGCGATTAGTTATAGAGTGTTGTTTATCGAAGGAATTCGTTTAAAAAAAATCGACCGAATCGATCGACACACTTACCTGCGGGCAGGGTAAGATATTCGACTGGTGATCGCGTTGCCATTTTGTGACAATAAATCATAGCGATGGTTCCGTTCAGTTTCATCTCATATTCGCCATCGGTGCGGTGCTTAAGTTGAACATCCTTGCAATTACGGTAGACCGCCGGTCTAGAGCGTGAATCGCATCCTGGCGGTTTTGGGCAGGCGATCGTCTTGTGCGGACGTTCGTTCTCCGGACAGAGGTTCGATTCCGTGTTCAGCAACTCGTCGAAGCACTTGACGGTGCGTTGCTGCTTACCCTTACAGTTGCACTATAATGCGAAGGTGGAGTATGAATGTAAGATAGGTAGATGTTGGTGAGAGAGTGCGTGGTGGTTAGAATTCAGTGAGCTACGGGTGAAAGTGATCCGTGGCGAGCTGATGCTAGATTCGCTCCGTGCCGGATCGGATTGTTCAGATTTTGCTTCAAACAGATCAAACAGAGCACGATCAAGGTACACAGAGGTAGGTAGAAAACTGAGAGGCGTGATTGGAAGGACACAAGTTGCTTAATGGGTGTTTGTTTTGCAGCTTAACTGGAAGTAGTGCCAACTTTAAGTAATATGAAGAACCTGCAGGTATATGATCGTCAATACCATCGCGCTCTTTCCCTCTCTTGTTGTGCTTCAGTTACATGAATTGGGCCAGTGCTGGCCATTCTTTAGTGAGTTTGTTTCACGTAGGAAGCTGAAGCATCATTACACTTAGCTTTTGATCCTCCCAGCGTACACTTTCATCAAGCAGCTGCTAAGGATGAGGATGAACGTTGTTAGTACCATAGCGAAAGCAATTTGTTGAGAACAATTTGTTTTTGGAATGTGTATGATTGTTACAAGTGCCTGGACCTTGAGTGCTATAGACAATCGGTAAGTAGGGACAATATTGTATTGAAATCTTTCTGATTTATATATAGACAAGTACCGATAATAAAAAAAAAACATATATAGATCAGTACATTGGAAGACTACATCATCTAACGCCTCATAATTTGTCCCACAGGAAATATTCTTCAAATTATTTAAAATTTTAGGCGTTTTTCAGGATTCTTCTTCCTATAACAGAGCACGTTCTGTGTTCAGTTCCAATTGAGGGGTTGTTTATACTGTAAGGAATTTATAACATATGGTAAACGACAATTTAAAACCAAAAACAATTTACCAAAATTATACTTATAAGTCAGTTTTTGTTCAAAAAATAGATAAATATAATCGACACATACTTTGAATAGTTTAATTGTTTTCCATTTACAGTATTCCAATGATTGGCAGATCTTCGTGTTCGGTGGTTTCGTCGTCTCGTTGCAGGCTTTTGGTAAGATCTTGCGGCCATCGGTGCAGGTCACGTTGCGCACTGTTCTACCGAAACCGCACCCAACCGAGCACTGCGCACGAACGCGTCGTTTACGCCGATTCAATGCCGGTTCGATGTGTGGGAATAGATTTCGTTTCGTGGGTGGAGGTGGTGGTTGATGTTGTTTTTTAGCGTGGGAAAATGCGTAGAGAAAATTTTTGGGGGGTGCAGTATTTTTTTTTTTTTCGGGACAATGTATTATCAATGTTCAATTGACGGGTGATTCAATATAACATGGGAAATGAAGAAACGCGAAAAGGAGTGTGTGTATGGGAAAAGAACCGAATGTACAAAAAACAAGCGTGCCGATTGGTGGGCGGTGGTAGCGTAAGGTGTAACCAATCGATTTACCACATGGTTGGCAACACAGCGGACACAGCGTTGATGGCAATGAGCACGGTGTGTGGTCGGTTGGTTGGTTTCGGGTGTAGATATGCACAGAGATATGAAACATGAACAGATAAAAACGAGTAGGAAGACAAAACAATGTGATCGTTAGAAAGATTTAGAGAATTACTGCAATGGAATCGCTGTGAAAGTTAGAGTACATTTAAAAAAAGGAAAGGAAAGTACGCTAACATGGATAACATAGAACGTATGGAGCATGTTAAGCTTGCCATGGGATAGCTTAGTTAGTTGGAGATCGTCCAGATCGTGATCACATGTATACAATATGAAAAAACAAACCGATTGAAATGTGAACCACTGTTATACTAAAACTAGAAGCATTCGCTTCAATTTTACAGGGTTTTCGCGTTCAAGTGGTAAAGAGAGAGCTATTTCTGGCTTCTTTTCAAGTTCATTTAGAACGTACATAGACAGACGTAGAATCCTACTCTTTTTCTGGATCTTCTAGAAGCAAACGCAGTTTCCGTGCAAAGCTTTCTCAATTGACACATTATCCTGATATAGTACTACTATAATTTGAACATAAACCTAAGCTTAAAGTTGTGACTGGATCTCAGAAATATTGCAAGTCGGAAGCATTTCTGGATGATGTTCATATAGAAACAAATAGATCTGGGATCCTTCGCACTGGCTGGATCTTTTTCAAAAGGAACCTGATTCTGAGCTGACGTACTGAAAGTACATTCCCGAACCGTTGAGTTTGTCGGTAAAAAAAGTTTTTAAATATTTCAAAAAGTGAGAAGATTTTCGCATCTATTTCGACAAATTCGAGTTGAACTTAAACAGAATCCTGAAAAGACTACCGTATACTTTGCCACTTATGCTCAAAATCCTATAGTAGACATTACATTGCGATACAACGAGACGAACGAGCTCCATGCTAACAATGGCTTAGAAGTACAGCTGGATGTGTGGATAGTCAGTAAGGAAAGCTTATCAACAACAGTGAAAGGTATGCGGGAAGTTCTACGGAGAGGAGAAAAACAAAACACATCATAGTTACGCAGCACACCTTAGACCAGGGCGAGGTCTCCCAGGATGGACGTCTCCCAGGAGGGCGAGGACATCGTTTGTTACATTTTTTCTTCGGCTTTAAAGCGTTCAACGCCGGCTTTGGAGCACTGGCACAATACTTCTCCTCAACTCTTCGGCCGTTTCTAAACGGTTTCGGATTTTCGATCGATTTGGGAAATAACTTCTTGCAGATGAGTACGGGCCTGCGGCGTCCCTCGGCATCGCACGTTCCGGAACACTGCACAACCAGGGCAAGAAGATGGTACGCGACAAGGACGAGCGCCCACGGTAGCACACGGACCATAAGCGTTGGCAGCGGCGGATGGTGATGGTGAGGAGGATGATCGTCAGTTTGGTGGCGGTGAAGTTGTTGAAGTATTGACATTGAAGGTATGGACGGTACACGGTATTTATGTATATGCAGTGGAGTGTTGTCGGTTTTGGTTGTTGTTGGTATGAATCGCGTATTGGCACAGCGATGAGAGCAAATGGTAGCAATGGATTGTTTAATGTTTTTGTTGTTGTTGTTGTAATCGATGATATTGATATGCGTATGAAACATACAGAAGAAAAAAAAAACAAAAGAACACGATCCATGATGATATGGTGTATCATATTTTTAAGAAATGTCATAAAGGAAGAAAGAGAGAAAGAGATAATAAAGAGAAAAAAAGAATCAATTGCATCGTTACATACACGATTGAGTCAATGAAACAAATGTACATCAGGAATCAACACACGTTAAAAATCATTTGCCAATCGGGTTTACCGTATCGGTAGAAAACGATACAGTAGGAAAAAAAGTACCGACAAAAACTAAAGCAAAATAAAAATGAACCAAAAAGAAATAAATGATAATTTTGATTGTAACTTAGGAAAATATAAACACAAAGTAAACGAAAATAAAAAAAAAAACAAACTAACTAAAACAGAAGATAAATAATGAAAGAGTAGAACAAAAATGTCACCAGAACGATATTTACGGTAATTCGCCATTTAAAATTACAACACGATTCCTCGTCCGGTGGTTTCATTTCCTTCGCGCATTGGTCGCTTTCATTGCCACGATGGTCCTGGCACAGGACCTGACGGGAGCGTTTGCATTCGTTATTGCACTAAAAGAGAAAACACAGTCTTAAAATGATTGAGCCACCCAATGAGGTTGTTTGGATAAGGGAGCAAGGATCGTATGTGGGATAATGTAATAATACTAACAATCGGTGCATTAAATCGAAAAACTTTGTGGGCAACAAAATACTAGGGAAATAGTCTCAGCAAAGGGCCCGTTATGTGTATTGCACAATACTCGCGGATATGAACATTTAATTTATTGCAATCAAAGGCGCATAAATCTTGGCATGCAGGTAGATCTTGTGAGATGTACGGTCACAATCGATCTTAAAGTTGCTGAACACTACTGTTACACTAGTCGTCGTTGTGTAGAGGTTGCAGTACGGGTAGTGCCGATCATTATGGATCATCACCAACCCCGGCGCAGAAAGGAGGAATCATTGTACCATGTGGCAATGTGTGGTGTTTGCAATTGATCTTTATGTTCCAAAGGTTTGTGTGTATTAGGATCTCATTCGATTGTGTGGTGTGATTGAATGGAATGTGATTGTGATTGTAAGCGCAACATTAGAAAACTTGCCAAAAGCCGGATGGAAGCTTGATTTAACAAATATAGCAAGAAATATACATGTACAACTGCTCTGGCATACAAGTGTCAAACGATTTTTTGTAAAAAAAAATAACCAAAACGAGACATTTAACAGGCTAAATATTTTAAACTTATAGTCTATGATACGAGTGTATGGTAGGATAAAATTCGACCAGGTAAATGCAAAGCACAGTCGTAAGAACACACAGTTTCGAAAGAAGCAACAAAAACTTTTCCCGGCAGAACTTTCGTCAACGATTTACCGAACAGCTTTCAGAAGCATTCATACTTCCGCAGATCGCCTTCCTATCGAGGCAAGATGTTTGTATATTGCGCATGTAAATTCTGCTGTGTGCGTGTAGGTGTGAGTGTCCCTTTCGCTTCTACCTCCTTCCCCCAAAACCCGATCTTGCTTAGGGCGAAAAACACTGGATCCACATAGGACGTTTTGGTGTAATAGCCACGGTCACGTGACGCTCGAATTCCGGTCGCTCGTTATGCACTTACCTTGCTCCATTGGCCAAAGTTCCAGGTGGGACAGCGGAAGTTGGCACAATTGATCTGTGTCGGAGGTTTTGGATGGGAGCAGTAACGGTCCTCCAGCACCTGTTCGTTTTTGGACATGCAGCGGACCAAGCGCTTCTTAACACCGCCTTTGCATTCCGCACTGCAGTTGGAATAATTGTAGGTGCGCCACTGTCCGCGCGGAACAGGGCCAGATTCCGCGTTCGGTTGGTAGTTGCCGTTTTTCATGCTCTGGTTTGGCTGTACGTCGTTCCGAAAGGATGAGTATTGGGTGTTAGGCATTTGCTATAAATTATGGTTGGCACCGGGGTTTTTTTTTTTTTGTTGGGAAGATAGATAAAGTGTGGGGAATGTCGAATGTTATAGAATAAATTGTACTTCTCTGGTTCTGTTATTGTACGGTGGGTGTGAGCAATAAAACAATTTTAAATAGATGATAGAAAATGATGAATATAGCATGAGCTTAATTAAATATTTCGACTAAAAATCGAACAAAATGAAACAGGGCAAAAGAAAAGGCAATTCCAGATAATGTCAAAACATAGAAACATATAGTACGTATACATTTAGCAACATGAAAGCATTAGAAAATCATTTGCGACATAGAATTGTGGAGAACCAGCAGACAAAACGATTTAGTCCGAACATTTAACATTATGGTGAGCGGGAAGAGAAAGGACACTGTCGCGGTTGGTTAGAAGGAAGCTACATAAAACACACAAACCTTTTGATCGCAGGGCGGCATGGTGCAGTTCAAAATGACAGGCACTGGACGCGTACCACATAAGGCAGCATTTACGCTCACATTTTTTAGCATACATTGTAGCGCGTACGCTCGCTGCCCTTCGCCACAGGTAACGGAACACTGACGGACAGGCGGTGAAGGTAGTGTCGAAGGATATAGCAAGGATAAAATAGGGAACATTGAGAAATCATTGTACGTACGCACTAGAGGGAAGCACGATCATAATGAGCAAGACAGTTTGTAGGCGCATGCAATTAATGTTTATCGACACGATCATCATATGTACAATGGTTATCGTACAAGGGTGATCAAACCGCTCCTGCTTACAGTGAATGTCGATAAGCAGATCACAAAAGCAAACCATATCATAATAGCTAATGCAACGGAATGAGTTGGATGATTTTTCATGCTATATTACATAGCATTACTCTGGTAGGAGTATGTAAAAAAACAAACAAAATTTTAAAACTATTAATAATGGAAAGAAAAATTATTGATAGCGCAAAAAAAAAAATTGTCATACAACTATGTACACATCTTACTGATCTGTTACACCAAAAAACTATTGCAACAGATTGAGCAAAGAGAAATAAAAACAAAGTATCACAAACACACACATCATTACACGACTGTTGGAGTTGATTGGGGAAATATGTACAAAAAACATTAACGAAAAAAAACACACACACACACGCCGGCCCTTTCTTGCTAGGGTTTTGCGACGTTTTGTTGTGAATCGAAACGCCTGCAGGTAGGCAATTTTATATGAGTGAGCTGAAAAAGGGGATGAACATAAAATGTGGGATGATAAAGTAACATTTAGCTACCGGTGTGAGTTCTCCTGCAACCCATGTCGCGCATTCCTGCTCCTCTGCATCGCAAGATTGAAGAACGACTTTGCGTTCCTTGACTTCGCAGTACGCATCATCGATCTGGAAACCGTTCGGATCGGAGAGACATGTTGCGGTACGATTCTGGGTACCATCAGTGCAGGAGCACTGTTCGCAGTACACCGACACGCACATCATCGATAACGCACCGGGAACGAGGGACGATACACAGTGAATCAATGTACAGACAGGCATATGCGAGACGAGTACACACAAAGTAGAGCGGGAATATACGCCACAAAACACAGAATCAAATAGCGTAACGTAACAACATGGGAAAGGTGTTCGATTTTTTTTTTGGTTCACCCCGCGACAGCGCACAAGTATTATCCCAAGCGTTGTGTTGGAGATCATGGCCGGTACCGGTGTTGAAGGTTCACAGTACAGGTAGTAGACATTACACAAATAGCAGAAGAAAGAAAGAAATGGAGAAAGAGAAACCCGATAAGTAATGCCGCATTGTGGAGGTTCGATAATAACCAGAATATTGTAGAGCTTGCTTGTAACCTTATTCCATGACGAATAGTTCCATGTTGCGTTCTTGCACGGTCCGGTGCACGTCGATTGTGAATCACGCTTGGTGATCGGTTTCGGAATATCTAAGCAATTTGCCTCGTGAACATATTCGTTTCTGCGCAGCTCCATTGGGTACGATTTGACGCATAAATATTCAACCTGTTTGAATCCTTCGCCGCAGGCATTCGAACACTCGATCGGTCCCGACTCCCATCTGTATGAATAAACGGTAAGTCCGTCAGTGAGTAGGCAATTGGCTTTAGAATACTGCTCAGTCGATAGTGGATTCCTTACTCGAATTTACACTCGGTGTTGCAGAACTCGTTCAGATCTTGCGGTTTGGCCGAATGGTTGCAATTTTCCGGCTTTGCTTCCTGCCGTGTGTCGGAGTTTCGACAGACGAACGGACGCCTCCGCTTGCCCGTACACAGATGGTCACACTCCAACCAGTCACCCATTTCCCACCGGTACGGTGTCTCGGGTGCGGATACCGATTGCTGTAGCCGATGCACACTGTTACCGTTGTGGTGTGAATAGTGCGTATGGTGCGGGTGCTTGTAAGGCTCATAATCGTGATGCGAATATATCGCATTGGACTGTGTGTTCCCGACCGGAGTACTCGGCACCAAGTAGTGGTATTCCACCTGACCATGGAAAGTTTTATCGCTGTTTTGTTTGCGTACGATCCGCACCGTAAGCTTTTCCTTCAGCGGCCGTCCGTAGGTGGAGGTAATGCGTTCCTGCGAACCGTGCACGGTATATTCTAGTCGGACTCCGGCAAACAATCGATGTTTGGTTGTGTGTGACGTTGGATGTATCGGGTCGTTGAAGATGATTTCATTTCCACTCATCAGACCTTCAATAAAGCAAAATGATCGTAATCATTAGATAAGAAAATTTGGCACTTAAAATCAAATCTGTCTGGAGGTTTTTATCTTACTCAAAAAGCATGCGTCTTTCATGTAGCCCTTGTGCACGATGTTGATGTTGGTGGAACCGTCCGGTATGTGGAACTCCATTGACTTATCGGGCGACACCTTATGTATGCTGTTTTGTTTTGTTTGCGTGTAACCGGTTCCGGTGTAAAGCTGTCCGCTTACCGTGAGACAGGTAGTATTGTTCCCATTGCATACGCCGCACTGGTCGAGCTTGGCGTCGGAGTTTAGCACGTAATCGCATCCCGCCTTCCGGCACTGGCCATTAATGCACATATCGAAGCTATCCTCCGGAAACGTGCACGGTGTACCGTCAATCACCTTTTCCCGCAGCATAAAGTACAAGCTCTTGTTTTCCGCACGGCAGAACAGCTTGCATTGGTCTGCCAGCGGTGTGCCGTACTTGGGGATCCACCGTACATTCGGTTCCAGCGTGGGCACGTCAAAGTGCTGACCGTGAAACTCGTGGCACTGTTCCTCGCGGAAGTTGTACCGCGAGTTCGGGCAGGCATGTGTATTGCAGGCACGGTACTCGATACGCAAACCAATGCAGAACTTGCCACCATTTTTTGGCTTCGGGGAGTCGCATTCACGGGTGCGCTTCTGAACACCTCCACCGCACGTACGCGAACATCCGTCGTAGCTGTAGAAAGAAGGAGACAATCATGTCATGCAGGTTCCACGCTACCCATTTCCCATTTCAGGGAAGATCCTTTTCGCTACTTACGAACTCCATCCGCTCCATCCACCGTTCTGTGGTTTCAGCGCCGTCCGGTCGATCGGGACGCACTGACCTTTCTGGCACCAGTGTCCCTCCTGGCATTCGGTTCCATCCGCCCACGGCATGTGTTGCGTTTTGCAACCGGACAGTTCATTCTCCCAGCTGCACCAAAGCCGTGCACAGGTCGGCATATATGAACAGATTTTCGAACCATTGCCAAACACCAGCTCGCACTGTTTGTTGTTGGTAAACTTTTCACCAGCGAGCGTAGTGTCCGGCGACATCAGATCCGTCGATGGGTGGTTCAGCAAGCAGTTGTCTGGATTTTTCCTTCACGTGCATAAAAGAGGGAGAGAGAGAGAGAAAAGACACAATTACTTATCGGTCAAATGAGCGGGGAATTTGCATGTGAAACCGGAGCAAAACAGAGAATAAAAATGCAGCACAGTGGGGTTTTTATGCAAATTTTGACCTTTGTCGATCAGTACCCGGGTGCTTTGATCGATTGATCGTCCGTTGCATTGCAACCGAACAAACATTTAAATTGATACAGCAAACAGCGAGAAGAACCGATAAATATGCAGTTTACGAGTGGCGAGATGAGTTATTTTAACATTTTCCGCTGGTCTCTGGCAGAAACATGCGTTCGTAGCGGGCAATTGCAAGTAGTAGCGAGTCGTAAAATCAATAAGCGTGCCGGCATGCCGGCTTCAAACTGGCAAAGATCATTATCACTGAAAGTAATATCATTCGGTGTCGGTGCGGTGTCGTGAGCAGGGTTATTTTATTACGTCCATCCTGTTGTCACATCCTACAGTAATCGGTATGTATCTCAGCAAACCACGCGTAGACATTGGGAATATTTGATCGGGGTCATAAACGTACCTCCCTTTGGTTCTGTAGTGTTGGGACACTGGGATTTGGAATATTTATAGTATTACATGGGTGCGAATTGTGCAACCGATAACCATCCCGATCCCCGGACGCATTAAATGACCGTGTCCTAGGTCAGGGAATGGCCCATTGTACATGCACCGCACGAGGAAGGAAATCGTTAATATGTGATTGACCGCAAACGATCACGCTCAGGTCGACCGGCTAGGGTGGTGCCTTTGCATCCTGGGGGGAGATGCAGCTGGGAAGAATGCCCGACACGAATAATTGCAGTTGACACTAGCCGGCCGGTAAATTAAGCCTTCCTTTTCTTTCTCTCCACGTGCTTTCTGTCGCAGTCTCGGATTGTGGGTCATGCATGTTGTTGTACGGTGGGTAGGCCGTTAACCACGACGACACTAAGATGACAAGACGCGATGATGTAGCGATAAGATTACCTTCTGGCGAAGGACCGCGGTATCTCTGTCGCGTGAGGGTGAAGATGGTGCGATGGCGTCGTATGTGGCTAAATGGTTTAATTGACGATATTGCGAAACGCGCATCGGTACGCGCGTTATAGAAAGGATTAGAAAGTGTTGATTGCACACCGTCAGGAATTAACGTGAAAAATTACCACCGCGGAATAATCAACAAGTGGCATTCGAAAGGAGGCATGAAAAATGATTCGCCACTATCGTGAAAGGCTTACACCGGAAGATTAATGATTGGTTGGGAGTATGTTTGGGAGGGGGGAAAAAAGAATGTTAAACGCAACCACACCGCTAACAAGCATATCATATAGCAATTTTCTTACACATTTTCACTTGCGAGAAAAATCTTTCGCAAAAGAAGACATCTTAAAAGAGAAAATATTATATGATTTAAAAAAATAATAATGTAAACTGTACACGACTGCACAATCAGGATCACATCTTGAAATCAGTGTAATTGATAAGAAAAAAATACATATTTATCAGGAGAACTTATCGCTACATCCATCTCAAGATGCAGTACCGCACTTTGCAGGGTTTTCGAGTTCAAATGGTGCAGTTGAAGCTATTGCTGAAATTTTTAAAAGTTGAACTGGAAGATGTTGAGCTAAATATGGAAGATTCTAGCCTTTTTAAAGATTTTGCAAGCTGCTTTCGCTTTTTTCTTGGTACATATTTTTCAAATCCAACACTTGAAACCTTCACAACATGACGGATGTCAAAGTAGAGAAAGCTTTGAAAAGAATCAATTGCATTTTAGAATGATTACAAGAATATAGGAACCATTCCACATATATTTTAACACATTCAGAATCATGTTGAAACTAGTAAAAAACGGTTCCAAATGAACGCGAAAACCCTGTCACGTATGTAAGTTAAAAAGAAATTTAAAAAACTCTGACCGGTGTACGGTCGGTAATGAATCGTATGTCCGAATGTCCCGAGGGATATATCTCGCAATATTACACTACGGTTGATTAAGTCATTTCTCGCCTAATATGGCGCTGGTTTGGGATCGTTCGATGGTCAGGATCCTTTATCATCCTCAGACCCGTACTGTTTGGCCATGCAGTTGGTCAACCTAATTCGAGTGCGCGGAAGCAAAATAAAACCAAAAATCGAAACAAACCAAAAAATGGTCACGGAAACGCACCGCGTGATTGTTCTGAAAACCTGCGGCCTCCCCTTTCTTCTCTCTTGCAAGCTTTTCCATTACCTCACCAAATTGGGATGTAACTTGATGCTGTTTCGTATTTTCCTCCCCTCGCGAACCTGGAGGGCCAAACCATATGCAACACACACACAAACCAATCCTACGCCCGTGCCGGCATTATGCTTCGAAATGAAAGTAACCCGACAATGAGGCAGCGGTTTATTTTGGCCGGCCCGAGGTATGTGTGTTGTGCGTTTGTATGCAATTTTTGGAGTTGCAGTTCGTGATTTAGTCTAACAGTGGGGTACGTAACAACGGCCAGCATGACGGCTCGGGTTGAGAAAAGCTGGACGGATGAATAAAGACAGCTCCGAACAGACACTTCCAGGGTGGCACAGCTTTGTAATGCACTTTAAAGTTGTTAAAATAACTGTCCAAAAATCCCTGGTGAAGTGTGACGGTATACGCTGGACAATGTATACGGGCAGCAGAAGAAATGCTACGGTCAACGAGCTTGGTGCGCTAATTGGGTGAACGATGCGAAGAAAATAAGGTTTCGCTCTGTATGTGGACCAGTTTTGCCGACCGTGATAGCAACATTTTTGGCAGGATTTAACATCCCACCCATCTCACACAACGCGTACTGTGCCGTAAAAAAAAGGCATTACGATGGAATGACGAGACCGTGCCTGGTAGAGTGACGGGTGGACTGCCAAAAAAGAAAAGAAAGCTAACAAAAACCGTTTCGCCCTTGTTTTTAGTGCGAGGTAATCCTGCGTCCGTGGAGTAAGCGGATTGTACGTATCGTTTCACCGGTGGAAGGACCACCTTTATCTGTCATCACGATGTAATACCTTTTTATCTAAGCTTTCCCACTCCCCAGCTTCATCGGACCAATAAAGGAAGGAGAGACAGCCAGCGCAGTAACATGACCCAAACATTCCGTCACCGATCACGTCCAGTTCGGGTCGTTTAATCCTCGGTCGCTGGTTGCCCTTAGCGGGCGCCGGCACTTTACCTTTTTTTATGATAATTGATATGCATTTTGTTCGCAATTAACAAGGGATGTGTGGAATTTGTTTGGAAGAGGTGAGTCACTCGAGCAAACGTAATGCCAATGTGCATTCCTCAAGGTCTGAATTTCTGATTCGTGCGCGGAAGATCGCGCATCACAGCAACTGTGAGACGATCAAACGAGAAATGTAAAAAGAGCAATCTTGCTGTTTGCATCTGCAACTGCAACGTTGTGACAGTGTCCGTCGTTTTACAACATCGGTCCATAAACCTCCAGAGCAAGTGGGAAGGTAATCGAAGAAATGCAGTAGTGCACAGGAAGCTCCAGAACAGGTCCATTTACGCAAGCTCGAACCGCATATTAATGTGTTAAAAATATGTGCGAAAGGCACACGGGCGTAAATCAAACGCTCTTTTCACGCCAACTGCCGCGGTGGAGATCTTCATTGGATAAAGATGACTTCCTTTCGGTTTTCTGCAAACCCTGTCGCGTTTTGCCGGCTATTTCGGCGTGGCCATCTTTTTTTTTTTTGGCATACACGTTGCGAAATTGCGTAAGGAAAGGTGATTTATCTTTTCTGGCTGAGGCTGCCGGCCTTTAGCATTCCACAGGATGGTTTCTTTTTTTCCGTGCGTTTATTCTTTGGATTTTGCTTGTTGCAATCGCTGATTGCACCGAACAACCGGCCGGTTGCAATTGCGTATCCATATTTCATCCTGCGGCAGGAGGAAACCAAAACAAACCGCTTCAATCAATTGCGGTTGTCGGCGTCCGGTGTCGGGACATGTTTTACGCTCTTTGAAGCGGGAATTTTTCCCGCATGTTTGCCGTAAAAGGATTGCCCCGTGATTGTTTTGATCGGTGCTGATCAATTATTTGATTAGTAGTAAAATATGAGGCAGAGCTTTTTAGGTACTGCGATACGTGCAGCATTCGAACAAAACGGTGTAATTTGTATGTTTTACATTTCAGCAGGGTTTTCCGCAAAATAATTGTGGCACATGTATGCGTTTTACAAACTCAAAAAAGAATCAAAATATTTCTTAGCATCTGTCACAAAAAAAGTAGATCAATAAAACCATGCAAAAGAAATGGGCTTATAATTGGCCAATTGACAACGATCCCGCTGGATATTGTGAATTTTAAATATGTTCCAGTAACATAAATTATGTCGTTTTTTTATGTTTATAAATCAAACATATTCTTACAGCGAATGAGAAGGTGAACGTGATTGCTATCGTCAGCATCACCAACACCGTGTGCTTTGGTTGGGGTCGATACGTAGCAAGTGTAGCCTCCGAAACGCACTTGCACAGATTGGAATGCTTGCAGCAAAACGAGCGCAAAAGAGAAATGGTATAAATCAAGCTGCTTCGGCAGTCTTCCATTCGTCAGAACCTTAACAGGGGCGAACCATCCCGGGACCACCCAGCCGAGTAATGGAAGCATTGTTACAGCTTTTGTTTTTGGGTAGAATTAATATATTGATTTCCTTTCCTTCATTCTGGAGTGTTCGACTTTCACTGAACGAACGAAGCGGAAGACAAAAAAAAAGGGGAAACAATATTAAGCTTGTCCATACGACATGGTTACATTATGTTGCGCATTCATGAAAGTGCATGTTTAACCGCCCAGGAAGAAGCATATGATCAGGTATGGTGTTGTTGTTTGTCTTTGCCAACATAACCCGTTGGTGAAAGCATGTGCCGGAGCAGCATAAACCAAACATGGGCAGGTGAACGTAAAGAAGAGAAGTTCTGTAATTGGGTATGTTTAGTACATGATGGGCGAGCCACGAATGATTACAATGGGAAACAATACAAATCACACATACCCATTCATACACAAATTTCGTGTGTGTTCATGCTAACCATTTATTCAATGTATTCAATGTGGTTTATTGGTATTCCCGGTGGTCCAGGTTAGCATCAACGTCTATGCGTACAGTTACTTCTTTACATAAAACTTACAGAAAAAAATTAAACATGTGAAAATAGACTAAATAATAAAAAAAAAACAAACATGTGTAACTCTGTACAAGGTTTTGGAAATTATCGGGCAGAGTTGGAGTTCATACTGGTTGATGTTTAAATATAAATGAAAAATACAGAAGAATATATATTTTTCCACATTTACTAAGCCTTCAGGGTGTCAATCGAGAAAGCTTAGAACAGAATAAGCTTCCTTTTGAACAAGCTGTGTCGGATAAAATTGTTAACCCTGTAACACATATCATTACAGGGCTTTCGAATCAACTGGTTTTTGCACCCATGGGAACTTTTGCAAAAAAAAGCAATTCTGTTCCATGATTTCCCAAAGGACAAATTTAAATGCTTATTCAATTTACAAAAAAAAACATTAATATCACTTTGAAAAGCAACACTTAAACCATACATGATTTTGTTTAAGCAAATCATGATTCATCAACATAAGTATAATCAATTAAATAGTGACTGGTGAATGAACAGCCGAACCTATATTTGTATGTAGCCACCGCAAAACACCTATGGCTCAGAAAGAGAAAGGAAGCTGTAAGGATAAAGTTCATGCTGTTACATTTGCTTTTTTTTTTGTTTGTCTAACGATCCCGGGTGGTCATCGATTTCAACAGCAAATTAATTTCATTAATTATCGAACGATCATAAATCTACCCAGCACGCCGAGTTTTCGTGTGTAGGTTTTCGACCCTTCTGCTTTACTGACGCAACGCCGTCACCAAGCCTTCGAGCGGGGGGTTTTGGTCAATCGAAAGGGAACGCTACAGCGAGATTGCATAAAAATGGTAACAGTTGCGTGTGACGCGGTTCTGAAAATCAACTGCTAAATTGCTTAAGGCGAAGACAATTTCAAACTGTTTTTAGGTAAGGCTAACCGGCAACGCATGTGGGCTAAACGATTAATCGTTCAACATGAACGTCACTCAATCGCGCCTGGTGGCGCCGATGGCCCACGGCATGTGGCGTTTAATCGTCGATAAATTTGTCGATATCATAATGTATGCAAACTGTACGCATATAAGTAGCGATGGTAGAGATGGTTGCTACATTAATTTCATGAAAAATCTGTTTCAAAATGGATCCGTGGGCGTCGATAGATAATCATGTTTTATGATTGTTAAAAGCTTGTAACACAATATTTCAGGTAATTTTCGTAGATAAGTTTAAAAAAGTTACTTACTCAAAGTATTCGCTCAGAATCTGTCGTGAACAGTTGGACCACTGCCAGGGATGTGTGTTATGGTCGATCGTGCGTGACATGATTCGATTGTTCCCGGACGAATCGCCCCGATATCGTTGACACCGGCTGTCGTCATCGTGCGGCATTCCTAACCTGCGAATAGCGAGCGACGGTAGACGGATGAAGCATGGAGTGAGTTTAGGTGAAAGAAAAATTTAAATTCATTTAAGTTTCCAATGGACAGAATAGATTAGAAGTATTCCAATAGATGGATTCAATAGTTTCGTGCCCGAACTAGGAACTAGCGTGTGGTGCGGTGGTCCAAACCTGTTGGTGGATAATTTACTCTCAACATTTGAATAGTGCAAATTGTTTTTGATGCGATGGCTAAATTGCGACGGAATACCATTTCTATCCAGATTGTTACAACTGTCGTCAAGGTGTTAACTCAATTGTATGAGCCCTTCAGTATCCATTCTTCAAGGAAAGGTGCATTGTGAGCGTTTTGTTTGATTTGTGAGGAGCGGTACTACCAAATCCGGCGGTTCCTTGTAGATATGGAACCCCAACCAGCAAATGGACTCCGCCTACCTTTTTTTTATTCGGATCTCTCGTTCTGGCCTACATGCGACGCGAGATAAAAAATCGAACACACACGTGATACACACGCAAAATCACGGTACGCGATCCACGCCCTCCATCGCGCGTATACGGATATCGCAACGCACCAACACATTCAAAGCAACCGACCGACAACGCGTGTGTCGACAGGTACCTGTGTACTGTGCTCGCGTCTGCCGACTTAGAGTTAAATTTTGTCCGTGCAGCTTACGCGCCTATGTACGCATAGGCGAACACATTCAAAGCGACAGACCGACAACGCGTGTGTCGACAGGTACCTGTGTACTGTGCTCGCGTCTGCCGACTTAGAGTTAAATTTTGTTCATGCAGCTTACGCGCCTTGCAGCTCAGCATATGCGGCTCGAAGCCCACATATTCAACCTCTCATTTAAAGCGTCCAACTGACTGGCGTGTGTGGATTTCTGCATTTAATCGTACTTAAATTATTATTTATTTATAAACCATCGGTTGTAAAGTATTGGCAACACTTTAACTAAACAATTGGAACACTTTTTCCTAAGATATTTGAAGGACAAGCGCACAAATTCAATGATCAAAACTAGGTATAATTTGATACATTCGAAGACATTGCTTTGTGGCGATCGGTAACACACGGGAGTATTTAACAATAGCAGGAAAAGTTTAAGTGTTAGATACATACATTGTTCTACAAAGTGGTTAAGAATAAGAAATGTAGTTTTTCTATACATATTAGTGGTGATTTTTCCACAATTTTTACATATTTTTAAGAATAACTAGAAAAGTAGCAGAGATAGATAAAAATGATGTTCTACAAAAATGTAAAGAATAAAATAATACATCTTTCTATGGTGTTTGAAAAGTTCTAAAACTTATACCAAAAATTTTTTTTCATTATTTTTCAATGCAAAAATTATTTCAAAATGCCTTAAATTTTATGTTTTATTTAAAAACAGCCAATCACCAAGCCATTTGAATGTTTTTCAAAATTTTCAATGACAAAAATCCTTCTCGTTAGGCTTTGTTTATAAACCGTTAGCAACGCACGTGAGCCAAGCTACTCGCGCGACCCTGAAGGATGTACCTATTGCTGCTGCTCGACCGACTTAATCCAATATTCTCTTTCATTACAGCACTATCGCCACGCAAATATATGGGGAAAAAGAGTATCATTCTCTGATAACGGCTCTCACGAGAGAGCCAGAGAGTGGTGCTAGTTCCCCCACCCCCCTTTTTTTTGCATAGAATCATATTTTTGCTACGATCCGGCGTAGGTCCACACGCTGCAAAAGCCGCCGGGCGACTGAAGCGGGCGTGGTTACGCGCCGCTTTATATACCATGCGGTGAGAGTGTGTGCGTGAAGGTTGAAGTTCGTCTTCCTGTCGGTTGTCTACTCGAAAGAAACTTGACTCAAAATTTGACTATGAGAACAAAAGAAACTCGACCAAGAGACTCCGCCTTTGCATGACTGGGACATGTCTTTTTGGGGGAGGTATTATGCATACAGATGAGATTGATTTTGAACAAATTGGACGTACCATTACTAAGATGGATGGGGGGGGCTACATAAGAAAATTGGTAACCATTCTCACGTACGGTATCGTTAGCACGGAGCTCGTGCTAAATTCTGCCATTGTTCTTCCGTTGGCTGCACTGCTATTCCTTTGCTATAATAGTTCGCCATAATTATGACAATTGTGGTCGCAGAAATATGAACTGCTGTCGCGGTTTTTAATAATAACTTCATCATTTACTAGCATTTTACTGACCCATATTTCTAAGCGACACTATACACTGTTTGTCTAGGAACTACCCTGAACTGAACTTGACATAAAAAAAAGATCACCACATCGATAAATCGGTGAGTTTATTACACCCGCGTGTTACAATGTGCGCACGCTCCGGCGCTTAATTAATGACGAGCTCCTGTCTGACGGGCTGGTTGCAACGGTGGGTACCGACACTAACGCCCCGCTTGCAGTAAAGCAACCTCACCTCGTCCATAAGCAACGTCCACGGATGACAGTAGCAGAACAAAAGGCCATAAAATGTTGATCTTCCGCAAAACGTGTTCCCGCTAATCGTGTAAACCGCGGCCAGACGTTGCAATTCATCCATTTGTCTCGAAACACTTGAACATCGGCACGACACTCCACAATTGGTCATTGGGCATTAAGTGTCGGAAGGGTAGCGCACAACCGTGCCCGGTTACCGCTGGCTGGGCGATCCAATTTGTACGCGATCTCAGTGTGGTTCTGTTCTGGTGGCGCTTGCTCCGCACCGTGAGCCTTGTTCGCGTCGTATTTAATAAATTTTATTGTGCATCCTATTTATCATCTTTCATCCGTGTGTGTATTTTTTTCTGTTCTTGCCATCCGCTGTGCGCTGATTAATATGAGCGAGATGTGGGAGCTGGTAAGCTTTTGGCGAGTGCAGGTAAGTCTGGGCAAAATGGTTCATGCACTCAGCAATAGCCCGCCTTACATCAAACCATTTATCATGTCCGTGTCTAGGAAGTAAGTAATGTCCAATCTTCGTTCGCCTTCCATATCTGTGCACGCGGTGCATAAAATCGGATTACTGCGCATCCACTGGGCCGGTACTCAGGCCGGGTGTACGCGCGATGAGTAATTGGTTCGTGTTAGGCGGATTGTCCAGTTGTTTAATGCGGTTGTGCGGCGACTATTCGTATCGAGCAGGTCGTACAGTAAATAATAGGAGGGAAATAAACCGAAGCATTTTCGTCTGCACCAGAAGATACTTACACGTGGCCAAGTTCATGAGCGATGGTAAAGGATGCCGACAGGCCATTATCCTGCACGATAGCGCATGCCGTCTTCCCACAGATCGTGCCCAGCTCCGCCAGTCCAAGCGTGTCGCAGTTGTTTTCGACCGGATTGCGACAGATTTGCTCGCGGGTGAGGAGCAACGCAGCGTCGTGGTGGATGTTCGTCGACTGTTTGAACCGGCAAAAATCTTGCAGCATATCGGAAGCCGACACCCCTGGGGATAGTGAACAAAAACAAATGAGTAACTGCGTGGGGAAATTGAAAATCATTAAAGAAAATTGTATACTTTACAGAAAAAAGCACAACATTTCTATGATTGGACTTTAGGTGGCTAAATTCGGTGCGATGTCTGTGCTCTTTTCAAGTAAAGCAGGAATATATAATTGCAGATGTAGCATCTTTTACTCATTCTGAATCCTATTCAAAATTAAATGAATATTTCCATACTACTTCACTGGTGACCCAAGGATTCTGAGGGTAGGATATCTTTGTTTTACACTTAGGAACTAACTTAGGAATATTGCGGGAATGATAGAGAGAATGTATCATTCA
Source organism: Anopheles moucheti (assembly GCF_943734755.1). Taxonomy (NCBI): domain Eukaryota; kingdom Metazoa; phylum Arthropoda; class Insecta; order Diptera; family Culicidae; genus Anopheles; species Anopheles moucheti. Next base: position 27,928,153 of record NC_069140.1, read on the forward strand.
GCTAAACAATGAAGCCTAGTTAGCAAAATATTCAACGCCAATTCAGTAAACTAACTCTAACGGCTTCATTAATTACAAATGGCCAGCAGTTCAGTATATTAACTAAACGATGCTTTGTGTCGCTTTTCTAGCACAGTTACGGTGTTCACTGTAATGCACACCCTGCATTACGACGCAGGAGTCTATTAGGTCCGCGACAAGCTTGCATATTTGCAAAGTTACGCCAGTATCGCCAGCGGGGTCACACAAACGCATTCGCAACCGCTTTATTAACTTACCCTATCCTGCAGAAACAATATTCCACAGTGAACGTGAGCAACTAAATATCGCAGAGCCACGACCATCGGGGTTGATGCATTGATCAAATTTTCACACGCCACCGCGGGAAAAGGTGCGCGCAGGGATCTCTCTCCCTCACTGCCAGCAGGATAGTTTGTTTTACGCAGTGGCGCGTGTAAGATAAATTTTTGCGAACAAAAAAAAAGCAACATGAAATATTCGAGCTGTTGGGCATCCACTGCAGCTGCGGCTTATGCTGGCAATGTGACAACAAAAAAAAACACATTCTAACGGAGTCTAGACAACTGTTTACTAAAGTTGTCCCATTTGTCATTGGGACTGGTAATAGAGTTTTCACAATGGCGGTCCTGCCACGCACATACTCTGACCCAGTGCCGTTGTCACGTTTGCAAACTCCCACGTGACGGCCTCATCGTGGAAAGCCGTAGTTTTGCAAGAACAGCAACAAAAAAGTTGCCCGCGCCGATCGCGGATTGATGCCAAAGGTTTCGGCGCGATTGTAAAACATGCTGGTTATTGGTTGTTCGTTGTGCTTTATACGGCTTCACGTTTGGCAACAATGGCCAGACGAACAATTCGGTCGATCGGTAACACGGGGAATTGTTTGTAAACGTTCCCAAAGAGAGATGTCACTGGCAATGAAGTAGCTACTGCTGGAAAGTAGTTGGATTTTAAGTTTAATTTTGGATGCGGCACCGGTTCTTACCTACTAATCCCTTCTCGGTGGCGTCGATTTGCGCATTAAGGTCGTGATGAATGTAGGATATATGCGACACAGCTATCTTCATTGAACTCCCTATGCTAGCATCGGCGTACACACTGGAAACCTGGATGGAATGGAAAAAAGGGCAGAAGGTAGAAGGTGAAAGAGAGTCGACGCAGTATCTAGCAGCAACACCCGGTAAACGGGTAAACTGTAAATCGTGAGTTAAGTGAAATAGCAGCATTAATAAAAGCAAAATAGAAAACACCATCTCGCCACAAATTGCACCCGCAATAACCCGTAGCATAATTTATGACGCGCGAGATTAAGCAATTCCGATAGGCAAAACGATCACACGGTGTACAACCGGTGCAGCTGCAAAAGGTGCAATTTGTGTGCCTTTTTTTTACTTTGCACCGAGCACTGCATGTGGTAGCGCGTAGTTCGCGGCGCATTCCGGTAAAACAATTCAATTTCCGAACCGTTCGGGTATTTGCGATAAGAACATGCTTTGGAGGGTAGCGTACGGTGAAGGCGCTTGTCTGGAGGGCAAAAGGAAGGCAAGAAGAGTTCCTTTGGACGCAAATCGGAGGAATTTCGCTTGCATCTCGCATCTTGCACGAGACTGCACGTCGTAAATTCTGTGTTAAAGCTTGTGCGGTGCGTAATTGAGTAGGGTATGGTAGAGAAAACCCTGCGCCCGGTAGAGGGTGTTGTTTCGATAGCGATAAATTATCTGCATGAAAAATGATCGATACACGATCATGCATTGCCGCGCAAACCTTCCGGATTTGCGTGCAGCACGATGTGGAACAGCCGCATTCGTATTCAATATGCCCTGTACCTTTACCGATAAGCATCGGTGTCGTGCAATTAGGAGAAAATGTGTCGGAGTTTTACGTGAGACATCGAAGGATTAGCATCAACATTTTTGTTTTGGATTGTATTACACGGCTTGTATAGAAATTAGTTATGGTTTGTTCCCGGTGACTTAATGGCAACAAGTGCTCTAACAATAGAAAGCAGCTATCGGAAATGTCCCAACCGTTCCCAATCGATACTTACAATGGACATCAGCGTTAGAACGTAGGATTTGAGATCAGCACCGTGGTATCGCTCCATTTTGTTATCGACCACCACGAGCACCTCGACAGTGTATTCGTTGTTAGGAAAGTTCTCAATGCTGCGCCGATTTCGACTATGCAGATCCGTCGGTTCTATGCTCAGTAATCGTTCAGCTGAAATGAAAAATGACAGTAAACGAATAATGAATTGGGTTGTCTGGGGAATTAAAAATTGTTAACAAAGTATAGATTGATTCTAATTGATTTACAAGGATTACTACAAATTCGGGAAATATTCTAGATAGAAATATTAAATTCCAACCCTTTTTGAACCGCGCCTCAATGTCGGTAACTGTATCTCGGCTAGACGATGTTTGTGCATACTGTCAAATTGTTTACTTTTAGAAGCCTCTTAGTCACTTTGCTCACACGTTCGATCAATTACCTTGGATCTCGCCAGCACGTGCTTGCTTGCGCGGGCAGGTGGAATAGTAAAAATAACAACTTTACTTCACTCCTTTTACAGCAGCTTACTGCTTTCCAATGCTCATGTTTTGCTCCGTCTCTCTTACTCTCTCTATCTCTCTTTCCAACACGTGCTTTGTTTTATTGTGTTTTTTGTTTTGGTTTGTGCGCCCTAACACGAGTCAAGTGGCACTCTTTAAAATTAAAATATTATGCTAATCAAATTAATGATTTCTAATGCTTAGCACCTCCGACACTTGCAATCCGTCTATTCACCCACCCCGGCAGCACTAGGCGGTTACAGTGACTGAAGACTGGCAAAAGAAAAGAAAAAATAAAAGCACATGCTATGACGAGCTGTCCGCCTCCTGTCCCGGTGATTTGGAACAACATCAAGCGAGAAACCTAGCTTTTACCGGGCCAACCAAACAACCTGTCCATCGGTTATGCTCGGCCGTCGCTCTAGTCACCGACGATTAGTCTCGTTGACTGTGGTGGCTCGCCTTATTTTGTTAGATAATTTGTTGTTGGCTGTCGGCCCGGGAGTGAAAGAGTGTGGGGTCAGTTGTTGTTGAAAAAAAAAAACACACACACCAAGAAGCGTCCTGCAGTGAGGCTGGCCAGAAGTGCAGCTAGGCGATCCGGCGATCGTTCGATGCCACTTACGGTCGCACCGGGTTCACCGTTGTCAGCTGTAGAGCTAGAGTGGCGATCTGTTCCAACCATTCGGCTAGCGCGTTTGATAGCTATTTATGAGTGCGTGTTGATTTTGTCACTTGCGCACACCTGCACCTGCGTCGTCTGTTTGCCCGGTTGGCGTTGGGTGGTGGATGGTGGAGGCGCCCTGTACGGACGAACTGTACCAACTAACCCACTGTCAACCAGTCGGTCAATTTGCCAAACCGGCTTGTCAATCAGTTCGGAGTTGCGGAGTGACTTTGAGGTTCGGTTCGTGTGCGCCAGGGAGTCTACCGTGGCGGCGTTGCTTTTAGGCAATTCCACCACGCTGGCAGCGCCAGTGCCCCCAGCATCCTGTGGCGCGCTTTGGGCGAATGAATGCGGTTGCGCAAGCGGTGAAGAGTTGTTCAGTGAACGATTAGTCACCCTGCCATCGCGCTTGCGGCAGTGTTTGTTATACACCCGCGGTTTGTACTTTGGGTCAGTAGGTGCATCGTCGATGGAATGATGAATTCGAACAAATTTATGAGCTACGAATGCAGGTGTTGGAGGAACAGGTTCATCATTCACGACTGGTTGATGATGAAACGCAACCAACCAGCAACATCTTCAGAAAATTTAGCATTGGTAGGACATTTGCTGGTAGTTTAACAAACACAAAATTTAATTCATGCATACTAAAGATAGATCTCTTATGTTAATTATAATCCTTTAGGTAATGCATGTTTCCAAGGCTCCATTATAAAATGTCCCTTTCACCGTGGATGAGATAAACCAACATCGCTTTAATGTTACGTTTTAGGCTTGTCAGACGATTAGGCCGTCGTTCATGAACTGATGCCGAGTAGCCGACGGTGTTATGATAAATCGCGCTAATTGGTCGACACAGTCGTTGATACGCATTGCTCACGCCTGCGTTGTTCCTGTCTGGCTTGTGAAATTGATTAGGTTTTAATTGGCGATTAAGCTAATTGGTACGTGCGTCTTATCGAACGGGGTGTGGAGATGGCCGGAGGTAACATGATCGTTCCCCGCACTGACACGTCTTCGGGTGGCACGCCATACCAGAGAACTGGCCGTCTGGACGATGCTGTAGAGACCGATCCAGGAAGCAGCCTATTTGCTCTGTGGAGGCGCCGATGGTAATTTATCATTTATGTGCCACGCAACTTAAAGACCTTCTTTTGCGTGCTATCACACGCTTGTCGCGCGCTGCAGTTGAGATGGTGTCCATCAACACACTAGCTGGCGTGTGCCGATTGAAGAAGATAGCACACGCGCCCTTGCTGCTGCAACTTGTAACGAGTTCTTGTGCATCAGTTTTAGTAACACATTAAACGGGAACGTTTCATAACGTTTTATTCTTCGACACGTTGAACCGTCCTGCATGTTTAACCGCGTATTGGCAATCGTATCGAACGTAAACGTAAAGGATCTCTATACCATCCTACTCAACATGGTACATCGTTCAGGTATTGCGTGCTTTTCGAAAAATAATGTTCACACCTGAATCGTTTAGTCTTTCCATTTAGACAAGTTCGTGAGATCAGATTCTATCTACACTTTTCTTAGCAAAGGTTATTTGCAACCTTAACCGGTACATCGCAGCACAAGTTAGTCGATGGTACAGTGTGTCAATTTTGCTCTGCCCTTGAAATGGACTTTTCATGTCAACGTCTCCTTATACGTTGCTTCTCAGCTCATCCAGCACCTGATGCAGCATATAATTAAGATGCACCACGGAGAACAATTCGTGCGGACATTGTCTCGGGCGAAACGGATTCGGTTTGTGGACGTGCATATTGCTGCGCTCCATCTCACCGGAACAAGCGAAGAGCATGGGATGGAGGCGCAAGGTAATGTGCAGCATTACTGGAGGTATAAATGGGCTTAAAGTGGTATTGACAGGCGTTTATAGAATTAAACGGCTATTTGGCAAGTAATTGAAATGATCGAGTGAAGCTAACGTGTAACAGGAACGAAGATCATCATGCCTTTTGCGATCACTGGTAGGGTTGTAAATCTTTTGTTTTCCTTGTTAGTAATTCGATAACATTGTTATGCACTCAATGATCTTTGGTGTGAACGGATCATGTTTACAAATAACCCGGTGGAAAATCGCAATCATTGTATTTAGTAGGCAATATTTTTCTACAATTCATTGACACGTTTTTTAAAAAGGTTTATGAAAATAATACCACGATAAAACCAACAAAAAGCTTGCTATATACACAAACAAGTGTTTGTGTGGCAGTAAAGAACACTGTTTACGCCACCAGCTGACTGTGCCACACGAAAGACTTAAGCGCGCGCATAAGACACGAACCTGTTTCCAATCGCACCCCACGACCAGGGTGTCTTGTAAAATGGTATGATTGGCTTTTAAAACCAACATTGGCGGGTAATGGAAACGAGATCGGCTTATCGACAGTTTAATTAATCACAAGAAGTTAATCCATTACCCCTTCGGCGGATCAGCCGCGTGTACTATCAACGCGAGAAAAAATTGGTAAGAAAAAAAAGTATGCTACGCTTGTAAAACACCTTTGTTGAAGATATTCGATTGCGATAAGCGTCAATTCGGCTCGGAACTACACGAAACGGTACCGTGGCTTGGCGGCGGTGGAAACTAGCTGTGAACGGAAAACATTTTCGTCGTACAATTGTTTTACGATGTTGAAATTAATTAAAGCATGCTTGGTCGGGTGGGTGGAGCGGGGCGGCCCCAAAGACTGCTTGCTGGGCGCTTCGAGACATGCTGTTCGATGAACAACCACCATGGGCAACAATTCCTTCCCCTATCGAATGCAGCAAATGCGGAGCAAAAGCAATCTGTTCGAAATAAATTAATCCATTGCCGGTATCGGCAATAGTTTACGGCGCACGGTATTTCGCTGATCCAGACTCCGAAACAAGTTGAATGGAAAGCATGTTACTCTAGCAGCATGCACGGCTGAAAATTGCATTGCCGTGTTTTCGAAGCATATGGTATCCGTCCGACAGCACGCTGCACTACGTGTTTGAATCGTGTTGCTGTAAACCTTCCGTTTCTCACGATTCCATTCGGGTGGGTCAAATAAGGCAACATACCCCGTATCCTTACGATGGAGCAACGGAAACACATCAATTGGATGAGCGAAGGAAGCGTACGTTCGCAATATTGTGAAGTAGATGTACCTTGACATCGATTGATTATGACAGTGTGAACAAACGGATGAACGATGCTAATTAAAAGCAGGAAATTTGTTAACAAATATACGCCATAAATCACCATCGAATCTAGATGACATTTGGGCGTTTAAGTACATCTGGATCAACGGTACGCGAGACACGTTCGGAACTGTCGGTAACGCTTCTAACCGCTCGTTAACGCTTAATAGTTCATCGTCTAATGCCGCCCATAAATTATGGCTGATGTTTTTACGACGAATCGAGACTAACTGGTTCAGAAGGTTCCGTATTTTATTTGTGATCGTTTGCTATCTTCTTCCCCTGTGCGTGGAGCCTTTGCGAACGCTCTCTCAGCAATATTGATTATGTTCCATCCGATAGCACCCGATCTCGGTATAGGTTTTATGAGTAGTGGCGGCATTTTCCCCGAAGATGTGTAAAAATTTAGCACACTTCATCGGATGAGCTGGAACTTGCTGGTATGGCTGACGGCATTCCCACAAAGCTGGGCGAAGCTCACCTAGTGAGAAATCCAATGAATGAATACCGGTTTCTTTTAATCACTAAACGATTCTTGATAACATTTTTCGATACATAAAAATTTTATGCTAATAAGCAAAGCTTCGCTACTTCAACGGTGGTATTATCGGGATTTCCAGTTCTGTCGGGTCTTCTCGTAAAGGAGCTCATCTTTACCAGTAAGGGTGGGTCGTTTGTCGCAGCTTTCGTGCAACATGCAAATCGTAGCACACCGCAATCTTTATCTATGATTGAAATTGATCAATAAAACAGAAACGTCAATTTATTTCTATATACGCGACTTAAATCTTGCCCTAAACATATAGCCGCCCGATCCATTCCAAAAAGCAGATCGGTTTCCGGCAGCGAGAACAAGTTGGGCAGGTTTTTTGTTTCGATGGGGGGTTTCTGTTTTATGCAAATCAGTCACACCACACAACAGCAAGCAGCGTAGCAGATCATCCTTGAATTCACAGCACTGCTCAGCAGACAGCATCCAGCGGTAGAGGCTATGCGGACGAATTTTGCAGACACGACGTCGACAAAACAGCTTCCTCACCCAGGTTGCGCTGTCTGACTCAGTAGCGGAAGAGTGGCCACATTCACACGAGGGGGGGAATATGAATGTGTCGCGAGTAAGAAGGTATGGTGGTGACGATTGTGGCAAAACGACACAAAACAATAAAATAAAATCAACGAAACGCGCCACGATTCGTGCAAATGGGTGCGGTAGTGGTTTGGGATCATGTTGCACCCGATCACCTCACGATAAACAAAAAGCAAAAGCAAAAACGCGGGTCCGGGGGAAGAAACGGTCAAAAACATTGTAAAGAAGGAGTAAAAAAAATACAAAAAAGGAAGTGCCCATAGTTGACGTACAGTGCGATAAAATAAATAACACAAAATATCACATCAACTGTATCGTAAAAGAGTGATTTTATTGAGCCATTGTAATGAGTGGGTATGGGTAGGGTCCTACTACCAGGGGGGAAGTTATTGCCAACACGAGATGGGGTGTAAACATAGTGGGACACCTTGTTTTTTTGCACCATAGAATTCACTTTCGACCCAACAGCTCGTGGAAGCGGCGGTAGTATTTTGGGGAGGAACAATGATTTCTATGCCAGTGCATGTTTTAGGCATCTCTGTGGGCATGCAGGCAAAGATCACTATTCAATGCCAGCATCCACGTTCAAATGCACGTGACGGGGGGGTTTTGTGCCCTAGCTAAAGCATAACTGTGTCACCAAAAGTTCAGTTTTTGTGCAGCGTGGAAAGTGTGTCACCGTGCCAGACGGAATGGGTTTGTGAAGGGGCTCGAGGGTCCGGGGGTTCAACCGAAAATAGTAAACGATGTGCAATTTGAACACACTCGGGCTCGTAGGATGCAATGCCATCTGACGTGTGGTAAATGTGTTTTTGTACCCATACGTCATTGCACATTTCATCTTCCGCGCAATGCAGTTCGCTAGTTTGACGGAAGGTTGAAACCATTCGTAGGGCGATGTCATTTATGCCCGGGGTGCTACTTTACATAACAGGATGAAGGTGAGTAGGAAGACCCGGCATGATTTGTGTTTGCCCTGATCTGTTTTATGTGCAGTGCTGTAATTTATGTAAAGTTGTAAGTGCAAACCGATCCAGCCGCAGGCCGCTACGGTTAAATGGCTAGAAAAAGTGTACAGCATCCAGTGATTGCACATAAACTTGTTGCGTCGGAGGTGTGAAGGATCGTTTGTGGTTTACGTACGCTTGAGTGGAAATTTTGAAAATCTGTGCTTAAATTCATACTTTCAGCGCAGAACAACAATTAGCATGTTTGAAAGTATTGAATATACGGTAGCCATGCCTTTTCGGCATTGAGAAAATTGAAATCGAATTGATTTTTTTTTATATACCCAACGAGACTGAAAAATAGACGAGTAATAATAGAATATTGACAAATCCTCAATAATCGTTAATTAAATTTTAGGCATTCACTATTTCACTCTTTAAAGTGTATGTATCTAATTGAAGTCCTTTTTAAAAATACAAATAAAAAAAAACAACCCTAAAGGGTAAACTTTAAATAAATTTCGCAAACCATTCTTAGCCATGCTAAGCTATCAGTGATGCTTTATGATCCAGTGTCATAAGAACAGTGTTTTTTCAAAATATTGTTCTTAATTACTACAAACCATTACGATTCCATTGACAAACATTGGTTCGCTGTTATCAAGATTGGTTTTCAAAACACCTGCCACGGGGTTAGCAATCAACTGTAGCCTATGAGTCAGCTGGTTGAATTCTTAGTTTTGTTTCAGTAACTCTCGACGCTGTTTACATTGGAGCGGTCAACAACTTGTTCTCACGTTTATTGGTTTCCGAAGCAGAGGGCAAACACACTATCAGCGGTGCCCGGTTTGTTGATTCAGAGAGGCTTAACCGCCTGACGGCAGATCTTAAATGGCAGGAACGGTTATGACAAACGGATCGTACGGCTGCCAGATTCTCGGGCAATCCGTCGTCCAATCGTCAGCTGTGAAATGTCGGCTGTACCGCGAACGCTTCCTGGACGCACTTGACGAACGCACCGGCACGGCGATGAGGAGCAAGATGGGAACAAATAATGCGACTCATCATCGAACGACCTTGCGAGAAATTACGCAATCACCACGGAAGCGTGAATGGGGACATTTATCTCCATTCAACGGATGGTTTGTTTGCGGGTGTTGTTAGTGATCCGTATGTGCTAAATGCGTAAAAGAGACAGTGTACTATTCGCGCGGCACAGCAACACACTAGCAAATTTAATAACTTTTATTTCATTGAGAATAATGCTAACCGGGGGAATTTTGTGTGGAAAAGTGAGAGAGAGAGAAAGACACCAAAAAAGACAAATTAAACGAACGTAACATTGTCGTCGTTCCTTGCCTCAAAGGGTGGTACGTCATTATTACACATCATTAATCTTGATTGCCGAAAGTGTTCAGGATCCATACACTTGACCCACGCTGGAAGGAGTTCATCGATTGTCCGAATGTCGAACTGTCGCTGCGCAGAAATGAGAGATTATTCAATTAATTTAGCACTTGGAGCTAACATTTCCTTCATTTCCAGCAGGAAGTTATGTTTATCGATGACCGAATAGTGAATGGCCACAGATCGTGGTTTAGTAAGTGGTTTACCGCAGAGAAGCAAAAATAACGCAAAATGAATGTAGCAGAAAGAACAAGAAATAAATGCAACACATCAAACGAACAAAGTTGTATGTGCCAATGTTAAAATTCATGGTCACAGTAACAATCAATAAAAGCAGTTCCATTTGGTCAATTCTCTTAGTCAGCATTCGAGTACAGTGCCAGGAGAAAATAAAGATGAACAGATTATCAATTTGAAAGTTGCACAATGATTTTTAATATAAATCAACTTTCTAATTTCTTGGACAATTTAATTCCTGTGTTACTTCTATTATTACTTATACAACTCTTTGCTTTGGCCTGCTGCAGGAATCCTCTAAACTGCTCAGGGTCGAGCGCCATCGTCAGCAAATCGTTTATCCGGGCCTTTCTGGAGGACGCATCAACGTCAACACTCCATCTCAATTTGGGCTTAGGACGCCTCTTCTGTCCATGTGGACGATAAGGACCTAAGGACTTTACGGGCTGGGTTGTCCGGTGTCATTCCCATAACGTGACCAGCCTGGCGAGTTTTATTCACATTAAGTGCGCCGTATAGCTCCTAGCGCTCGTCATTGTATCGGATCCTCCATTGTCCTTCCTCATATACGAGTCCCCAAATCCTTCTGAGCATCTTCCCCTCGAAGGCGATCAAGAGTTTTTCATCAATTTTGGGCAAAGCCCATGTCTTAGAGGCGTATGTGAGTACTGGAACTATACATATAAGTCCATATAGTTCTAGTTTCGTCCGTCACCACAGGAGTTTTGAATAAAGAAGGTGTTGCTCAGACTGTAGATTGACCGGTGGGCAGTCAGCATACTGGCACGTATCTCAACATCACCTTTGTTGTCGGTGTTGACCATCAACCCAAGATAGATGAAATTTTGGACGACTTCGAAAGTGCGCTTCTACTTCAGATCTAGATTTGCAAAATTCTTGAACATTCTTGGTGATTTTCCTAATAGTCCATCCTAACTGAAAAAAAAACGGGAACATTCCATAGTCTTGATGCTCATCGCTTTTTTGATGATCAAATTCTAAAATGCCAGGGCCCAAAACATGGATCATTGATTCATCGCCGCACGCTGCGGACGGTTGAATCGTGCTGAAACAATTTTGTCTATCGCTAGCACGTGCCCTTCTCACCCGCCTTGATGGAGATGTTGTGCCGTGTCAGCTGGCATTCGGCGTGCGGCGTTCGGCTTTCATCCCTTTTTATCCTTCCAGCACCCTAACGCCATTCGCTCGTTTGCTGCTCGTTTATCGCAATCCCGAACCGTCGATCATTCCGGGCTACCTATTTGACGACTGTTCGATCAATCATCGAATTCGACGAAACCAGTTTTTCGGTTTCGGTGTGTTCTTGTTTTTCGCCCATTCCTATGTTTCCAGCGTTCGTTAGCAGGCCAGGGGGGTTTGCCGAAAAGTTGTCTAGATTACCGGTGCCCCACACAATGGTCAATTCGTCTACTGAGTGCTTGTTTATTGGGTGAGTGTTTTTTTTTTGCGTGTGTGCTAAGCATCACCGCAGGGTAAAAGCCGCACACGGCTCAATCTCGGTGTGCGCGTGGACTAGGAAGAAGAAACTCTATCAGTGGGCAAAAAAAAGGAACTTCCACGAAGGAAAAAAGGAACTCGAAAAAAAAACACCCCCCGAAAACTGTTGTTACACGTCAGTCAAAGATTTTAGCAGGCAATTTACATAATTAGATTTCATGTTTCACCTAACGACAGCCATCACATTCGGGTGCGGTAAAGGATCGATGCTGTGCCGGAGCTGGCCGGCATGCGGACATGTCGTGAATGAAATTCCTTACAAGGTGCAGGGTCCGTTTTTGTGGTGTCTATCACACCGAAGAACCATCCACATAGGTCCAACCTGATTCGTCGTGCAAAGCCGTGTACTGTGGAACAGTGAAGTGGAGAATTTCAAAAATGTATAAAATTAATTTTTAACACGTTCCTGCATCGACACGTCTATTCCGCAACATGACACAACGGATCTGCTGGTCGGATGATATTGCGTCTGCGGATCGGTGTACATGTGACGTGCAGGGGCCGTCCCATCGTTTTAGATAGAACATAACATTCATCTGCCCATCGCCTTGGTATCAGTATCTACACAACAGATCGGAATAACAAACGACGCTTTGGTTTATCACCAATTAGCGAGGCAAGATTTAATAATCGATCGATGAATTATGTACTGATAGATTTTATGTTTAAGCTCACTGCCTTTGATTCATTGCCCGGCCAGTTCGGGCAGGTGCCGATGTTGGTGATCAACACACAAACTTCGTTAGGGCGTTCAACGCTCGCGGCGTGAACGCTTACGCAAAACATGTCAGTCTTCGCCGAAGATTCCACCACACAAAAACCGTCCGATTTGCCCTTTGGTCGAGAGCTGCGGGAGTAGTGTTTAGCCGAGGGCTCTGGGCGCTTGCTCCGGCTGATGCCTGGTGGCTGATAATCATCAACGAAGCGCATCGCAGGTGGCAAACGTGTAGGCCCTTTAGCGCAGGTTTATTTAATCAACCTTAACATTTATGGGCCTATCAACAGCGATCGTGCGGCGGCGATTCGGTCCTGGGTTGCTCCAAAACGGGGTTGGGTCTAGCGAAGCGTTCGCAGCATTGCCCAACAGTTAGCAACATCCAACGCCGCCACATACGAAGGTCAGGCAGCCGGGAGAAGACATCTTCATGCGCATCCGCTGAACCGCGTCCAAAATGCGCGACCGCGCCGGCGATTTCGTTTGTTTGACTTATCATCTCGGTGGGTTCGCTGAACGGCCATCAGTGTTAACCAGATGCGAACACATGTACGCGGCGGCGTAGGTTCCGATGCGTAGGAATATCTAGCCGAACAAGGCTAAGTGATGTATCTCCAAAAGTGACGCGCATTTGATACGCTCCGTACACACGCACGCTATGCTCTGCCCAATTGGATCGAACGTAGCGCAATTTGTTTGCTTATCAATTTCTGTCGCGCTTGTCACGTTTAAGCTGCCTGTCCCGCGCTGTACCACGCACCAGGCCCTTCTTATGTTCGCGCTGCCAGCATACTCTAGTGTCTGCAGAAGTGATCATTTGTTGTTTTTTTTTCTTTACGTGATTGACAAGCATAACTAAACGCCCCCCGTATAGTTTGTACTGTGGGAATGGGTGGGAACCATTATGGGATGGATGCATGACGCTTACCGACGTTTAGAAGTGTCGTATCATAACGCGTTCTGAGTGAACTGGGCAAGATTGTCCTATTTCAAAACATACCAACCTAACTAGAAATAAGTGCGATCTCCTACCCTTTGCGTCAATCGTTGGTGCCCTAGGCGGTCACAGCACCGATTGATTTGCAAATAAAATCAATTCATCACCGAGTGATGTTTGCCGTAACTATTGACCCGCGGAGCGAGTTGTTCTAATAAATCGACTGCATCCGTATAGTAGTAATAGTGCGTTGCTGTTTCATGTACACTTAATTGTTTTTGATTTTTAATTTAAATCTATTTAAACATGAGGACAGATTTTCTAAAAAAAAAAAAATTTTTATTTTGACTATTGTAGTTAACAGTAGTTGAACCCTATGTAACAATCCCGTCCAAGCTTTGTAGGCGAATTCATTTCTGCGAGACGGTATGAATCATAGACCATTCCTAATTGGAGGAAATTTATTTCCTTATTATTTGCAGTACGCCATCAGTACTCGATTTTAAGCACCTTCTTCTTATTATGTGGGCGATGGCTTCCTACACGGACGAAACCCATTCATTCATCAAGATACTGGGGAGTGGATATAATAAAGTGCGTTTTAGCGTACCATCTCTACGCTAGCACACGGTGTTGCACAAATTATGCAACGTAGCGGAGCGTGTGCGAAAATGGTACGATGGAAACTCGACAAATATACATCTTGAGCTACATGCAGGAACATCCAAAGGATGCATAGGTTTATCCACAATGAAACCAATCTATTTCGATGGCACACAGCAGATGATTAGGGTTCATGATCGCGAGCCTTTCTACCGCAAGGCCATCCGACCGGTACGTCAAGCTGCGCGCCCGAAGGGTTGAGGTTCTTGCAGGAACCACTGCCATTGAACTGAATCGGTATGAATGAAAGCACGACTCAGCACGCTTCTGCACGAGACACGCGTGGGCCCATGATTGCCTAACAATGCGCTCCGCCGGCACGGCACGGTGGGTATATTTAATCTTCTTATGCAAATATGCCGCCAGCCTGTCTGGATAACTGCGAGGTAGCCCTGCGCTGATTGAAGAGAAAAGGGGCTTGCGCGTAATAAATCAGACATGCCAGAGAGCTGCAGTTGGTACAAGCTTCTTGCATTATCTTATTTGTTAAGTTTAAAATTTTATACCAAAAAATGTTTCAGCAAATCCACAAAAAGGATTTCTTATTGAGAAATAAAGATTTCATAAGAACAATTGTGTAGGGTAGAAAAAAAATCTTATTTAGTTAAGGCAGCATCTTACTATTTTGCCATTTTGCTGATTATATTCGTTTTAGCTTTACCTCGAAAGGTTAAAAGATCATGAATGTCGGTGCATGTTCGCTTGATTGCAAGATGAATGAAGATGAAGCCGAGCATGGAGAGCGAACTGCGAGTCCACCCCCGAGATACTCACTTGATTAAGTTGTTCAACCCTGTTTCGTTTTTTTTTTTTACGTACAATTTACATCCCGTTACACCTATGGATGATGAAAAAATAACGTGTGTGTGCGTGTATGTGTGTTCAAAATGGAACCTTTTCGAGCGTCTGTACTGCGCGCCCTCGGGACGCTGTCTTGTGGTTATTCGATCGATTATCTGCATCATCTATTAAGTGCACGTTAAGATGTAGTGTGCAGTGAGGTACCCGCGAGGGATCGAAATTAAAAAATAAGCATAAATTGGTTGCGTTCGATCATGTCGCTGATAATTCTGCACCATGTAATGAAACGCCTCGCCCAGCCATCGCAACTGTTCTGCGGTTCATGCGCCTCAAACCACAGATTGCTACGGTTAGGAAGGGCAGGGATGGGCGGTCATGATAGAAATCGGCAGCGTAGAGAAAGGGCGTGCTTAGCTTAATTATGATAACTACTATTTCACTCCCAGGAGGGAATCGGTTAGCTTAGCGCAATGCACTAACACTGACGGCAGGTCCGGAATGCTTCGTATTGGCAACAATGTTGTACGCCGGCAAGCATTTGGGTGCAAATAGAGAAATCGACATGTGATACATTAGCTGGGCAAGTACTGAGCACCTCAGTGATGGTTGATTTGAAACGTTTCACATTCATCAGTCAAGTGTAAATAATATTTCATTTAAGTATTATTTATCTTAACATGAATCTATATATCTATTGCTGAATATAGTTTATAAATAGGAAAATGTTTTTAGCAAATAAAAAACATATACAAAAATTCATCAATAAATTGGCACTCCTCTTAGGATCTTTGAATCTTCTGCCTCTTAATTGATCCCTCTAATATCAATGCTCAGTGTAGTTTTCTAACCACAGCAAATGTTGTAATTTTCGTAATTTTCAGCCTCGTTAACATTGTTGAAATTTTTCCAACTTTAACCGATGGCAATCAAAGTTAATTGTTCCAGCGGTAGTTTGGCCTTGCTACGCGAATTGATGTGATAGCGTAGTGCGATCCGTACAACTGACATCATCGATCTGCTTTTATCGTAAAATAGCGTTTGGGTCGAGAATTGAAAGGGGGCAGCATACTCGCAAGCCAGGGTCACGATCAAGAATATCTATTTGGAAACCAAAAATCCATCCAGTCATACAGAAGTGGCATACGCACACGTAAATAGTTTGTGAACACTCACTCAATCACTCGCCACAAAAAAAAAGCGTGTAATGGTAAACATACTAGCGTGTTTTAAAAGGAAGCAGTACCCTGGATGTTACAGGATTCCAAAGCAGACACAGTTGCTTGCTGGTACGAAGAAGTGTACGATGTGGTGGATGAAAATAAAAAATCCACAAACCTAGAACTACTTTCAGTGTTACCGAATATCTTGAATGTTTGGTAAACATCGAGGCAAATGTACTGGAAAGTGCTGACGGTAGGGTTTGGCTCACTTCAGTAGCTCGGCTGCTACTGACGATGATGATGTTGATGATAGTAACGTAAACATGGTGCTGCATTCCAAGCAGTCCAGGCTACATTCCGATCGATACGATACTGGGCAGTGAGTAACGTTTCCTCCAAATCTTGGGATCCCTTTGTCAAAGCAGAGGCGAACATTTTGGACGCGGGCACGGTGAAGCGAATTCCACCACAAATCCAAACATTCGGTTTACCACAAAGCGGCCGATATGCGTACGTACACCAACAGCGGGCATGTAAGACATCGATCAACCGATCGAACCGATCGGTAAAGGTGATACAAACTAATGAGCTAGCAACGTATGTTGTGATAGCTTTTACCACGCTCTATTACTACTGGCAATCCTTTATTACGTGCGTTGCCCGGTGCGTAGCTGGCCGACTGTTGTTAACGATTTTGTGATGCAGGCGCATTTGTCGCTTTCCGATGGAATTGAACGCGATGTGAAGCATGAGTGGAATAAACGTTGGTGACCGTTTGCAAGCGGCCTGTCAGAATTTTGTAATGCATACTCATCCACGAGGTGGGTTTGCGAGTGTTGCATAATGTGAGTCTGTCGGGTACTCGGTTTGGAAGGATCGTGCGGTGGTAAGCAAGCTAGTTTAGAAGACTGAGCCAGCTGGCAGACTGAAGCGATATTTCGCCACCCGTGTGTCGTACGCCGGCCATACGAAAATAATTCACGGTATCGATGTCTAACTGGATAGACAGTAAGATTTATTAGGTACAGCAGGACCTACATAAATACATAAACACACACACACACTTAGACAAGAAAATATACAACTACATGGAACGAATTTTATCTTCACTCGTTACAATTTCTATCAATGAACACGTGTCATATGGGACGAGACGTTTACGGGCGGTCGAATGATTGTTTGCGCATCGCAATGCGTTCCTTTTAAAGCACAGCATTGGTCACAAACTAACTAGACCGTCAAGAGCGTGAACGTGTTTCGGAAAGCATTTAATTCTTAAACAATTTTTTTCTAAGGTAACTCGAAAAAGGGAACAACCCTAAGACAGGGCGTTCGTTCCGAGAATAGAATTGCAACAAAGTTTTAATTTCTTTAAGAAATGATTTTATGAGAAAGTATCAACGAATAACGAACTATCCAAAAATTGGGAAGGATCCACAATCAAAGAAGTTAATCAAAATGACGGATAATTTGTAAGCAAATTTACAAATCAAATTTCGATTAAAAATCGTTGACAGATCGTATCTGATTTATAAAGGTACGTTATCTTATATCATCAACATTAAAGATCATTTATATGGAAATTAATATAGGCTAAACATATGTGGTTGTTAGAATAAAATTTTAATTAAAACCAATCCTTCATTCAGATCATTTGAAATGGACCAATACCATCCATTTTGATAATAATGAAATAAATTTTACTTATTTACTAAAACCACTATTTCCACAAATGGGTTGGTTGTGTAACAATTTGAAGTCATTAAGTCATCAATATTAAGTTGTAGTATTTTGTGGATGGATCTTAAAATAAAAAGGAATAGAATAGAGTGCGGTGGAATCCTAACAGATACGAAGATTATGATGTAAAACAAGAATTCACAACATGGTGGTATACTTATGATTTATAGCGGAGTGACGTGTCAGTATAATTAAACAACGTTCATTGTGAACGGTATCAAAGGAGAGAACAGAGAGTGGGATATCATTGATGGGTTATTTGAAACAGCTTGTAAAACATTTCCCAGCTTACTTACCAGCCTCGTGATCTGTTCGTACTGCACAATCCTCTGCCGGTGTGTTCGATCCATCCGGCAGTTTTCGTCCATCGTTCCCAGGATTGGATTTATCCGCCATGAGCCGTTGGATGCGGTGCAGAATGCTTGCATCGCTGCTCGATACATTCTTCGCCGGTTCGATAATAAAGGATGCGTTAGTGGTCTTTATATGTCCATGCTGTGGATGACAAACGGGCAAACGATTGGAAGTTCATTAAGACAACATCGTATTTCACGCGATCGTACAGGTTGCTGTACACGGTAACGTCATACTTAGATAGTGTTAACGGGTTTGTTGAGATTACTTGCGGTACATGACACCCACAGGAAATGTGTGCATCGAAACCACGACAAGCTTGTTTTGAAGTTGAAAAGAGAAAATTAATAATTTTGCAATGTTGTGTTTGCAAGTCGACACAACTCAAACCTTGAATGAAATGACAAATGGCCTATATGATTTTAAAATCGACTCTTATCAAATTTTTCACCAGCGTACAGAATGTAAGTGTTTAATCATATATCGAAATTTATAACGTAGCTAACAAAGTGTTTGAAAAGCTTTAAACGGGACAAAGTTCATAAGGTTATCATTCGACACGACTTAAATGTATGTCAACAAAAGTCTATGGCTGGATTTAATCTGCATCACTATAGCGAAGAGAGATAATAAATTCAATCACAAAGCAAAACAATGGCAAGCAAAATCCGTGCAGAAATTATCAATCAAAGCAATGGTTTACACAAAGGCAATTCAATAAACAAAACCATTGATCCTGGTAGCAACTGCTGAAGTTCATTGAAAACCTGTGGGAAGATTCCACAGTAAACCACACTGTGCCATTTGCACCGTAGGTATTAGTAATGCACTGATAAGCGTCAAGCTGTGAGCATATGAGCAGTGAAAATTACTTAATCGTGCAACACATCGGTCAATAAACTATGCGATGTAGATGAACAGATTCCGTGATAGCAGGATCGCACAATCAGCCAAATCGACCTATAAAAGATGATCCTCGGACTACCAGAAGGCACATTCGAGCTTTGGAGTGCAATCAAAGCATCCGGGCCTCTGAGAACAACCGAGCCATGATTGCGAAGTTACTTCTCCTCACGTTTGGTAAGTGCTCTTAGACAACATTTGCTCCAGCATTCGAAGGACGCTTCCAGATTGCCCGAAAAATATCCACGCTGCTCAACTAATCTCCGATTGTGTTTTACAGTGGGGCTGTGTACGGCGTACCAATACTCGTCCGAGTATGAGTTCCCCTACTCCCGCCCGTTCAACAAGACGGGCTTCGAGTTCGGTGCTTGGGAACCGAACCGGGAGTACGTGTACAACGTGACGACGAAAACCATGACCGCTCTGCCGGATCTTGAGGACTACTGGACTGGCATTGTGACGCACGGCTACCTGGTGATCCGCCCCAAGGATCACAACTACGTCGTTGCCTACATTGACCGTCCGCAGTACGCGGCATTCAACGAGTATCTGCCCCGCGGATACCGCACTGAACTGTCGCGCTTCAACCTGAAATGGCAGCCGATGCCGTTCAGCTCGAAGCCCTTCGGAATCTACTACAACAAGGGAGCCGTCAAGGGCTTCTACGTTGAGAAGACCGTCCCGAACCACGAAGTGAACATGCTCAAGGGCTGGGTCAGCCAGTTCCAGCTGGACACTCAGGGTGCGTACGTAGTCAAGTCGGAGTTCAACCAGTTCCCGGAGAACAACACCCTCACCGGTGTGTACAAGACCATGGAGCCATCGGTGACCGGCGAATGTGAAACCCTGTACGATGTCAACCCCGTGCCGGAATTCCATTTCCAGTCCCACAAGGAATGGGTTCCTCAGCCCCAGTGGCTCGAGGAGGACCAGCATGTCTTCCATGTCGTCAAGTCCCGCAACTTCGATCGCTGCGAGCAGCGCATGGGCTTCCACTTTGGCTTCAGCGGATTCAGCGACTTCAAGCCGAACACCAACCAGATGGGTAACATTATGACCAAGTCTGAGGTGACCCAGATGTATCTGACCGGTGACTGGTACAACTACACCATTCAGTCGGTGTCCACCGTCAACAAGGTTGTCGTGAGCCCGTCTCTGGTCAACAGCCAGAAGGCCATGGTCTACGCTCAGGTCAACATGACGCTCAACGAAATCACGCCCTACGACAAGTACCCCGAAGGCCCGGCTGACGATCGCCAGGTGTTTGTGGATCTGGTGTACAGCTACAACATGGCTCACGATAAGAAAAACTTCGTTCGTCCCGCCAACGAGACCGATGACTCCTCGTCGTCTTCGTCGTCGGATTCTTCCAGCGATTCGTCCAGCTCCTCGGACTCTAGCTCAAGCTCGGAGGAGGAGCCGCAAAACTACAAGATCAGCCCTTCCGAGCAGTACAAGAAGCAGGTGAAGGAAACCGAACGTCGCGGAAACCGCAACCGTCGTGATCTGAACGCCTTCAAGGAACAGCAGTACTACGAGGCGTACAAGCGCGATCAGTTCCGTCTGCGCAAGCAAAACGAAACCTCGTCCGACTCGTCCAGCTCCGATGATTCCAACAGCTCTTCGTCCAGCTCTTCGTCCGATGAGTCTGATGAGCACGATTTCTACAGCTCTTCCGAGTCCGACTCCGACTCTCTGAGCAGCGAAGAAGACTTCTACCAGCCGATCCCGGAGAGCATGAAGGAAGCCCCTCAGACCCCCTTCCTGCCCTACTTCACCGGATACAAGGGATACAGCGTCCAGTACGCGCACAACGTGGATGCCTCCCGTTATGCCTACAAGCTGACGTACGAGATCGCTGAGGAGCTGCAGGAAGTGTCCCAGGTCCCCAAGTCGAACACCCTGAACAAGTTCACCATCTTGGCCCGCGTTCTGCGCACCATGCACTACCAGGATATCTACGATGTTTGCCAGAAGCTGTTCGTCTCGCAAAAGGAACGCGAGGAAGGCAGCAACCACAGCGAGTCCTTCGCTAAGAAGGTTGACGCCTGGAACACTTTCCGTGATGCTTTGGCCCAGGCCGGTACCCCGCCCGCATTCAAGGTGATCAAGGAGCTGATCGAAGAGAAGAAACTGCGTGGCGATGAAGCCGCCAGCGTTATCGCTACTCTGCCCAAGACCATCCGCTACCCGACCGAGACTGTTATGCACGAGTACTTCCTGCTGGTGACGTCCAACGCTGTCCAGCACCAGGAGTATCTGAACACGACGGCTCTGATTTCCTACTGTGATTTCCTGAACCGCGCTCAGGTTAACAACCGCTCTGCCTACAACTACTACCCCGTGCACAGCTTCGGCCGTTTGGCTGACGCCGACTACAAGATCGTTGCCCACAAGGTTGTGCCGTGGTTCGCGCACCAGCTGCGTGAAGCCGTCAAGGCTGGTGACAGCGTGAAGGTGCAAGTGTACATCCGCTGTCTGGGACATTTGGGCCATCCTGAAATCCTGAACGTGTTCGAGCCGTACCTGGAGGGTAAGATCCCAGTGACCCACTTCCAGCGTTTGGCTTTCATTGTTGCTCTGGACCGTCTGGTCGAGAACTACCCGCGTCTGGCTCGCTCTGTGCTCTTCAAGGTGTACCAGAACACCGGAGACGCCCATGAGGTGCGTTGTGCCGCAGTGTACCTGCTGATCCGTACGAAGCCCCCGGTGTACATGCTCCAGCGCATGGCTGAGCAGACCCACTACGACCCGAGCACTTACGTGCGCGCCGCCGTCAAGACCGCGTTCGAGAGCGCTTCCGAGGCCGATGAGTTCGATGACGATTACGAGTTCGCTCAGAACGCCCAGGCCGCCATCAAGCACCTGAACCCGCGTGACTTCAGCCTGCAATACTCGGGCACTTACCTGCGTGACTTCGCTTTCAAGGAACTTGAGCTTTCGTACCGCATGTACTTCTCCCAGATCGCTGCCGATGACCACTACGTCCCGAGTGGATTCTTCTTCCACCTGCGCAAGAACATGGGTGGCCTGAAGCGTTTCTCGACCTTCTACTACCTGGTCTCGAGCATGGAGACGTTCTTCGACTTGCTCGACAAGCAATACGATAGCTACAACAAGCACCACGAGTACAAGTCTAGCGACTACTACTACAAGTACTACAAACAGTACCCGGCCCTGTTCAAGGATTACTTCAGCCAGTACAACAAGAACCACAAGTACCAGAACGATTACTACGAGCAGTTCGGAAACAAGAACCAGGAGGAGTTCCAGAAGTGGTCCACCACCCGCATTGCCAAGCTGCTGAACATCGACCCCGAGGAGGCTGAAGAGCTGGAGGGTCAGTTCATGTTCCAGATCTTCAACGGAGAGCGCTTCTTCGCCTTCAACAACCAGACCATCGAGCAGTTCCCCAGCCTTGCGAAGAAGTACTTCGAAGACTTCGAGGACGGATTTGCATACAACGTCACCAAGTTCTACCAGCAGAATGTTGTCACCATGGCCTTCCCGTTGGCAACCGGTCTGCCGTTCACCTACAGCCTGAAGACCCCGACTCTGGTGAAATTCGAGTTTGAGGCCTCCGCCACCACTCACCCGAGCATCTACAAGACCCCGACCGGATACCCCGAGAAGGAGTACGACGATTTCATCCATATGCCGCGTTGGTTCAACGGATCTGCTGACGTGAACATGGCCTATTCTCGCCTGGTTGATGCCAAGGTTGGCTTCATCACGCCCTTCGATCATCAGCGTTACGTCGCCGGTTACCAGAAGAAGTTCCAGGGATACTTCCCCTTCAGCTTCGACTTTGGCTTTGACTTCGAGAACAACGACTTTGAAGTGAACGTTCAGCCGCTGGAACCCGAGAAGGACACGCTCCTCTTCCACATGAGCTCGTGGCCGTACACTGGATACAAGGACATCACCGATCTGCGTCCGATGGCCGAGCAGCCGAGCGTGCATATCTTGCACGATCGTGCTCAGACCACCAAGTCGTTTGACACCTCGTTCGGCCATGAGCTGTTCGGAGTTTCTCTGCGATTCCAGGCCAAATACGACAAGGACTTCATCGACTACGCTTATCTGATGAAGCACCTCGAGCAGCACGACTACTGGTCCGCGCTGGTCTATCCGTTCGCCTCGGAGACTTACCACTACCATCAGCTGAACCTGTACTACGATGCTCAGCGTACCAGCGTGAAGAATGTGAAGTTTGTGCTGCAGCACAAGCAGGCCGACTACGACCAGGACTTCCAGACCGCCGATGTCAAACACCCGAAGGGTCGTCACGCATCCTCTGGATACTACAACGAGTTCAACTACGCCCAGCCCTTCGTGTACTACGCCGGAAGCCAACGCCGTCAGGAGCAGTTCATGCGTAACGCCGGAGCCGGTATTCGTAACAGCGATGTGAATGTCTTCGATTTCGGAATCGTGTTCGAGGGCAAGCAGCAGAAGGCTGAGTTCGTGTTCACCACCGCCTATGCCGACAGCCCGGTCGACGAGAAGGAGCGTCTGTTGATGTTCCTGTCTTTCAGTCCGTACGTCTCGTCGAGCGCCTTCTACCAGTTCATTCCGTTCTCTGGCAAGCAGTTCCAGATGTGCTTCTCGGCCACCAACCAGTACCCGAACATGCCCAAGCTCAACTTCCTGAACGTCCTCAACTTCGACAAGATCGGAAGCATGAACTGGGACTTCGCATACGGCGAAAAGTGCCAGGGAGGATCGCATGTCTCGATGCAGGGTAAGCTGGTTCAGTCCGAGCAATACCGCCATTTCCTCCGCATCTCTGAAGCTGGTCAGCGCTGCAAGCAGCAGATGGACAAGGGCTACTTCCAACTGCCCGCGTGCCAAAACGCGACCCGTCAGGCCGGCTACTTCGATCAGTACTCGTTCAACTTTGAGTTCAAGGATATGTCCAACTATGCCAAGAACCTGACCTACCAGTTCTTTGACTACGCTCGTTACTTCACCTTCCCGTACTGGAGCGAGGACTACTTCTTCCAGGGCAAACACAACCAATTCCAGATTGACTTCCAGCTTGCTCCGTACTTCGATTACTACAACGCTTCCTTCTACGCACCTGATCGCAGCTTCGCCATCCAGAACTACCCGATCGAAAGCGAGTACGCCCGCTACTTCTTCTCCATCCACCCCGATTTCGATTACTACGAGCGCATGTTCAACTACGCTTACCGCGGAAACTACCACCGTGAGTATACACTAACATCTTGCATAAGCGATGTTTAGCGATACATATTGGTTAATAATGAATTTCTACGTTTCATTCCAGCGTCTTGCGTTGTGTCGAACAAATTCGTCAACACCTTCGATGGAAAGACCTACGACTACGAGCTTGGCAACTGCTGGCATGTTGTGCTGCACACCGTCAAGCCCGACTACTACTTCTACGCTCAGGACTCGCACTTCTTCAACTCGGACTACGAATACAACTGGAAGAACGGCTTCGGCGAGGACGAACAGATCACCATCCTGGCGCGTCACGGCGAGGACAACCAGCTCTTCTTGAAGGCTATCCTCGGACAGTACAAGCAGAACGATTACAACATCGATATCATCCCGCACGGACAGGAGCTCCCCATGGTCTACATCAATGGCAAGCCCCAGCAGATCCACGAGAAGTACGCCGTCGAAATGTACACCAACGATGATGGTGGCGATCAGCCGCTGATCCGCGTCTATGCCCTGCCTGGCAACGAGCTGGAGATCAGCTTCCGCGATGACGACATCAAGATCGTGTTCGACGGATACCGTGCCCGCTTCTTCGCCGATCAGTCGTACTTCAACAACTTCGTCGGTCTTTGCGGTACCAACAATGGCGAGGGAGAGGACGACTTCATCACCCCCGATCAGTGCGTCATGCGCAAGCCCGAATACTTTGCCGCCTCGTACGCGCTCAGTGGAATGAACTGCAGCGGTCCAGCCCAGGCCTACTTCGCCGAGTACCACCAGAAGGCGCAGGAGCACTGTGTGAAGCCCCAGTACTACTTCGGTAACGTCATCAGTGAGCAGGAAGCCGGACGTCAGCGTTACAACTACTACTACAAGGACTTTGACCTATCGGACTCGTCCTCGTCGTCGTCTTCGTCGTCGGAATCGGACGAATCGGATGATTCCAACTCGTCGTCCTCGGAGGAACAGAAACCGAACCGTGAGCACTTCTTCGAGAAGCAACAGTACACCGAGAAGGAATGTGCCGTGAAACATCAGGCCCAGTACGTCGAGCAGGGTGACAAGATCTGTTTCACCAACCGTCCGCTCCCGACCTGCGCTTCTCAATGCAAGGCCTCCGAGAAGGTTCCCAAGTACGTCGATGTCCACTGCCGTGACGCCACCGATTCCGTTGCACAGCTGTACAAGCAGCAGATCCGCAAGGGAGTCAACCCGGACATGAGCAACAAGTCGGTCACCAAGACCGTGAAGTTCTTCTTGCCCAAGAAGTGTGTGCACGTCTACTAGAAAACCAAACCCGAATCGAAAAACGATACAAAATGAACACTTTGTAAAAACATGCATTCAGAAAATGTACAAAAAAATGAGGAGTATTTATAATAAAAAGCATTTGCAGTAAAAACTAATGTTTTAATGACCTTTAACGATGACCTGACTATAACGAGTATTACGAGTATAACGAAATTGACGTAATCTTTTCGTTGGAATAAACAACTGTGCCGGGATTGTAATCACTGTGCCATTCTAATGGGATGATAAAAAATAAACAAGTATTTCATGAAATACCTGACATAAACTATCATTTGACGATACGTGTAGGAAATATGTTGTTTGTCATATTTAACTTAGCCACTGAGCGATGTATTGGGTAACGGGACACTAAAGGCGTTATGAACGATGCCAGTCTTCACAAGACAGGACTGGTCTAACAAACAAATACGGATCAATCGTCCTTCCGTAGGACTGTCTATCCGGCTATCAGGTAAACAAAATTAAAGGAAGCCAAAAATGAGATATCGGAACCTTTTGCGGCTGTTGTGCCGGTAAAGAACCCGTAATATGTTGTTTAATTCAATATGCATTGTATCCACGTACGTGTTCACACTAAACTTCAAGCTCGAGTGAAATGTGGATCCCAAAGGTGGTGCATACATCATTGATTTACGGCTAGAGAGGCGAATGACTGTCGATAGGCACAAACCCTCTTTAAAATGAATCAAAAAACGATTTACGGTTCTCCTATGTAGCGGATGCTTACCAAAGGATTGAGTAGGCGGCGGAAAACCTTAGGTTAAAGACAACCGAGCCAAAAAAAATTGATGGTAGCACCACCAGCAAACTGGCATCCTAGCTTACGAAGGGGTGACGTGTGGGAAGACGAGCACACTTTCCAAGTCGCTTAAATTTCACCTTTCTTGGATCAAAGAGCAGCATCGCCATTAACATCGATGTAGACATACGTGCTAGGATGCTGGATGCTATCCGGTCAAGCTGCAACAGTCTGAGGAATCTTTTATACTCAAAACATGGGTAGGAAGATACTTTGAAGTATTTTTAGCCCCGTTGGTGAGGAAATTGGTAAGGAAGTAAGGAAGTAAGTAAGTAAGTAAGTAAGTAAGTAAGTAAGTAAGTAAGTAAGTAAGTAAGTAAGTAAGTAAGTAAGTAAGTAAGTAAGTAAGTAAGTAAGTAAGTAAGTAAGTAAGTAAGTAAGTAAGTAAGTAAGTAAGTAAGTAAGTAAGTAAGTAAGTAAGTAAGTAAGTAAGTAAGTAAGTAAGTAAGTAAGTAAGTAAGTAAGTAAGTAAGTAAGTAAGTAAGTAAGTAAGTAAGTAAGTAAGTAAGTAAGTAAGTAAGTAAGTAAGTAAGTAAGTAAGTAAGTAAGTAAGTAAGTAAGTAAGTAAGTAAGTAAGTAAGTAAGTAAGTAAGTAAGTAAGTAAGTAAGTAAGTAAGTAAGTAAGTAAGTAAGTAAGTAAGTAAGTAAGTAAGTAAGTAAGTAAGTAAGTAAGTAAGTAAGTAAGTAAGTAAGTAAGTAAGTAAGTAAATAATGTGATGCAATTAGCCACGGCCTGGCCCTTCTTCTTTAATAAAATAAGGTGATGCAATACTTTGGAATAGAGAAATTAACTGTAATAATTGTATTTTTGGAAAGAAATTTGTGAAAAAATCAAACAGGAGGACGCTTGCACAGGAGTGAGAAATAAGCGGATTTCAGTGACACAGATGCTGTTTACGGTAAAACAGTAGCGGATCAATCCCCTTGGAGGCCCTAGGCGGAATGATATCGGGGCCTAAAATTTAAAAAAAATTGCAAGGGGGGGGGGGGGGGAGGGGTTCCGCGAACAAATTTTCCAGGGGCCCCTTATTGTATCCCTCGGGGTCCCCACGCTAGCCATCGCTTCGTTTTGCGAGACTTTTCTGACATAATCTATACACCTTTAACTACTAAAAAGCTTTTTTCGGGCCCCCCCAATCGACGAGGCCCCTGGCGGCCGCCTACTCCGCCCACCGTTAGATCCGCCGCTGCGGTAAAATGATACAAATTACCTTCATCATGGTCAATTGTGATCAAACCCGAAACGTGGAAAAGAAACATGAAAGCAGGTCTTTCCAGCTGTAATTTAACGAGATTGAACATGTGGGACTAAAACCAGGGTCTAAACAAAACCAACAGATCTCATTTCGATCAATCTTCCGAATAAATGATTGACGATCCAGCTAAGTATAAATAAACTAAAAGTTGACCGGAAATGGCGGGCCAATACCTTTTGACGGTTTTGTGGCCAAACAACCAATGAAGGGTGAATCTCCTTGGAGGCCTTGGGCGGAATGATAGTAGGGTCCCTATTTTTATAAAGTATAGGTTGGGAGGTTGGAAGGGGGGGAGGGGGGAGGGGAGAAGCGAATGAATGAATGTACTGATCGAACTTGAAAAGTTGCTTAACTTTGATAAAGCCTTGGGCAGTTCAATAAAATGCATAGGACAATAATTGGGCTGGTACCTGGTGCGTAAGGCATGATTATTGATGTACGATCCTTGTTTGATAAAGAAGAGATATTGTGTTAAGAAGATCAGTATCTCTAGCATAAACAGCACAGGACTATACAAATTCGAATCAATATAAACAATATTACTACATAATATTAATAAATAAACATATTTATATTTAATAAACATACGAATGATTGATACAAAACCAACAAATTATACAAAAGAAATAAGTGCTTTGTATGTGCTCAAAAGTATGATCGTCTTACAAAAAAGTGTAAACACAAAATAAACCATTCATAGACTAAACAAAGTAAAGACTGAAATGATAATCAATCAAAAGCAATGGTTTACACAAAGGCAATTCAATAAACAAAACCATTGATCCTGGTAGCAACTGCTGAAGTTCATTGAAAAGCTGTGGGAAGATTCCACAGTAAACCACACTGTGCCATTTGCACCGTAGGTATTAGTAATGCACTGATAAGCGTCAAGCGGTAAGCATATGAGCAGTGAAAATTACTTAATCGTGCAACACATCGGTCAATAAACTATGCGATGTAGATGAACAGATTCCGTGATAGCAGGATCGCACAATCAGCCAAATCGACCTATAAAAGATGATCCTCGGACTACCAGAAGGCACATTCGAGCTTTGGAGTGCAATCAAAGCATCCGGGCCTCTGAGAACAACCGAGCCATGATTGCGAAGTTACTTCTCCTCACGTTTGGTAAGTGCTCTTAGACTACATTTGCTCCAGCATTCGAAGGATGCTTCCAGATTGCCCGAAAAATATCCACGCTGCTCAACTAATCTCCGATTGTGTTTTACAGTGGGGCTGTGTACGGCGTACCAATACTCGTCCGAGTATGAGTTCCCCTACTCCCGCCCGTTCAACAAGACGGGCTTCGAGTTCGGTGCTTGGGAACCGAACCGGGAGTACGTGTACAACGTGACGACGAAAACCATGACCGCTCTGCCGGATCTTGAGGACTACTGGACTGGCATTGTGACGCACGGCTACCTGGTGATCCGCCCCAAGGATCACAACTACGTCGTTGCCTACATTGACCGTCCGCAGTACGCGGCATTCAACGAGTATCTGCCCCGCGGATACCGCACTGAACTGTCGCGCTTCAACCTGAAATGGCAGCCTATGCCGTTCAGCTCGAAGCCCTTCGGAATCTACTACAACAAAGGAGCCGTCAAGGGCTTCTACGTTGAGAAGACCGTCCCGAACCACGAAGTGAACATGCTCAAGGGCTGGGTCAGCCAGTTCCAGCTGGACACTCAGGGTGCGTACGTAGTCAAGTCGGAGTTCAACCAGTTCCCGGAGAACAACACCCTCACCGGTGTGTACAAGACGATGGAGCCATCGGTGACCGGCGAATGTGAAACCCTGTACGATGTCAACCCCGTGCCGGAATTCCACTTCCAGTCCCACAAGGAATGGGTTCCTCAGCCCCAGTGGCTCGAGGAGGACCAGCATGTCTTCCATGTCGTCAAGTCCCGCAACTTCGATCGCTGCGAGCAGCGCATGGGCTTCCACTTTGGCTTCAGCGGATTCAGCGACTTCAAGCCGAACACCAACCAGATGGGTAACATTATGACCAAGTCTGAGGTGACCCAGATGTATCTGACCGGTGACTGGTACAACTACACCATTCAGTCGGTGTCCACCGTCAACAAGGTTGTCGTCAGCCCGTCTCTGGTCAACAGCCAGAAGGCCATGGTCTACGCTCAGGTCAACATGACGCTCAACGAAATCACGCCCTACGACAAGTACCCCGAAGGCCCGGCTGACGATCGCCAGGTGTTTGTGGATCTGGTGTACAGCTACAACATGGCTCACGATAAGAAAAACTTCGTTCGTCCCGCCAACGAGACCGATGACTCCTCGTCGTCTTCGTCGTCGGATTCTTCCAGCGATTCGTCCAGCTCCTCGGACTCTAGCTCAAGCTCGGAGGAGGAGCCGCAAAACTACAAGATCAGCCCTTCCGAGCAGTACAAGAAGCAGGTGAAGGAAACCGAACGTCGCGGAAACCGCAACCGTCGTGATCTGAACGCCTTCAAGGAACAGCAGTACTACGAGGCGTACAAGCGCGATCAGTTCCGTCTGCGCAAGCAAAACGAAACCTCGTCCGACTCGTCCAGCTCCGATGATTCCAACAGCTCTTCGTCCAGCTCTTCGTCCGATGAGTCTGATGAGCACGATTTCTACAGCTCTTCCGAGTCCGACTCTGACTCTCTGAGCAGCGAGGAAGACTTCTACCAGCCGATCCCGGAGAGCATGAAGGAAGCCCCTCAGACCCCCTTCCTGCCCTACTTCACCGGATACAAGGGATACAGCGTCCAGTACGCGCACAACGTGGATGCCTCCCGTTATGCCTACAAGCTGACGTACGAGATCGCTGAGGAGCTGCAGGAAGTGTCCCAGGTCCCCAAGTCGAACACCCTGAACAAGTTCACCATCTTGGCCCGCGTTCTGCGCACCATGCACTACCAGGATATCTACGATGTTTGCCAGAAGCTGTTCGTCTCGCAAAAGGAACGCGAGGAAGGCAGCAACCACAGCGAGTCCTTCGCTAAGAAGGTTGACGCCTGGAACACTTTCCGTGATGCTTTGGCCCAGGCCGGTACCCCGCCCGCATTCAAGGTGATCAAGGAGCTGATCGAAGAGAAGAAACTGCGTGGCGATGAAGCCGCCAGCGTTATCGCTACTCTGCCCAAGACCATCCGCTACCCGACCGAGACTGTTATGCACGAGTACTTCCTGCTGGTGACGTCCAACGCTGTCCAGCACCAGGAGTATCTGAACACGACGGCTCTGATTTCCTACTGTGATTTCCTGAACCGCGCTCAGGTTAACAACCGCTCTGCCTACAACTACTACCCCGTGCACAGCTTCGGCCGTTTGGCTGACGCCGACTACAAGATCGTTGCCCACAAGGTTGTGCCGTGGTTCGCGCACCAGCTGCGTGAAGCCGTCAAGGCTGGTGACAGCGTGAAGGTGCAAGTGTACATCCGCTGTCTGGGACATTTGGGCCATCCTGAAATCCTGAACGTGTTCGAGCCGTACCTGGAGGGTAAGATCCCAGTGACCCACTTCCAGCGTTTGGCTTTCATTGTTGCTCTGGACCGTCTGGTCGAGAACTACCCGCGTCTGGCTCGCTCTGTGCTCTTCAAGGTGTACCAGAACACCGGAGACGCCCATGAGGTGCGTTGTGCCGCAGTGTACCTGCTGATCCGTACGAAGCCCCCGGTGTATATGCTCCAGCGCATGGCTGAGCAGACCCACTACGACCCGAGCACTTACGTGCGCGCCGCCGTCAAGACCGCGTTCGAGAGCGCTTCCGAGGCCGATGAGTTCGATGACGATTACGAGTTCGCTCAGAACGCCCAGGCCGCCATCAAGCACCTGAACCCGCGTGACTTCAGCCTGCAGTACTCGGGCACTTACCTGCGTGACTTCGCTTTCAAGGAACTTGAGCTTTCGTACCGCATGTACTTCTCCCAGATCGCTGCCGATGACCACTACGTCCCGAGTGGATTCTTCTTCCACCTGCGCAAGAACATGGGTGGCCTGAAGCGTTTCTCGACCTTCTACTACCTGGTCTCGAGCATGGAGACGTTCTTCGACTTGCTCGACAAGCAATACGATAGCTACAACAAGCACCACGAGTACAAGTCTAGCGACTACTACTACAAGTACTACAAACAGTACCCGGCCCTGTTCAAGGACTACTTCAGCCAGTACAACAAGAACCACAAGTACCAGAACGATTACTACGAGCAGTTCGGAAACAAGAACCAGGAGGAGTTCCAGAAGTGGTCCACCACCCGCATTGCCAAGCTGCTGAACATCGACCCCGAGGAGGCTGAAGAGCTGGAGGGTCAGTTCATGTTCCAGATCTTCAACGGAGAGCGCTTCTTCGCCTTCAACAACCAGACCATCGAGCAGTTCCCCAGCCTTGCGAAGAAGTACTTCGAAGACTTCGAAGACGGATTTGCATACAACGTCACCAAGTTCTACCAGCAGAATGTTGTCACCATGGCCTTCCCGTTGGCAACCGGTCTGCCGTTCACCTACAGCCTGAAGACCCCGACTCTGGTGAAATTCGAGTTTGAGGCCTCCGCCACCACTCACCCGAGCATCTACAAGACCCCGACCGGATACCCCGAGAAGGAGTACGACGATTTCATCCATATGCCGCGTTGGTTCAACGGATCTGCTGACGTGAACATGGCCTATTCTCGCCTGGTTGATGCCAAGGTTGGCTTCATCACGCCCTTCGATCATCAGCGTTACGTCGCCGGTTACCAGAAGAAGTTCCAGGGATACTTCCCCTTCAGCTTCGACTTTGGCTTTGACTTCGAGAACAACGACTTTGAAGTGAACGTTCAGCCGCTGGAACCCGAGAAGGACACGCTCCTTTTCCACATGAGCTCGTGGCCGTACACTGGATACAAGGACATCACCGATCTGCGTCCGATGGCCGAGCAGCCGAGCGTGCATATCTTGCACGATCGTGCTCAGACCACCAAGTCGTTTGACACCTCGTTCGGCCATGAGCTGTTCGGAGTTTCTCTGCGATTCCAGGCCAAATACGACAAGGACTTCATCGACTACGCTTATCTGATGAAGCACCTCGAGCAGCACGACTACTGGTCCGCGCTGGTCTATCCGTTCGCCTCGGAGACTTACCACTACCATCAGCTGAACCTGTACTACGATGCTCAGCGTACCAGCGTGAAGAATGTGAAGTTTGTGCTGCAGCACAAGCAGGCCGACTACGACCAGGACTTCCAGACCGCCGATGTCAAACACCCGAAGGGTCGCCACGGATACTCTGGATACTACAACGAGTTCAACTACGCCCAGCCCTTCGTGTACTACGCCGGAAGCCAACGCCGTCAGGAGCAGTTCATGCGTAACGCCGGAGCTGGTATTCGTAACAGCGATGTGAATGTCTTCGATTTCGGAATCGTGTTCGAGGGCAAGCAGCAGAAGGCTGAGTTCGTGTTCACCACCGCCTATGCCGACAGCCCGGTCGACGAGAAGGAGCGTCTGTTGATGTTCCTGTCTTTCAGTCCGTACGTCTCGTCGAGCGCCTTCTACCAGTTCATTCCGTTCTCTGGCAAGCAGTTCCAGATATGCTTCTCGGCCACCAACCAGTACCCGAACATGCCCAAGCTCAACTTCCTGAACGTCCTCAACTTCGACAAGATCGGAAGCATGAACTGGGACTTCGCATACGGCGAAAAGTGCCAGGGAGGATCGCATGTCTCGATGCAGGGTAAGCTGGTTCAGTCCGAGCAATACCGCCACTTCCTCCGCATCTCTGAGGCTGGTCAGCGCTGCAAGCAGCAGATGGACAAGGGCTACTTCCAACTGCCCGCGTGCCAAAACGCGACCCGTCAGGCCGGCTACTTCGATCAGTACTCGTTCAACTTTGAGTTCAAGGATATGTCCAACTATGCCAAGAACCTGACCTACCAGTTTTTCGACTACGCTCGTTACTTCACCTTCCCGTACTGGAGCGAGGACTACTTCTTCCAGGGCAAACACAACCAGTTCCAGATTGACTTCCAGCTTGCTCCGTACTTCGATTACTACAATGCTTCCTTCTACGCACCTGATCGCAGCTTCGCCATCCAGAACTACCCGATCGAAAGCGAGTACGCCCGCTACTTCTTCTCCATCCACCCCGATTTCGATTACTACGAGCGCATGTTCAACTACGCTTACCGCGGAAACTACCACCGTGAGTATACACTAACATCTTGCACAAGCGTTGTTTAACGATACATATTGGTTAATAATGAATTTCTACGTTTCATTCCAGCGTCTTGCGTTGTGTCGAACAAATTCGTCAACACCTTCGATGGAAAGACCTACGACTACGAGCTTGGCAACTGCTGGCATGTTGTGCTGCACACCGTCAAGCCCGACTACTACTTCTACGCTCAGGACTCGCACTTCTTCAACTCGGACTACGAATACAACTGGAAGAACGGCTTCGGCGAGGACGAACAGATCACCATCCTGGCGCGTCACGGCGAGGACAACCAGCTCTTCTTGAAGGCTATCCTCGGACAGTACAAGCAGAACGATTACAACATCGATATCATCCCGCACGGACAGGAGCTCCCCATGGTCTACATCAATGGCAAGCCCCAGCAGATCCACGAGAAGTACGCCGTCGAAATGTACACCAACGACGATGGTGGCGATCAGCCGCTGATCCGCGTCTATGCCCTGCCTGGCAACGAGCTGGAGATCAGCTTCCGCGATGACGACATCAAGATCGTGTTCGACGGATACCGTGCCCGCTTCTTCGCCGATCAGTCGTACTTCAACAACTTCGTCGGTCTTTGCGGTACCAACAATGGCGAGGGAGAGGACGACTTCATCACCCCCGACCAGTGCGTCATGCGCAAGCCCGAATACTTTGCCGCCTCGTACGCGCTCAGTGGAATGAACTGCAGCGGTCCAGCCCAGGCCTACTTCGCCGAGTACCACCAGAAGGCGCAGGAGCACTGTGTGAAGCCCCAGTACTACTTCGGTAACGTCATCAGTGAGCAGGAAGCCGGACGTCAGCGTTACAACTACTACTACAAGGACTTTGACCTATCGGACTCGTCCTCGTCGTCGTCTTCGTCGTCGGAGTCGGACGAATCGGATGATTCCAACTCGTCGTCCTCGGAGGAACAGAAACCGAACCGTGAGCACTTCTTCGAGAAGCAACAGTACACCGAGAAGGAATGTGCCGTGAAACATCAGGCCCAGTACGTCGAGCAGGGTGACAAGATCTGTTTCACCAGCCGTCCGCTCCCGACCTGCGCCTCTCAATGCAAGGCCTCCGAGAAGGTTCCCAAGTACGTCGACGTCCACTGCCGTGACGCCACCGATTCCGTTGCACAACTGTACAAGCAGCAGATCCGCAAGGGAGTCAACCCGGACATGAGCAACAAGTCGGTCACCAAGACCGTGAAGTTCTTCTTGCCCAAGAAGTGTGTGCACGTCTACTAGAAAACCAAACCCGAATCGAAAAACGATACAAAATGAACACTTTGTAAAAACATGCATTCAGAAAATGTACAAAAAAAAGGAGGAGTATTTATAATAAAATGATTAATTGCGATTGAAAATGTTCTTTTCCGAGGAATCCTTTGTGCATGATTACAATACCAATGCTAAGTGGCACTTAACTCCAAGGCCAGCGCGCTGACCGCTTTGCGGGAAATCCTCTAAATTGAGTGCGTTTGTTTCGTTAGTATGGGACTAGAGTGTTTGTAGCTTATGTACTGCTGAAGTAGTGGGTTCGATATGTTTGATGTTCAACGCAACAATTTGATGTTCACCAACACTTTAACGTTCACTCTTTTGAAAATTCGCGGAAATCAATATTTGTGTAAACAATCCATTGCACCAATAAATGTATTTACATACACTACACATCTTTCTTGCTAGTCCGAAGATGATTCCGATTTTAGCAAGAGGTGGAGCTTCTGTTTGTAAAATTTCTGCAATATTGTGAGCTGTACAATAGACTAAATGATTTTAGATTTTGACATCATTTAGAGTTGTTATAAACAGATTTCCACTACTGTGCACAGCAAAATTTGAGAGTTTTGCTTACATGGCAATTATAGCAATTGTTCGGATTAATTTTGTTCTCCTTAATATTTACCTAGAATTGATAATTTCATACAAAATCTATTAACTTGTGACGTAGGATGCTGACGTAGGATGAGTCAAAGATAAATTTCGTCAAAGATAAAGGAAGGCAAAGAATGTAAAACTAAATGCTCCATATATTCGGACATCACAAACTAAACTTAATCGTAACATAGCTCAAACAGAATGTCGGATGATTGGTAATATCTAAGAAGAAAAATCTAGCCAATTGTAAACAAATATACTCCGCATCTGTTCGAGCAAAAACAGGTGTAGAAGCGTGAGAAGCTTGAACATTGTACATCTTTTGAATATGCCGTTACAGTTTTTTTTTCTAGCAGGAAATGCTGTATCTGCTCCCTCACCTGGAATATTGGTCTATAAATACAGCACTAATGGAAGAAAACATGCCTTGCTATCCAGAGTGCAAAAATAGATAGCATTGGTGGTCGATACAAAATTAAAAAGCTGGATTTAGAATATTCACGACGGTTTTGTTTGGACGGACTGGATCGGACAAGTTGATTCATGTTAGTAGAACTCGACTCGAATTTTAATTTGACTTACCATTCCTTCACATAACGATACGCGTACGGTGGATTGTGCATCTCCTACGACACTACCCTTGTAATAACAGCCCTGGAGCCACCTACTTTCATCGTGATCCTCAGGTTTACGTACAGTTTCATTTGGCCAAAAATGAGTCACCTTGCGAAGAGAAAAAGGATGTTAGTATGATTCGTGCAGTTTTGCTAACAACGAATTGCTTAAATCCTTTAATACACCCGAAATAATCGGTTATTGATTTGATCAACAGTGTAAAAGGTTATAAATGCTAGGAAGTATACTGATAACAATACAAATATTGTGTAGCATGATTTGCCGTAAAATTGAGCAGCCAATTACCTTCATATCTTTCGGAATAAATTCTGCGTCATGCGAAAGCTTTAAATGCATTCTGACACCGAATGCATTGAGCTCGTACTCTGGATGGGGATCCCAGATTTTTGATGATCTACTTCGAAACGCACCAGTAGCGTGAATTTGTGAGCTACGTCGTCCATCAGAGACATCTGGAAAACAAGAGATATAGTGAGTTACTTGAATGAAGCGAATGGAAATGGTATCATTTTGCGTGCCTGCAAAACCATTGCAAATTAACGAGAAAACATTATGTTTTTTCAAGCACATTAAAGCAAGATAAACATTTTTGTATTTTATATAAGTAAATTTGAAGGAGCATCCAGACTGTAACTATAACATATGCTCGAATGGTTTTCTAGCAAAAAAGAACTATATATAAAACAGTTATGATCTACAGTCTGGACGCTCCTTGATACATGGCTTTGAATCTTACCTGCTTTGGACTCATACAGCAAGTCGTCTTGGTGTAAGGGTCGCACCAACTTGGTTATGTACGCATATTCGAACGTACCGTTCTTCAATTTGTGCGTTCGCGACACATCGTCATTATCTATATTATTGCTAATAATACTATTGGTACTAATGTGGCCATCAGATACTGATGATACTACTCTATTGCTCCCACTGCCATCGTTGACTTCAGGTAGCCGCAAAGTTGATTCTCGCATTGCAGTTTCTGCAAAATAAACAAACAGATACAAATTGAAATTAATTAATGTGCAACTTTGAAACATCTTTAAACATAAAGAAATTAGATTATAACAAACTAAAAAAAAATGCAACAATGCATCGTTTTATTACGTATCACAAAACGAAGCTCATTGACCCATTTCTGAACAGAGCAAAAAATATAAGAATCGGATTGAATTTCTAAAAAAAAAGGTTTGATGAAGGTTTTCAGATTCTGGAATACTGAGGATAGGCGTTTGAGTTTGAGGCCAACATCACGCATCTACATTCGACCACCTGAACATCTAGGTGGTCCGATAAGCAGAATACGGTGTTGGTGTAAATAAGGAATGCGCTATGCCGATTTTTGCCCTCCCTAAATCTGTCATAAATTGGACGCTAAGAACGTCCGAACCGAAACGGAACGAGGAAAAGAAAATATGTACGAGAAGATTAACATCTTTTCACAGCTCAGCTGATGTCAGTGCTGGTTAGAGGCAGGAATGGCACGATAAACCCGGACGGGCCGATGAGTTGGCGCACTTTGCAATTCCGCCAAACCGCACAAATCACCCGCCGGAAAGCCAAGAAGAAGAACTGTTAAAATACACACAATCGCGTTCGCATCACACGGCGACGGTCAGATTAGGTATTCTAATCTTCCAAGAATCATTGCAAAGGTATCGTTCGTTGGAGGTTTAAAACTTTTAACGCTCTGACATAGACACAGGTCCGGCCCGATACATATTTCCAGCAGAACGAGACGAGCAGTAAATGCTTGCCCGAGTTGTGGTGTGGTGATGGATGCGAAGTTTTCATTAGGCCGGTTTTTCAAACCCGCACACGGGGAGGAGGCGAAACAACCCGTAATAACATTACTCAATTAAAACACCATCACGGTCTATCATTCACCGAGAGTGAAGTTTGAAATTAAGCAAAATCCCTACACGAACCCACCCTTATATCCTTGCGCGTCCGCTCGCTCGGTGTAGCCGCGTGAAACCGTTGGCGTTTGAAAGGAATTAAAAAAAGCATACACGGCGCGGAATGAAAAATCGTCCTTCTGATCAAAGTGCACACAAAACGACCAATTTGGCCGAACACTGGACGGTTAAATTAATCGTTTCTTTCATCTTTTTGCGACGATGCAGCCAGTTACCAGACTGCCACAGGGAGATTAAAAGTGCATTCCTCAAAGGATTCGAATGCGGCAAACACCCCGAGCGCATACTTTGTGTACTTAAGTTTATAGACAACTTCTTTGCGGTATATGTGGCAATGAACGTGGTCGGTTGTTTTTATCTAAATGAGCGCTAATGGATCGCCGTTAGTGTCAATTAAGCGATGCAGAAGTGAAGTGGTTTAAATTTTGGGATAAAATAAATTGCAATATTTACTTTTTCATCCCCTCCATTGTGCTGGATTCTGAACATTTTTACAGCACAAAAATAAATGCAGTAACTAGAACAGGAATTTATTTCAACATATTGCATTTGCATATTTCCGGAATGGACCATAAAACCGGCAACCCGAAACCACAAAGCCTGGCTACATTTTGTCACAATATTACCATGTGCGATGATATTACCATCTTCGTATCGAACCATGTTTAGACTCTCAAATCATCGCTGCAAGCGTTTGGATGCGGAAAAAAACAATACACAATTAGGGAAACATGATCATTACCATAATTTGTACATTACTGTCATGTTGTCGATCTAATGCCAGTACCGAACTTCGATTAGATCCCGTTTGTTGCTCGATCGATCGACCGATCGCCAGTCATGCCAAGCGAAGCAAGTCGAAAGAAGAATGATCGCAATGAATGGGATCCGTACCGATGTTGAATTTCCAATCGCTTCACAAAATTACCTCGGTGTGCGTTTTTTTTTTTATCTACCAGCTAATACTTACGAATGTAGAAGCGTAGACAAAACATTAAAATAATAATAGCCAAAGACAACAATGTCGGTTCGACGGCGTCTGAACGAGAAGCAACAAGGAGAATAGAAAATATGCTTAATGATGCATTCAAATTGAATTGTTTAATATGACAGGACGGGGAATGCCCAGTAGGTGGGTGGTCTCGCAAATGAGAGCAACAACAAGCCATCCAGCATAGTTGCAGAAACATTATTTGTGATGTTAGTGCAGGGGGAAATAGCGCAAGTGCACATTTAAAATATCACCATGCCGGTTTAGCTATCGCCGACCAGTGTCACGGGTTTCGTAAATGATCCGCACCAACGTAAAAGCAGGTTTTTAAGTGCAACAAACACATAAATTCCGAATCATAAACATCCCCCCCCCCCCCCCCCCCCCCCCCCCACGACACGCGACACACCCTACCCAAGTAGCTTCTTATTGACGACAGCTTGAAAGGGGGCCCAGACACGACACGACTCAATCGAACGCCCCGGGTGGGCCCGTATGATTAAGGGCAAGCAATTGAATCGAAAGATAAACGAAACAAATCGTACCGTTTCTTTTTTTCTTCGCCGATGTGTTTGGCCGATGCTTTTCAAGTTTGAACGACACTTTGTCATTTGCAATGGCAATGGCGCTAATGTGTGCTGCAAATTGTTTTATAGTCATCTTCTCGAATAAACATCAAGTGCGTCGGGAAGGACAAGCGATAACGTCTAATTGAGATCAGTTAAGATGATTCTTTTGAGCGTAAAACTATTAAGTTTGTATATTTTTTCCTTATGCTTGGGGGGATTTTCCTTCCTATTGGGTTCTTGTCATCTTTGAATAACTTTTGAACGCACAACACATTTCCAGTTCATGGTGAATCTTCACCAATTTCATTATCCAATAGTTCGACTACGTGGGAAGATGACGAAAGGTTAATTTGGTAAAAATAATTGGAAATGTGAGCTAACGCTGAGCTGAGGTTAAGCAGCGACGGTCGTGTGTAGAATAACGATCGATCGTTTCAATTTTTAACGCAAATTGATACATTGTTCTTCTCCTACACAATTTTACTGATGGTTTGCCGCGTATATGGTTTCGTGTCTAATGTCCAATCTTACCATCAGAGGCCTAGAAACACACTCGAGCCGTTTGACTAATGGTCGTGCCCGTGTAAAACCAACCACAGCTCTACGATCGTCGAGATGCACTTGCCCACACAACTTCGGCGGAAAAGAAATGTAGAACAAGCGTATGCAACCGAAACTGACGGCTCTGTTGCGCTGGGTAAATATGCAGCAGCATGCAGTTTAAGTTATTACCATAACAACAGCTAAAAGCGCGTCGTAAACAATACGCTCCGCATGCAGCGTATGCACAACCGAAAGAATGCACTATTCCTCGGCTAGATTTTCCTTCTTGTTGGTTTCAAAGTTTACGCGTTTTAACCACGGAGCCACATTGCACCAGTGCGATCCTTCTCCCCAGCATTTCCTGCTGCTGCAGGCCGACGTGCTGCGGCCAGTCCGGTGAAAGGCACACGTCTTCACAGTTTCATAACAATGCGAACCCCCCGGACTCACCGAGGGCGAACTGTGCGCATTTCTAATGGGATTTTGTAATCGTTTGAAAGCGATGCACAGTGATGCCTTCCTTCGCAAACTAAACTTCCCACCCACCCCCGTTCCTAACATCGCAGCAAACCAGCGAAATAACGATCCTTGTGGATGGGATTTTTCTTTCACCCTTTGTTGCGAACGAACGGCTAAGGACTCATAATTTTGCTGAACGGTGAATACATTGCGCGCTAAACGCTAAACAGAGCTGCGTTTAATATTTTCAATTTATCACGGTTTGCGTTCGGGGCTAGGCGGTGCGCGTCTTCGTCGATGGGTGTGGGTCGTGACTGCGGGATCGGTCAGCTACGTGCATCCCGCCCGAGCGCGCAAGATTGCATTCCGCCGGAAACGTGGAACGAAAGACGAAATAATCTACCACGAAGTTCTAACCGGCCATGTAGTAATAATATGCCGCGAAAAGCAAAAAAAGTGCACAACACAAACCCAACTAAGGTCAAAGTCACGGTTGGCTAAGGCAGAAGATTAATTACGAACCTACCGATATCTGGCGGAATTACTATTACGATTCTCATTTATTAAGGGGGCAAACGACAAAAAAAATGGCGTATTTAACTCCTTAGCGAAAGGCTACACGACAGCTTCATAAAACACCGGTGAGATTATTCATACTGTTAGGCTTAATCGACTCTAATCAAACGAACTGACAGGGCGTTGAATATTAATGCGAAATGCTGAAAATTAATTAACCGCAAGGATCGAGTGCTATAGCTCCGAACGGCTGAGCTAGCTAACCGTACACCTGTAAGACAGTGGGCATCTTGAAAGCGGCCACATTGGAAAGGGTACAGAGATAAAACCGCATATTATATTGAGGTGAACTGTACTGGCTGTAGCCTGGTGGGTATTTTAATTAAGAAATTCGCATGAGATATTTCAATTTTCAGTCTTCACATAGTCGGACAAGTAATGTTTGAATAATTAAATGAACAAGGCAGGATCGATATATAGGATATATAATTGTCTAAATAACGATTTATTTTATTATCACAAGATGTATCAAGATACTTGGGATGCTACAATTCTGTTACGTGCAGTTAAAACAATGCCACTGGTTAGTTCAGAGTGTCCATTGATCCAACGTTCCTCTTAGTGATATTTGTTTCCTACGAAGAAGCATACGACGGGACCCCAATTCACGCTGTGCCGTGACATGATCATAAGGTTGTTCAATTGAAAATCAATATTGTTTATGCTAATTGCGCTAATGGCTTATCGGCCTGCGGCGGTATTTAATTGATACTGATTTGTTTTCTCTTCCGCCGAGACCGATGGGTTTTCCGCTTTGCTTTATCGTACCTCATCCCGTCTTCGAGGTATTGTGCTTGTTTCTGTGAGTGTTAGTGTGTGTGTGTTTGTTTTTTTTTTTGTTTTCATCACACACGATCAGCTTGTGCTTGTTTAACTTGTCCTAACCGTTTGCTGGAGTGCTCTCACCCGATTCCAGCACTGTTTGCACGGAACCAAAGTGCAGTGGGTGCAGCGTGGGGCACCCGAGATGCACCTTCACATGGTTGAATGCGTTCTGTATGTACTTCCCGGATCAACAGCCCAAAAGGGGAGGGAAGGGGGGATGCAAATCAAGGGAAGGGATGCAGAGATATATGAAGTGTCTCTCTTCCTGTTGGTTTGCTTACCCTTTAACACCTTCACACACCGTGAAAGCATCATCCGTTGTTGCCGGCTTTTTGTAGTTGGCATTTTATTTCCCTTCCCCCGTTTTACAGCCACTCTTTCCCGCACAGTTGGCAACGAATGGCGCCACGACAGATTCTTGACAATTTAAATGTCTCCTGTGTTTATATCGGCGTTTTCTTTGCCACTGCTGCTTTTTTATTAATACCATTATTGATTTAGCGCGATAGCCATTGACTCGGCACGGCACACAGCATCCGTAACGGTACGGGCTGCAGGTTTGATGCGTGCCGAGGGCACACGACAGCAAAGAGAAACTCGCCCATTACCCTTTTTTTTCCTTGCTCGTAAGCAATTGATAGTTGGTAGTGGTTTGTTGTCAATGGTTAAGCGTGGTTGGAGCTGAAGAAGAATGTGCTCTCCCCATTTCGCTCGGTGTTTTCTGGTGAACATTGAAAGTTTCCTTACGGTTATGCGCAACCGAAGAGATCAATAAACAGAAGAAAATTGTCGTTTTATATGCATATCGTTCTTGGTATCGCGGAAGTAACAGTTCAAGGCCGACACTCGTTAGCTTGGGGTCACTTGATGCCCGCGTAGCAGTCGATTCCGTTTTCTTTTATATTCATTCAGCCTCTCTCAGGACCACCGGTTCTTGACATGGTAGCGGGAGTTTATTGCAGAAGATAAATGGAAATGATTGACAGACAGTAGTTAATGGTTCCCTTTTGTATGAACACAATTAGAATATTTCTCTTGAACGATTCAAGAGATTGTCCCATCGCACAATTATGAATTCATTCATTTATGACGCGGTATAAAACAATTCAAATTTATTGCATAAGTATTCTGCGATATTGTAGTTTGGGTAGAAATTATTCTATATCGTACTTTTTCTTTTTATAACTACCGTTTGGAGAATGTGAGATAAAATTTATACACATTATTTAATTTATATAAATCCCGAAAAAAAACAACCGTAGGCAGTTCCCTATCAACCATCTGGTAAACAAACACTCAACCCCCCAACTTCGAGCATTGTTTTTTGAGAACCACCCCAAAAATCGAATCGATCAGATAACGACGACGGTTGGAATTCGCCAAATGAGCCAACCTCAACCGTCATCATCGACACTAATCGATTCCGATTATCGGTCGTTAGGTGGCGTTTTCGTTTAGCTCCGCAGGCTGCATTCGCAATTTAAATATTCCAATCTGATAACGCCGCTCAAGTGCGTTCTCATCTCCGAGTGGGACGCTACCTAAGTGGATCCTTCAGTGCGATCTGCGATCAAAGATCGACCAATTGGAATGGTCCTCACCGTGCGAAGTATCAATTACGGGACGCTCGACGCGGGTCAAGCAGCGTAGTCGTGCAGATAACTGGATCCCCCGTCCCGAATGCCTGCAGAAGCAGCGTCCTCAACGGTACCACTGTTAGCGACGTTGGGGCAAAAACTATTATACGAATTTCAGGAACTCTCCTAATGAAGCAGAACACTGACGCTGAAGAAAATAATGATAATTATACCATGCTGCGCAGATCTGGGTGTTAATGCGGGTAATGGTTGGAACGATCGAGGCACTTTGTTTTGTCCCACAATCTGGCAGTTGGCCACCGCTACCAGGTGCAGAGCCAGGTGCTGCTGCATTCGATCAACTCCGATCCCGAAGTGGGGCTGTGTGTCACCGGGCGCTGCACGATAAACGGATGCAATTATCCAGCAAATCATTATCATTTACGCCTGGTCAGATTACGATTCGTTCGACTCGGATCGCTTGCCTCTAAGCTGCATAAACGGCAGAACCGCACCAGGAATCGTAGCGTTTGCGGCCGGTTTGCGCGAATCGTTCGAGGAAATGAAAAATGAGCATACGGCATCAAATTTTCGAGGTCAGAGTCGGTGCAATTC
Source organism: Anopheles moucheti (assembly GCF_943734755.1). Classification (NCBI taxonomy): domain Eukaryota; kingdom Metazoa; phylum Arthropoda; class Insecta; order Diptera; family Culicidae; genus Anopheles; species Anopheles moucheti. The sequence goes on from NC_069140.1 coordinate 27,972,372, forward strand.
TGACGACAGCTCATTGATTGCCTGTCGCCAAACGATGGCATAGCGTGATCTACACTGCACCCGGAAAGTCGGTCACTAAAACACGCAACACTGCATCGGTGCCGTACTGAAATGGTTGGGTGAGTTTCAGGAAATAAGGCACGCTCCTACTGACCTCGGAATGTCCGTAATAGTAAAAGCTGGAAAACAAAACGCTAGAAATCTTTCGCTTAACTTCTAAGTTGGAGTCAAGCGAGTCTTACCTAGAGCGAATGTGACACACGAGGCGCCACAGTTCGTGACTCTCTGACCGCAAGATCGTCTGCAAACAAATGGTGCATATAACAGTGCGGCAACTAAACCGTTTGCCGGTTGATTTATGATTGGTTTGTGAATGTCGGATTAGCTTCACGTTCGCGTTCTAAATGCAACGAATCACGTGCAGGCGAGGAGGGGGAATGCAAAAGAAATAAATATTCGATTTGCATACACATCAATGAGCAGATGACGCGACCGGTCGTGCCCTATCGATGCTGTAGATTTCACTTTCCGTGCAGCTGTCAGTGCATGAACGATTGGTCGGTTTAATTCGTGGAATATCTACGTAAATAATCCGTTTGAACGCCTATACCGCAGAGAGAATGTGCATGAAGAACGTAAGGATCTAATAGCGATACAGGAAATTATTAATGTTCAATTAAGAGAAGTTGTAATAAAGGAACATAAAAATATTACATATTTCTACCCAATATATAAGAATTTGTATGCCCTTTTTAGCACAATTATTATAATAACCCAAATTTACTGCAGAGAATTACTGCTGCAGAGAGCGCAGTATAGCAATAACTTGATGGTAGTTTAATGTTAGACTGTTACTCAAAATTTTCGCATGATTCGCGATCGGATTGAAAACACCCCATAAATAATAACAGACGCTACACGCAATAACCATTTATCGTCTAACGGTTGGTGGATTATTAGAAGCTAAAAATCGTGATGTATTCTGCATTTTTGCGTACTGGTTCTTTTTATACTTCCACACCATCCATCAACTGTTCTCAAGTGCATACCCGATTGCGGCTCGCGTTGGGTACGGTTTGACCCGTTAATGCGCATGCGGAGCATCGTTACGCCGTGACGCTTGCGCATCACCGGTTATGCCACACACTATCAAGCACGGTAAGATCAAGTTCAATGAAATCGAGATTGCAGTTGGTGTGCCGCTGGTTTGATGGTTCTCACGTGGGTCGACCAATATGTGTGATTTAACCTACCCGATTTACGTTTCGATTTATGTACTTGCTGTGCTTGGAACCTACCGTACCGGTTAGTTTGTGAGGATTGACGAGTGGCGTGAATTATCAATCGAACATTTGATTAATTTCATCGAAACAAAATCAAATACATTTCATTGCATATTTCAATGCAAAGTAGCAACAAAACCACAACAAATTTCACTGAAACATAAGTTGCATATATTATTCCGATAGCTCAATGTTACATTCCTCACTGCTGTTCAGTGCTAGGCGCTTTGACAAACAAATTTTTAAAGCTTATTGAAGCTTTACGCAGCCGCGTTTCAAACGGTTCCTGCGATGTCGTGGGCTTGGAATCGTTGGAAATGACCGACTCCTTGCGTGCCGGTTGCATATATTCCCTGGGCAGTTCCATCTGTTGCCGAAGATAGTGAAGCTTCTGTGTCGCGCTAGGTGGTTTGATGGTGAGCCGAATTGAAAGTGAATCCTTCTGTATGTAGCCGTTGTTAATTAACTCTTCACGGCCTAGAAAAGTTTTCCACCCGAACGGTTGCGATGGCTGGATGCTGTACTCAAGCGATTTTTTAATAATCTTCTTCACGTTCGGATGCAGCAGTGCGACTGTAAACTCGTACCTAGAATCGTGGAAGAAATACTCGATTTACTGAGATTTGCTCATTTTCACACACGCATCCGGAACATACTTATTGGGAATGCCAGCGCAAAACTCAAGGAAAATGCTGATAAATTGGCCTTTGCATTCAGCGTTGCCTCCGGGATAGATTTGTAGCCTCCATCGGCCCCCGATATCATCGCACAGAATGTCAGAGTATAGACAGGCGGCGGATCTGGTAGCGTCCACGACGTTTCGGATGTTTATCACCTCGTCGAAACAGTCCGGATAGGCTATTCTGAAAACGTTAAAGCCACATCTTTGTACTCATTTCTTCAAAACGCTCACTTAAGCAACTCACTTCTTCAGCTGGTCAACTTCGGTTGTCAGCAGATCTGCGCGCTTTTTCATTTTCCCATATTTGTCAACAAGGTTGAGCGCACGAATGGAAAACTTGAGCTCGAAACCATCGTCCACAAGAAACGATTCCTGCAAGGACTTTAAGTCGATGAAATGATTTTGACCCCAGCCTTTGCGTAGCTCGAAATAGTCCTCCGCCTCATAGAAATGATTCCTTCCCGGTCCCAGCAGCTCGAAGGAGTAGTGGTAATTCCCTTCGATTCCATTGTAGAGCTGCAGAAAAATACTAAGAGACGTGTTTTTGGCATCGTCAAACCCACATGGATGCACTTCCAGTCGCCACACTGAACCAATGTCATCGGTGGCAAAATCCGAATACTGAATTTCATTCGTTCGCCTAATGGAAGAGTATTTGTGGACAGTGAATTTCCAGCTGGATGGTTCGGGAATTAGATTACTACACGTTGCAAACAAACAAAACAAAAAATATGAAAGTATTGACAATTAATTAGTTGCTATCCAGTGTTGATTTCGTTCACGTTACAAACGATTTGTGCGGTTTGCTTTAAGTACCTTTTAAAACTATGTGGCTTCACGTTGAGCGAAACCGATTTTAGGCCGTCGGTAAGCTTTGCGCAAGCCGTTTCGATTTCCGACTGCTTCACTATAAGCTCTGCGGGTGAGCTCTGATCTAGCGTAGCCTTGGCAGATGAGATATCAAATTGATGTTTGTCCAATTTGTTTGTTAATATTTCACTCCACGCATTAATCTCGGCAATTTTGGCATGGAACTGCTGGTGTATCTCTTTCAGCTCTTGTTGTACCATCAAATTTACTGTTTTTATGAGATTATCCTTCGTTTGCTTCAGGAGCGTGTGCTGCTTGTCCAACTCTTGCGTAACACGTTTATCAGTTTCATTCAGGAAGCCCTGCGTTTCGAGCAGCAGCTTTTCCAACCGGGGCAGAATATGGTCCGGATTGTTCCTAGTAGCTGCGTCCGCAGTCAACTGATCAGTTGCGGTGTTTCGTTCAGCGGTAGGTTTGCATGGATAGAGTGGACTACCTTCCAGAATTTTCACGAAATTGTCTATGGTGCACGAACACCTACAGTACGGACATGCCGGATTACCATGTTCGTCATCCGCTTTTTGCAACCACTGGCGAATGCAACTGTAGCAAAAGAGCTTGGAACATTGAGCACATAGCCGAGGATCTTCAACATGCTTCATGCAGATCGGACATTGAAGTGACTCGCTTTGGCACTGCACGAGCTGATCATCTGAACCGGACGCCATCGATGATGACGGTGGGCAACGATCGTATAACGATAAGCGACGGTTGATCTCGATCGTTCCAATCAGCTAGGCCATCGACCTAACTGTATGCTTATCGCGAGCGCTTCTCACTGAACAGCTGTTGCGACGGTATACTTATCAGTTGATCAGGTTTTTGCACTTTGTCGCTTGCTTTGTAAGTAACGTATGACACGAAGAAAAAGGTGCACTTTTGCTAAAAGTTTTCGAAACAAATTTCTAGCTTTTTAGCAATTACTAAACCGTCACACAAAAACTGAACCAATTTAACATGCAGATCACAGCGGACTGAATTTTTTCAGCAGGAAAAATGAGAGAGTAAATAATTTACTTGGGAGAGACATGCATCGGCCTGGTACTCATTTTCGTACCTAAGGAAAATGCCACTCTCAGAAAAATCTCACGAGAATGGTAGACCCACGCGAATGTGATCTATTTTAAGCAGAGCATACGAATATACCCTTTGTACGATCATGGTAGAAAACATACCTCCTGCTATGTATTGAGAGAACACCAACCAACCATTGAGTGCATGCAGGAAAAAGATCGGAAAATAGTAGAGAGACAAGAAAAATGTTTGAGAGTGTATAGATCATACTCAGACTTTTTTATAGGAGCGGTGATCTCAAAAAACGGCAATGACTTTCAAAACCCGTTACACAGTTTACATTTGCTGAATATCATGAAATTTGTTCTAAAAATAAATGTAGCGTCTATTCCGCAGTCTCGAAACTAGAAAGACCTTTGAGAGTATGAAAATTCCAAAATGACTAACCGAATACCACATTATATGTATCATCTAAACAACTATGTACAGTTCGATGGAAGAACATTAAAAAATCTGATAATGAACTAACACAGAGTACAGATTACACGGTTACTTCAATTAAGATGTAAACAGATTCCATGAATGAGGTTACTGATAAGAAAATATTGAAACCTATCAGCAAAATTGAGGTATAAAAGATGATCCTCGGACTACCAGAAGGCACATTCGAGCTTTGGAGTGCAATCAAAGCATCCGGGCCTAGAGAACAACCGAGCCATGATTGCGAAGTTACTTCTCCTCACGTTTGGTAAGTGCTCTTAGACTACATTTGCTCCAGCATTCGAAGGACGCTTCCAGATTGCCCGAAAAATATTCACGCTGCTCAACTAATCTCCGATTGTGTTTTACAGTGGGGCTGTGTACGGCGTACCAATACTCGTCCGAGTATGAGTTCCCCTACTCCCGCCCGTTCAACAAGACGGGCTTCGAGTTCGGTGCTTGGGAACCGAACCGGGAGTACGTGTACAACGTGACGACGAAAACCATGACCGCTCTGCCGGATCTTGAGGACTACTGGACTGGCATTGTGACGCACGGCTACCTGGTGATCCGCCCCAAGGATCACAACTACGTCGTTGCCTACATTGACCGTCCGCAGTACGCGGCATTCAACGAGTATCTGCCCCGCGGATACCGCACTGAACTGTCGCGCTTCAACCTGAAATGGCAGCCGATGCCGTTCAGCTCGAAGCCCTTCGGAATCTACTACAACAAGGGAGCCGTCAAGGGCTTCTACGTTGAGAAGACCGTCCCGAACCACGAAGTGAACATGCTCAAGGGCTGGGTCAGCCAGTTCCAGCTGGACACTCAGGGTGCGTACGTAGTCAAGTCGGAGTTCAACCAGTTCCCGGAGAACAACACCCTCACCGGTGTGTACAAGACCATGGAGCCATCGGTGACCGGCGAATGTGAAACCCTGTACGATGTCAACCCCGTGCCGGAATTCCACTTCCAGTCCCACAAGGAATGGGTTCCTCAGCCCCAGTGGCTCGAGGAGGACCAGCATGTCTTCCATGTCGTCAAGTCCCGCAACTTCGATCGCTGCGAGCAGCGCATGGGCTTCCACTTTGGCTTCAGCGGATTCAGCGACTTCAAGCCGAACACCAACCAGATGGGTAACATTATGACCAAGTCTGAGGTGACCCAGATGTATCTGACCGGTGACTGGTACAACTACACCATTCAGTCGGTGTCCACCGTCAACAAGGTTGTCGTCAGCCCGTCTCTGGTCAACAGCCAGAAGGCCATGGTCTACGCTCAGGTCAACATGACGCTCAACGAAATCACGCCCTACGACAAGTACCCCGAAGGCCCGGCTGACGATCGCCAGGTGTTTGTGGATCTGGTGTACAGCTACAACATGGCTCACGATAAGAAAAACTTCGTTCGTCCCGCCAACGAGACCGATGACTCCTCGTCGTCTTCGTCGTCGGATTCTTCCAGCGATTCGTCCAGCTCCTCGGACTCTAGCTCAAGCTCGGAGGAGGAGCCGCAAAACTACAAGATCAGCCCTTCCGAGCAGTACAAGAAGCAGGTGAAGGAAACCGAACGTCGCGGAAACCGCAACCGTCGTGATCTGAACGCCTTCAAGGAACAGCAGTACTACGAGGCGTACAAGCGCGATCAGTTCCGTCTGCGCAAGCAAAACGAAACCTCGTCCGACTCGTCCAGCTCCGATGATTCCAACAGCTCTTCGTCCAGCTCTTCGTCCGATGAGTCTGATGAGCACGATTTCTACAGCTCTTCCGAGTCCGACTCCGACTCTCTGAGCAGCGAGGAAGACTTCTACCAGCCGATCCCGGAGAGCATGAAGGAAGCCCCTCAGACCCCCTTCCTGCCCTACTTCACCGGATACAAGGGATACAGCGTCCAGTACGCGCACAACGTGGATGCCTCCCGTTATGCCTACAAGCTGACGTACGAGATCGCTGAGGAGCTGCAGGAAGTGTCCCAGGTCCCCAAGTCGAACACCCTGAACAAGTTCACCATCTTGGCCCGCGTTCTGCGCACCATGCACTACCAGGATATCTACGATGTTTGCCAGAAGCTGTTCGTCTCGCAAAAGGAACGCGAGGAAGGCAGCAACCACAGCGAGTCCTTCGCTAAGAAGGTTGACGCCTGGAACACTTTCCGTGATGCTTTGGCCCAGGCCGGTACCCCGCCCGCATTCAAGGTGATCAAGGAGCTGATCGAAGAGAAGAAACTGCGTGGCGATGAAGCCGCCAGCGTTATCGCTACTCTGCCCAAGACCATCCGCTACCCGACCGAGACTGTTATGCACGAGTACTTCCTGCTGGTGACGTCCAACGCTGTCCAGCACCAGGAGTATCTGAACACGACGGCTCTGATTTCCTACTGTGATTTCCTGAACCGCGCTCAGGTTAACAACCGCTCTGCCTACAACTACTACCCCGTGCACAGCTTCGGCCGTTTGGCTGACGCCGACTACAAGATCGTTGCCCACAAGGTTGTGCCGTGGTTCGCGCACCAGCTGCGTGAAGCCGTCAAGGCTGGTGACAGCGTGAAGGTGCAAGTGTACATCCGCTGTCTGGGACATTTGGGCCATCCTGAAATCCTGAACGTGTTCGAGCCGTACCTGGAGGGTAAGATCCCAGTGACCCACTTCCAGCGTTTGGCTTTCATTGTTGCTCTGGACCGTCTGGTCGAGAACTACCCGCGTCTGGCTCGCTCTGTGCTCTTCAAGGTGTACCAGAACACCGGAGACGCCCATGAGGTGCGTTGTGCCGCAGTGTACCTGCTGATCCGTACGAAGCCCCCGGTGTACATGCTCCAGCGCATGGCTGAGCAGACCCACTACGACCCGAGCACTTACGTGCGCGCTGCCGTCAAGACCGCGTTTGAGAGCGCTTCCGAGGCCGATGAGTTCGATGACGATTACGAGTTCGCTCAGAACGCCCAGGCCGCCATCAAGCACCTGAACCCGCGTGACTTCAGCCTGCAGTACTCGGGCACTTACCTGCGTGACTTCGCTTTCAAGGAACTTGAGCTTTCGTACCGCATGTACTTCTCCCAGATCGCTGCCGATGACCACTACGTCCCGAGTGGATTCTTCTTCCACCTGCGCAAGAACATGGGTGGCCTGAAGCGTTTCTCGACCTTCTACTACCTGGTCTCGAGCATGGAGACGTTCTTCGACTTGCTCGACAAGCAATACGATAGCTACAACAAGCACCACGAGTACAAGTCTAGCGACTACTACTACAAGTACTACAAACAGTACCCGGCCCTGTTCAAGGACTACTTCAGCCAGTACAACAAGAACCACAAGTACCAGAACGATTACTACGAGCAGTTCGGAAACAAGAACCAGGAGGAGTTCCAGAAGTGGTCCACCACCCGCATTGCCAAGCTGCTGAACATCGACCCCGAGGAGGCTGAAGAGCTGGAGGGTCAGTTCATGTTCCAGATCTTCAACGGAGAGCGCTTCTTCGCCTTCAACAACCAGACCATCGAGCAGTTCCCCAGCCTTGCAAAGAAGTACTTCGAAGACTTCGAGGACGGATTTGCATACAACGTCACCAAGTTCTACCAGCAGAATGTTGTCACCATGGCCTTCCCGTTGGCAACCGGACTGCCGTTCACATACAGCCTGAAGACCCCGACTCTGGTGAAATTCGAGTTCGAGGCCTCTGCCACCACTCACCCGAGCATCTACAAGACCCCGACCGGATACCCCGAGAAGGAGTACGACGATTTCATCCATATGCCGCGTTGGTTCAACGGATCTGCTGACGTGAACATGGCCTATTCTCGCCTGGTTGATGCCAAGGTTGGCTTCATCACGCCCTTCGATCATCAGCGTTACGTCGCCGGTTACCAGAAGAAGTTCCAGGGATACTTCCCCTTCAGCTTCGACTTTGGCTTTGACTTCGAGAACAACGACTTTGAAGTGAACGTTCAGCCGCTGGAACCCGAGAAGGACACGCTCCTCTTCCACATGAGCTCGTGGCCGTACACTGGATACAAGGACATCACCGATCTGCGTCCGATGGCCGAGCAGCCGAGCGTGCATATCTTGCACGATCGTGCTCAGACCACCAAGTCGTTTGACACCTCGTTCGGCCATGAGCTGTTCGGAGTTTCTCTGCGATTCCAGGCCAAATACGACAAGGACTTCATCGACTACGCTTATCTGATGAAGCACCTCGAGCAGCACGACTACTGGTCCGCGCTGGTCTATCCGTTCGCCTCGGAGACTTACCACTACCATCAGCTTAACCTGTACTACGATGCTCAGCGTACCAGCGTGAAGAATGTGAAGTTTGTGCTGCAGCACAAGCAGGCCGACTACGACCAGGACTTCCAGACCGCCGATGTCAAACACCCGAAGGGTCGCCACGGATCCTCTGGATACTACAACGAGTTCAACTACGCCCAGCCCTTCGTGTACTACGCCGGAAGCCAACGCCGTCAGGAGCAGTTCATGCGTAACGCCGGAGCTGGTATTCGTAACAGCGATGTGAATGTCTTCGATTTCGGAATCGTGTTCGAGGGCAAGCAGCAGAAGGCTGAGTTCGTGTTCACCACCGCCTATGCCGACAGCCCGGTCGACGAGAAGGAGCGTCTGTTGATGTTCCTGTCTTTCAGTCCGTACGTCTCGTCGAGCGCCTTCTACCAGTTCATTCCGTTCTCTGGCAAGCAGTTCCAGATGTGCTTCTCGGCCACCAACCAGTACCCGAACATGCCCAAGCTCAACTTCCTGAACGTTCTCAACTTCGACAAGATCGGAAGCATGAACTGGGACTTCGCATACGGCGAAAAGTGCCAGGGAGGATCGCAAGTCTCGATGCAGGGTAAGCTGGTTCAGTCCGAGCAATACCGCCACTTCCTCCGCATCTCTGAGGCTGGTCAGCGCTGCAAGCAGCAGATGGACAAGGGCTACTTCCAACTGCCCGCGTGCCAAAACGCGACCCGTCAGGCCGGCTACTTCGATCAGTACTCGTTCAACTTTGAGTTCAAGGATATGTCCAACTATGCCAAGAACCTGACCTACCAGTTCTTTGACTACGCTCGTTACTTCACCTTCCCGTACTGGAGCGAGGACTACTTCTTCCAGGGCAAACACAACCAATTCCAGATTGACTTCCAGCTTGCTCCGTACTTCGATTACTACAACGCTTCCTTCTACGCACCTGATCGCAGCTTCGCCATCCAGAACTACCCGATCGAAAGCGAGTACGCCCGCTACTTCTTCTCCATCCACCCCGATTTCGATTACTACGAGCGCATGTTCAACTACGCTTACCGCGGAAACTACCACCGTGAGTATACACTAACATCTTGCATAAGCGATGTTTAGCGATACATATTGGTTAATAATGAATTTCTACGTTTCATTACAGCGTCTTGCGTTGTGTCGAACAAATTCGTCAACACCTTCGATGGAAAGACCTACGACTACGAGCTTGGCAACTGCTGGCATGTTGTGCTGCACACCGTCAAGCCCGACTACTACTTCTACGCTCAGGACTCGCACTTCTTCAACTCGGACTACGAATACAACTGGAAGAATGGCTTCGGCGAGGACGAACAGATCACCATCCTGGCGCGTCACGGCGAGGACAACCAGCTCTTCTTGAAGGCTATCCTCGGACAGTACAAGCAGAATGATTACAACATCGATATCATCCCGCACGGACAGGAGCTCCCCATGGTCTACATCAATGGCAAGCCCCAGCAGATCCACGAGAAGTACGCCGTCGAAATGTACACCAACGACGATGGTGGCGATCAGCCGCTGATCCGCGTCTATGCCCTGCCTGGCAACGAGCTGGAGATCAGCTTCCGCGATGACGACATCAAGATCGTGTTCGACGGATACCGTGCCCGCTTCTTCGCCGATCAGTCGTACTTCAACAACTTCGTCGGTCTTTGCGGTACCAACAATGGCGAGGGAGAGGACGACTTCATCACTCCCGACCAGTGCGTCATGCGCAAGCCCGAATACTTTGCCGCCTCGTACGCGCTCAGTGGAATGAACTGCAGCGGTCCAGCCCAGGCCTACTTCGCCGAGTACCACCAGAAGGCGCAGGAGCACTGTGTGAAGCCCCAGTACTACTTCGGTAACGTCATCAGTGAGCAGGAAGCCGGACGTCAGCGTTACAACTACTACTACAAAGACTTTGACCTATCGGACTCGTCCTCGTCGTCGTCTTCGTCGTCGGAGTCGGACGAATCGGATGATTCCAACTCGTCGTCCTCGGAGGAACAGAAACCGAACCGTGAACACTTCTTCGAGAAGCAACAGTACACCGAGAAGGAATGCGCAATGCAGCACCGCGTCCAGTACGTCGAGCAGGGTGACAAGATCTGTTTCACCAACCGTGCCCTCCCTACTTGCTCGTCGGGATGCAAGGCTTTTGAAAAGATCCAGAAATACGTCGATGTCCACTGCCGTGACGCCACCGATTCTGCTGCCCAGCTTTTCAAGCAGCAGATCCGCAAGGGAGTCAACCCGGACATGAGCAACAAGTCGGTCACCAAGACTGTGAAGTACTTCTTCCCCAAGAAGTGTGTCTTCGCCAACTAAAAGCTGGCTTCAATAATTTATGAAAATTTCAAATTGTGCATACAGAAAATGTAAAAAATACAGAGGAGGTTCGAAAGATGAATGAATGAATGATAAAAACGGTGTTTGAAGTATATTAACTTTCACAAGAATTCTTAAAATCTACGAGAAACAATGTTTATAACAAAAAGCATATAATTCATATGGTTGTATACCTTTAATATCTGATTCACTGAAGTGGATTCAGATTCAATAATGCAATTGTTCTATACTAGATGCCTTGATGGTAAGTCTGGGCACCAGCGCAAGAAGAAATAAAACAAAGACAAAGGCATTTTGAAAAATTCAATTTCATTCAATAAGTTAAATTGAATTGCTAAATTTGGTTGGTGGTCGTCGCGGCGAAAGTCAAGGTTAAGGCATGAAGTCGTTCGATACCCAAATCGCAGACGCTCAGCACTAACAGAAATTCCCAATCGCATTTCATTTCACAAGCAGCTAATACGACTCAGTGCTACGCACCTAAACCTCGCCGGGTGCAGTGAACTTTTCGCTCCTAGACAACAATCAGTCTTCGAAATTACAGTAATTAGAGTGTACCATCATGCTCGAGCGCCGCATTCCCGGGGCACCGTGGACGAGTAGAGTGGTGGTAAAGTGTTAGATATGTTGTCGCGTCTCATCCGCTATTGGCAAAAGGGTGGAGCTATTTTTATGCAAACGATGATTCAATGTCGAAGAATTGCACGAGGTTTTGTGATGTGCTAGTGCTTTGCTCTGGTTTGGAGTGTCATTCACGCTAGGTGTTTATAAATAAATAGCATCATCGAGCATGATTTCAGGCTACATTAGTTCCGATAAAGATTTTGAGCAACGATACAATTTGAATGGTTGGAATGTTTACATTTATTTGATGTATTTGCATAAAAAAACAATATGATGTTGAAATTTATTTTAAAAAATCCCCATGTAACATAATTCCCATTCACAAAAAAATGAAAATATGTTGCAATTATTTCTTTCAAGCTACCTGAAGTCCGATTTTGTCATTTTTGATCGAAGATATCATTGTCATTTGGAACACACAGCGACGTTCCTTTAACTCTCATTATTTAATAAGATATATTGACGGTATTTCAGTCGATCTAGCCATTCACTGGCGGTAGCCATGCATGCAAATATTGTGGCTTAATTGAATCGTAAAATGGTGAGACAGGTCGATCGATCAGTCGAGAAACGACACAACCATGCAGCTTGAGCGGATACCACTGCAACTATCGACGACAGTAAATAGACGTTGAATGCACTTGGGCTGGCACGTTCTTTAGATCAACCCACCTTTTTCCGACCACCAAAGGACAAATCTGTAAAGTTACAGAATTATTGACCGTCGATACTGGTTAGAATGGCAAGAAGTTTAGTGACGCTGTGTCCTTGAAATTGTTCTCTGTGAGCAGCGATGTGCGCGTTACACGTGTACGTGGGAACGAAATGAGTTGAAGACTAATGAGCTATTTCTCGCACTGTGAGTATAGTTTTAAATGTGATATAATGAGAACAAAACTAAACACAAAACCGATGTGAAATGAACCGAAAGTGGGATTGAAAACCTTTTAATAAAATATGTCCAAACAACCGGCTGATGAGCCTATTAAAATAGAAAACGTGATGTATCGCTAATCCGTTTTCTAAATGCAAATGAAACCGATTCGTTATCTCGATGCAGTATTTTACCGACTCTTTCCTTTCAAGATCGCACCTACGAACGCTATTTGTCTTTTGGCACGATACAGCCATTGGTTCGCATTCCGAAACCTAACGGTGATGCAAGTCCTGATTTCACTCGACTCAAAAGTACGGCGCGACGATGAGCAACATAAATCTTGCTTCTCCAAGTAGCTTTGGTGTACTGCGTATGTCTCGAGATCTAAAGTCTAGAGGGTTGAGAGACTGACCGACAGCAGACAATGTTGCAACTCACCCACTAATATATGCGGGATGGTTCTGGCCTGTTCAACTTTTGCTCTCGATCGTTTTGTCTTGGTCTAGCCATTCACGGTCTAGCTCGCACGGTTCGGGTACGGCGATGGTATGAAAATAAAGGCCTATAATTTCACGGCTGCCGTGATAAAGTAATGATTTACGTGCACTTTGCATGTGCAGCCTGCGAAAGCGGTAGCGATTTTCCGGAAAGATTTACTGCGAAGTAGGACTGCCGTTTATGGTACGGTGTTTGAAGCAAAAGTACACCAAAGAGCGATTGATTTTTCGAATAATTTCACTGCTGCTGTTAAAAAATCAACATTAAACAGACGTTTGCGGGTATTGGATTTGCCATTTTATTTCCTTGAGCAAAACACGCCTTGAGTTAAGTGCAATCATATGCAACTCATAACTTGCACTTCTCACTGTCAAAACGCGCATCAACAGCAGCTACACCACCTGTAAGTGTTAAAATCCAACGCTTTTCGCCGACTGGAGTAGTGCCACTCAATAGTACCGAGGCTTTAATCCACCTTAACGTAACCGTTACCGCAAAACTCCTTGATATGGGCGCATAAATAAACGCTTCAAGTAGCTCTGATTCCGATAATTGAATAATAAATTCTGACTGACATTAATGGTGTCGTGATTGATGCAAGTGCGCCCGATAGGAATGCTGCAACTGCTGCATTTAATCGGCCGTAAATCTCATCGTGCGATGCAGACGACAGCACGCACACGGCACGAAATCCTCGAAACCTGCCAACATCGTAGTGTTATCACGTTTTCGGTCAGCTTACATCGCGCATAGCGTAAAGCAATTCAAATCCTACGAGATTGCGTGTAAGTAGGACCGTTGCATATGTGACTGTTTCCATGATATTTGTACGTTTGAAGATAGAATACGCTATGTTATGGTTCGGTGTCAATATGAACAGAAAATCTAAATAATGAATTTATAATAAACATGAGTTCGAATGTTTAAAACTCAGCCCAAACAATGGTTATTTATTAACGATATAATGTTTAAGCTTTTATTGCGCATGAAATCCGCATAATGCATAAAGCCAACCAATCACTGTATCCAATACGAATTAAATTTATATTTTATGTCACTCATCACGAGCAAAGATTTATTGTTCAGATGCGTCGCCTTGCCGTCGGTTTCATCGACGGGGTGGCATCAGAAAATGCAAAGTTTTGGACCAAATTAATGCAACACAGTTAGCGATCTAATTGGGTAGATTCCTGTCACAAACTAACTTCTCGGGGTTCGCTACACGTTTTTGGGCGATCGTTTATAAATTCAAAACCCTAACTCAGATACCCCGCTGACTTATCGGTATGCAAATCATTATAAAGCATATTTAAAAAATGAACTACGATAATGTGTTCGATTTAAACTGCCAAAAAATACATTCCACTCTTGGTTATTTGCATTGCTATAGGTCATCGGTAAAGGCCACTATGTGCAATAGGAAGTTGATCAATGCAACGATCTGTATAAAATAATGTTCCGTTCACCATAAATAAATTATCGTTACATTAAAACAAAATCTCACATTTCGAGTATTCTAATTGGTTGCCTTGTTTATTTGAAGCTGCATACCATATTTTGCTCACAACATTCCGCAACCCCCCATTTACTGTGTAGCTAATTATGCAGATTTTTTACCGCGACTTGCGTACAAAATGAATCCTTTGCACAAAACGCCGTCTGTCAGTGGTTGATAAATGCAACGCGCAGTGCTACCCTTTTCCGAACAAAAATTATGTATGCTCCACCGCTCACTTCGACATATTTACCTAAAACTCGCTCAAAACAAAACAAAAATCAAAAAGGGTTTGCCGATTGCACACACGAACCCGAACTTATAATGACTTATAAGCTGAAGATAAATGTTTAGGCATATCACTGAGATGGGAAGCTTTTGACTGGTTGCGCTAAATTTTCGTCAATTTTCTTTCTCCCCGCATTTTGCGGCCAGTCGAAAGCTTTGAAAGTTGCCGTTGGTATACTGCTTGCTCACAGCCAGGCTTCAAAAACTATGCAATCGTGAACGTGTTGTGGTTGATAAATCGTTCAGCATGCCATTCCGTCCCATTGAACCATGCTACAAAGAGCGACGCAGAATCCTACTTATGGATGCGTCGCACTAATTCGTTGGAGGGGAGAAAGAACGAACAAAAAAAAAACAAACTGTACAGAAACGTGATACAAGCCAGAACACACGCTGCAACTGTGGGAAAGTTTTGGGCACTTAGGAAGCCTTCGGTACAGCAACACAGAAATGACTTGTTGATCGATTAGCAGCGGTAACATACACTGTTGCTCCGTGCGTTCTCGTCGGCCTGGGAGACGATCATTAATTATATGCACAGACGACAATGTCAGGCTGGTACGAGAAGATGCCAACCGTACGCAAATGTAATATAGATCAAGAATCGAATCGAATTAACAGCAGAGTCTTGCGTCTAACGAATGTTCTGATTGTATTAAAACATCACCGCGAAACGAAATTCTTGCGTGTTTGATGAACATTTAATTTCTTTCTTCAATTACCTTTCGAAATGCCTTTCTTCTTGAAACAATTAGAAGGATTTAATTATTGGTAAAACAATAACCAATTTCACAACTCACCCACAATGTCTTGATGACAGCGGACAAAGACGATCAGCTGGTTGGTGTGCGCAATAAAGAATCACTAATCTGTTGCACTTGTCCCGCCGGTTGAGTCCATTCGCGACGAGCAAAACAAACCATAAATCCATTAACTAAGCTCGCCCCCGTTCTGACCCCGAATGGTCAGAACGACGGAGATGCCCAAGCGGCAATCCGATTGTCAACAGGTTACACTTTTGGCGCGTAGGATTTGTGGCCATTGGCGGAGCGGGTTCATTGAAGATCGGAATTGTGCCTCAAAACGCGCATCGTTGCTGTATCTTCTCGGCCGGTGGTGTTCCTTGCTAGCGATTTCTTGTCATACAAACAAAGCTCTAGACAGCAAACAGACGCATACACGGAAACTCACTTTCTGAACCGATCATCGCACATTAGGCAGGGGCGAAGATTTCTACCTTCGCCATAGTGGTAACAATTTTGGGAGAAATCATTTTGCACGATGCCAGACACACGACGCGTTCCAATAACGTTTTGTTGAGGGGGGGAAGGTTTAAGTCTCATGGGACCTTCAGTGTGCCTCTTTTGAACGTTAAGCTCCAACAAGCCTGGTCTACAATCCGGGGTCTTTACCGGGTTCTATTTAGCGCCTACGCACATTTCGCCCCAGGTATTGGGTGTTGGTATCAATTAAAAACCGAGCTGCCCGATTGCCGGAAGACACATCACTAATCGGATCAGAAAGCCAGATTGATCGTTACCAAGGCGCTTAAACGGGGTACCACATTACATAAGACGGTCGATAAGCTTTTGGCTACTGGGGGAAAACAATATGCTCTGCACGAGCCAGAATTCGCAAACACCAAATGGGAGGCAAAAACAGTAAAAAGAATGCTACTCGTTAGTGCTACGATACCACTATTCAAATAAGGTGAAAATTGATAATTTTTTTTTTGCGCTACAGTAGTTCGATCCAATTCAGTATATGAATCCATTTCGTTCGGTCGTAAAGTTGGTCGTATAGCTGTGGTACGGATTAAAGAATGCGACGGGTTCGATTCCACCGATGTACCGCTTTAAATTGATCCTTGTCAGGGTGGAGGCCATCCTAGTTAAATCTGCGCTCGAACGCTCGTCGTTCGGTGGATTGTTTATAAATTGGCTCGTAAAAATAAAATACAACCCGATTACGGTGCAATAAAGCATCAAATTCAATCGAGCAGCGCGCAACGGCACGCCGGCCCGCTAACTGGTGCACCGTAAATTAGCTTAGGTCTGGGCGAGACGAGCGAACAATAACCAATTAAGGCCAAGGAGCAATCGCTTTTCTTCAACTAATGTAAACTTCTGGATGATGAAAATTAACAGAATAGCTAAAGTAAACGTTTCGGGCGCGGAATGGAGGCGGAGACCAGAAGGTGTTTGTGTGTCTACCAGCAATTGTGCAACGTTGCGCTCCGCTGCCGAGAAGGTGCAATAGTTTGGCAGACATCATAAGTGATGAAGTCATCCTTGCAACTGACACACTGGCCGATATTTCGGGTTGTGTTTAGAACATAATTCTTCGCTCGCCACAGACACAGCGCCAGACGCACGCCCAGCTTTACAGCACCTGTATCAATAAGCTGGGACGCGTACACTGCATCAAACTGTACCAAAGCGGCGGGTAGACACGAGTTGCAAAAACAATCCTGTGCTGTTACTTGTCAGCCGAATGGGACGCTACCGGCCGGTCCTTAAAGCAGATTAGCTGCAGCTGTGGAAGTGACGTTCGTTGCAATGAACGTAGCGTTTCCTGCTGGCACTACCACAGTGCGTTACACATTGGCGATACAACACCAGACCCATGCACATCCCCCATTGGCTAAGTAGCAGGCTTAATTGCTCCATAATTCAGTGAGCTATTTTGATAACTTAGTTAAGCACGTTCCGTTGCAGGAAAACTGCAACACTACACTGTTATGGTGGGCAAAAATGGAAAACAACCCTGTGCCGGGGCGGGGTGGTGCAAAGTTTATCTACCCAGCTAATGGGTTGCAACTGCACATAGCAGTTTCGAGACTAGTCAGCACTTTTTTTTTGTTAACCGACTTTCCAACGAGGAATGTAGGAAACAGCCGGGTGCCGTTTCCGTGAGTAGCGCTGAGCCTTCCTGCTGGATACACTCTCTCGGGGAACCATGTCACGGATTAACGAAACTTCGAGGGCAACCTGGAATCTGGCACCGTAACAACGCCGAGTGTCGTGAGCCATGTTTTGTCTAGTAATCTGGTTCTGATATATGGTTCCAGCCTAGTCCGTGGTGGACGATCCCGAAAGGGCTAATATTGGTCAGCGCAAGGGATGTAAAGACAACTACCGTTGTTGACATTCGAAACCGCGGTGAAGCATCGTAATGACCCCACGACAGGGCCAACCAATGCTCTAGAATGGATAGGAGGCATAGGAACGTAACATAAATAATCCCAAGCTTTAACGAACGTCACCAGAACCGAAGCAGGTTTATGCGGTAGCTTATCGCGATCTGAGTTAGATGCGAGAGGGACCTTAGAAACACGATCCAACTGTGCTGGTTGTAACTGCACTAGTTAGCTTCACTTCTGCATGGTGGCTGCACTGACCATTCCTGGGTGATCCGGCAGAGCCGTAGCCCGTAAGCACACCCAGAGGTCAGAAACTATGCACGCCACCGTTGATCCAATATCTTGCCCAGAAGTTCAAGGGCCTAAAAAGACGATTTCCAGAAAGCTTGTAGAGAGGGTAGTGAGAAGGGCTCCAACGGATCCGCTGGAAGACAGCTGATTGTTAATCGCAATTAACGGTCGTCTAGCATGGATGTGGTTGGGTGAACTTGGATACATTTTTCATTTAGACCTAACATTCAATCATCACCAGTGGAATTAAACCCTTAATATACAACTAAGACAGGCTTGCCTTTAACACCTCACATTTTTATAACACTCTGAATATCTAATTTAACTAACACGACTATAAGACGTTGTATTCCTCACTAAAACATAATATTGAGGTTAAAAATAGGAAATTATCCTTATTGAATTCATACTGAATGAAAAATAGCCTTAAGAGTTGATAGCTACAGCTCACCTCTTCGAATTTACGACCAGTTCCAGAGGAATGGAAGAGCTTACACGTAGCGTGCATATCTCAAAACATCGATACAACCGGACATGATTCGAGTCGTCCGGTGCAACTACCGATAGTCGTAATAAATTATCGTTCCACCACAGGGCGACGAGCTTCCATTTGCGGCTGGATTAGGGTGGTCCGTGCCTTCCGAGATTCCGAGATTACTCACACAGGGTGCGCAGACAGCACGGCGGCTGAGCGACTTCTGTGTGCCGATCAACGGGCTGCATACGGGCCATTTTTCAAATCGTCTAACTCCCGTCCATGTACATGCTCGTGCGAGCAAACCGAGCAAATCTGTACCGCAGCATCCGTTCAGGTGAGCCACCGTGCCTCTGCAGGTCGCGAAACAAAACCGACGCGAACGTGGTAGCGTGGGGACCGTTCGCTCCATAAATTACTATCTGTCAATCGATAAATTCTGCCAAGTGATAATTGTACACCGCTGCTAACACACGCGCGCAAAGCTAATCGGTCGGCTAGGGCGCAGGTCGGGAACGGTCCGGCATATTGGGTACTTCCGCACCGGTTTGGTCGGGCATCGCGCATGGAATGATTTGTGTAACGCCCGTGTAACGCCCCGGATACCACACTGAGCCTGGATGTTTCGTTTTCTACGACGGATTTTCAACATCGTGGGATCGTTCGCTGCTGCTAAGCGAACGCGGATGGACCTCACGTGCCGAATATATGGCCGAACGGAGTGGATGATGATTCTGCCCACTCTTCCCAGCCACGACTCATGCACCATCGTTACGACGCTCGTAATCGGCTGTTTGATCGTGTTTATTTACATTTTTCCTCCACTAGTTGCATGTCTCCGGCGCACAGTTCTACCGTTTGCCATTTGAAAACCGTTTTGCGATGTGTGAATTCTTCCAACCTGTCGTACGTCGTCGTCGTAAGTGGTATGTGCGGGCGCACACGCGCGCGCGTTTGTATCGTTCGTAATTTAAACACCTACGCATCAAACGTAGGACGATCGGCGACTCATCTGCGTTACACACTGTTGTTTATTATTATTCGCCAGTTAAAGCCCTACTTGAAGGATTCGAGTAAGTGTTGGGGTTGCGACACATCGTTGTGTACTACTAGCGGGCTTTGCCAGATTTTATCGCATCAATCGAACATGTGACCTCATAACAGAGCCTGGATGTTTTTTTAATACTTAATCATGTTTCGCCTAATTGATGGCATCCCATATTCCCGTGTTAACATCAAAAAATAAAAAATAAAAAATTTTGTACACTGTTTTTCTAAAAATTTCCAAGAAACTCCAGGAAGTTTAAAGAGTATGTCTCTATTGATACAAAAATTCTAACAACCTTGACCCCAACATAGTGCACTAACACTACATAATACAACAGAAAACATGAACCTCAGGTTTCCATCGCACTATCCGCTTACTGCTTATTGAAAACGATCCACCACGAACACAGACGAACGGACGATGACATTGTCGAAATGACTCAAATTACAAGCATACTGAGTAAAACGATATAGACCTTGCGAATTTATTCAAGCATTGAATAGTTCAACGTCTATAACAATCAAACCAACTCGACCATCAATTCTCGACGCTTATGTACGGAGCGGCAGACTCCGTTATCGATCCTGTGTTTCAGTAGGTGCATGGGTGTCTCTTTTTGTGAAGTTGTACTTATTATTACTGTGCGTTATCCGATGTAACACGATAGCCTCGATAGCATTCTGCTTGTTGGCCAAAAAAAAAAAACAACGCTACGTTACACTTACGCTAGCAGAAATGTGTGAATTACGTTCATGAATATTCTCCTTCTCTTACTATTTGTGATAAAAGGTTAGGCCGTATTGCTTCATGAATATTTCAGTACAGAAACAAAAACTGCTGCATTGCTGTCGTGCTATCGTAATTTGTAATTCATGAATGGAAAGCGAACAGCGACAGACACACGCACAAAACGCATGACATTGCAAACAACATTATCTGCGACGTCTTGTACAGTGAACAATATTAGTGTACCATAACTCGATCGTAATGACAATTAACAAATAAAAGGGCAGGTTAGCCAACTTCTACAATTTTAAATCGAATCGACTTTTAATCAAACCAAACATCCAATCACCACCTTTTTCTCCATTTATATTTTATCGTTTGCATATATCAAAGTACGTCAAAGTTTTCCATTTCCGAATGCGCGATTATGAAATTTAAGTCAGTTGATGTGGTGAAAAACTTTTCCAGTGATTCACGCCACCGTACCCAAACAAAGCAGGCCTTCAAGTGTACCGCCTTAAATCAAACCTCAGAAACCAAATGGTATGATCTATGGCACGGGAGAGATGAAACATGCATCGCCGTATCGGGAAGTTTGCTGGGAAATGCAGCAAAGAGAAAGCACCACGGCTTTACCTCAAAACGAAAGATAAACAAATCAAAACCAATTTCCGCTAGCCGGTAATGGCTGGGCAGTAGTGCTGAACCCCGTAGACCGAGTGACCGCACGGTAATGAGCGTGAAGCTCATGCTGGTAATGTTGCGCAGCTCACCGGTCACCGGTGCGCTGCCGAAGGGGTGATAAATAGTGGTTTATACTTTTAATCATTCGATGCAACCGGATACCGGTGGGTTTGGATTTATGGAATGTATTTCTCCCATTGATCTCCGCAGAGGAAGAACACGACAGATACGACTAATGGGGGCAAAGGAATGTAGCGCCAAGGTACAACATGTAGTTTGCGTTTAAAAAAGCAATTATTCAAACATTTTAATTCGTTAAAGATGATGTGCTTAACCAAAATTATAACAAATGTAAATTTAACAAAACATAATTTACTATTAAATCTTTTAATTATCAAAAATCTATGTGTCCTTAAAAAAATGCACATTATAATGAGATGCGATGCAACATGCATTTTTGTATCGTCTCCAAAATAGAGATTTCACTCGATATGCGATATGAAATTATAATACATAAAGTATCGCAATTTTGTTTTCTATAAAACATGTTTGAATAGTGATCCCTAATATCAAACTTACATGAAATCATAATAATGAATAATTTGGAAAGTTCATTAACCACAAAATATAAGTCCCTTAAACCAACCCCTTATGCTCTAAATATAATCATACCGCAATCTTCTCACTTGCTTCACACTGTTTCGTACATGCAGCAAAGAAAGCGTTTTCCACCAAGCGGCAAAAGAACTAGCTTGCAAGATGCAAAGAATTGCTCGCAGGAATGCAGTTCAGACCTTCACACCGTTTATGGTGATTACTACCGGCGATGCGTCGGTCGTTGCCAAAAAGTACAAAAATGATGTTTTAATGATGCACGAAACATTGAAGCAAACAGCGGCAGCAAATCAGAGCAGCTTCCCGGCCGTAGTGGAATGTTTGGCTTATTGTTTGGCTGTGCTTTTGCGCATTGTTTTTGTCTGGGTACGGGTCTCCGTAACGAGGCATTCGCATCGCTTTGGATATTTGCAATTGCACTAGAATTTAGTTGGATTTTTTTTTGTTGGTGTGCTGACAACACTGACCTCTACATTGTTAAAGTAAACATGTTTTTTGTCGTTCTCGTTAACGAAACATCACGCGGAGTTGTCGGTAGTTGGGGTTAACTCAAGCGCATCGTTCTTCCCCGTGCAATTTATACAATTTTAAGTTGGATTACTTTACGGAATTTTCATGCACCATAACAAAAACAAATCAAACATATAAACATCCTGTCACGATGCACCAGGAAGTTCACGACGTGCCTATACCTTTCAAATATATCGCACAATTAGGGACAGTGTAATGGAAACAAAAATCAACTGTATTTATTATTTTTAGTCTCGTTCCCATCCATGCGATCAACCGAACGAGGCGAACATTTTTGCCACCATCAATGCACCACTAGAACCATTATTACGCGGTTAGTGGTGCAGGCGATGGGATTTAGCACTTACTTCTGCAAACCATTGTCGAACGCAACTATGATAATTGTTGCGGGTTTTCGTTGTTTACATTCCGGCTTACGTGACGGTTGGTTGTTGATTTTCGGTTTGCTTCACGGGTTGAAAAAAAAGAGCCCCCCGATCGTACAAATCACGACTGACCGCTGCTAAAATGACCGAAGATTGACGGTTTGATTGAGATTAATGAATCAATAAAATGATGCTCCATCACGCAATCGTGCACGGAACGGCTCGAAGAAGCTTGTGCCGACACTCACAGGGACAAAGCAGAACCTCCGCACCGTAACGTATACGCTGTGAACCACCGTAAGCGGAGCATCCCTGACAATGAAGGTGCAAACACGGTCTCTCTCATTGCTGCATCGATCTGATCGATGCTCCGGGCAGGTAGAAGAACGAAAAAAAAAACCGCCACAACATCAGAGTAATGCGAAAAACATTATTACAATCCAAACCGCACCGTACCGAACGGAATGCAATGCGCATCTGCAACCAATGAATTGGCCGTCTCACTGTTTATGCTACTAATGGCCTACAGCGCACACGGAAGACCGTCCGACTGGCCGACTGATCACAAGCGCAGGAAACTGTCAAGCGCTAGTCGGCGTAAGCGGACGGTGCAGTGCGCGCTGCAGATCGGAAAGATAAATGGTTCGCACGGTGAGTGATTTTGGGGTTCGAAGCGGCGTTCGAAGATTGAAGACAAAATAGTTCGAACCATTCGGCAGGATGATCGATGTTGCGTGGTCAGGGTCGGAACAGGTTGCAACCATCGTTAAGTGCCCGCTGTCAAAAGTGGAAATGCAATTAAATGTGGTTCGGTAAGATCGGTCCGTTGCGCTGGTCGCTTTGGCGTTTTGTAGTTTGCCTCCTGCCAATAGCGGCGTGGACGAGAATTGTGACAAACGTGAAGCATTTCAGAGCATCCGGTTAATAAACGTAACAATACAGCATCGAAATTCCTGCCAGGATTGCAATGCACCTTGACTCAACTTCGATTGGGTTTCGGTGTAAGTTAAATAATTGATAAATTGTAATTAATTGTCATTCAAAGGTGGGATCCATTTTGTGAAAATCATCAATAAAAGTAAAATATTTTTTAAATGTAAATAATTTAAATCCTTACCATTTCCGTCAGACGTGCCACTACCGTCGGGCGATGTATCGTTGGGCGGTGTCTCGTATGGTGGTACATGTTCGGACCCCACCATTACAATACGCGGTGGACTCTGCGCATAGGATATTCGGTAGAACGGCTCTCGCGTGGTCGGCACCAACTCTGACTCATTTGAGCTATGCATTTGCCACTGATTGGGTGTGGATGGTTGTGAGCTATAGCTTGCAATATACGGTGCCAGCGGTATCAATATTATGATGATGCACACAATACCCACCACCAGGAAGCAGATCCTCCTCCTGCCGGATGAATACCATCGGGTGGTCATAACTACTATCAAAAAATAATACCGAGCTTATGAGATATCGTAGCGAAACACAATTAACACCTTTGCGCACACGGTTCGCACTTTCACAACAACAGCAACAACAAAAAAAAACACACGCACGCAAAACCACTAGAACAGCACTAACTAACGAACGCGAAAAGACGCTCGCCGTAATTCACAGAAAAACCGTTGCGCTGGTGGCGTTTCGAAAACGCGAATGACAATAGCGATATCGATCACACCATGCACCGATCTGTAACGCGCGGTTAATAATTCTATACTAGCACCGGACACAACGTTGCAGGGACCAATCTGCGCCGGGACGCGTCACTATTCCCGCATTACCCGATTATATACAGCAAGAAATTTAAAACTGTCCACTTTGTCAGCAGTTGAGATGGATGGTTTACTACCGTCCATGCACTGCACGTCGTACGTAGGCAACACGTTTGCTGGCTTTTCTTCATTTGCATCACTTTGTGTATTCGAATGCCGTGTATGTGCCGCCGTTGGTGCTCGAAACTCGAAAACTGAAATTGAAGGCAAAAGAAAGAAAATATCATTAAAGAGAAATGAATTAAAATGAATGTAATTTAATTTATATGGTTGTGTACACTGTTTATTCGCACGCCGACAAACAGTTGATACAAATTCCTGACTGTTAAGCCATAAATTACTAGCGTTGGTACAGTTACAATGAAAAATTCTTAAAGTCGGATGTGTTGTTCTTCATAATCCGCTTAACAAAGAAATATCTGTCCAATGCCCATTGTCCAATGTCAGAAAAAATTAACCTCCCGATGTAGCCACCTTTCAGGGCACATCCTTTGACATCCACTGACTTTGGCGGCGCTAGCTATTTTGCACAAATGTAGGGTAATGTGTGAAAGAAAAAAAAAAACCAGCGACCAGCACATGACGATCTTTGTACAGCACGCCGTCAGTATACGCGTCATCTCCGTCAAAGTGTTGGCACGCGAACTGGTGAGACATATTCTGTGATGGTCGAAAATACATTGCCTGTGTGTCTCGACAAAGAATCGCGACATCCAACGTTGAAGGTCTAGGCCATGGGCCAGAAACATCAATACGGTGCGCAATCCGAATGACGTATGGATTGGGTTTTCCAAGATCTCGTATTCTAGATGAGTATTTTCGAAATTAATTAGAGCACCACACTACGAGTCATTTGAGCAAAACCCTTGAGGACATCTTTGGCTAAATTTTAATTGCTGATTTTTCAAACATCTTTCGCTCTGAAGATCTCCGAGATCTTCAATTCTATCAATTCATGGATATATTGAACGTACGTCATCTTTCACTAACATATTTTTAATGTCACTCTGCTTCCGGTAATCTGGAGGAGATCGCGATCGTCATCCAAAATTTCGACTAGCACAGCAACACTAATTGAATTCAATTAAAATTTTTAACATTTCATAACGAATTTCGCTTCAGTCGAACAAGTTCTATCGAACCTAGCTCCACCATGCCGATAGCACGAAAAAGGCAAACAAATGATCCGGCACCGACAAACGGTCGTGGGCACTCTCTCGTTAACGTGAACCGATTACATTTAATTTGGCGCCATTGATTCATTTTAGCTCGTCGGATAGCTCGACTAAAGCACGTTTGCTTACGATACGCCTTACAGCGGCGTTTACGTTACCGCCGCACGCCACCAAATAGGGCGTCAACGCTTCCGGGCGGGTGTGCTGGAACCATTTCGTTAGTGAATCTGACAGCGATACGGTATTGGCGCCAAGGATGAATACAATTCGTTCCGTTCGAGTGCAGCTGGTAGCAAAGCGGGGCCTGGATTGTTTAGATCGGGGACTCACTGGACCCTCTCAGCTGGTCGCAGCATCGTGATGTTCTCGGAAAGAACAAAATCAAAAGAAACTCGATTGCTCGTTTAAATGGATGAGGGAGACGACTCTGCTAGAGGAGCGGGCCCGATATGTTCTAATTGTTACCGGGCGGTGGCTAAAGCACCCCAAAATATGTTCGTGGTCGAAAGCATAAACAAACGGCAATTTTACGCTTGCTGCTACGCTACAGAAACTGGAAAACACATATTTTAAACTAACACGCAATCGCATGTTCGCGGAACATTTCAGTTCGACGCATGGAAACAAAGCAATGCGCACCCAAAATATTCGCTTCTACCAGCAACCGACGTTATAGTGCCATCGTTACGTTTATTCTTCGATAAGATGAAAAATACTCAGACTCCTCGCCAATTAATAATCAATTATCTAAAAACAACCCCCATTCTGCCGCTGGACCAAACCCAGGCAGGGGACAACATTAGATCGTGACGTTCGCACAAGCAAACCCGCTCAGCCGATTCTTCCACCGCACTGACGAGTAGCCGATTTTGCCGATCCTTGCCCAAGCATTACACCGCCGGAATCCTGGAGCGTAACCGCTGTTCGTGTGATGCTACGATCAAGTGAAATTTTCACGGCCAACCCGCGCAACGGTGTGTAGCGTTTTATGCGCCACGGACTGCCTGGTGCGTACGTTGACGCTATGTTACCCCATACTCGCGCGCGCCTTCACAGTCAAGTTCAAGTTCACGTTTCAAGTTCTCGTCCGAACATGAGCCAACGCCGGGCGAGCGGATGAGCAGCAGCAGTGGTGGCGAACGCATGCGAAAGCGAAAACATAGCTAAGAGCAATCCCCTTTTACGAAGGCTGGGCGTCGCGGGGAGGAGAGACACTGGCTGGACGAAAGACGCCAGAATACGGCAATCGTAACATTGCCATCTTTAAAAGTTGGCGTGCGGTTTTGCCGTGCCGCAGCATGCGGGTTTGGTGTTGGCGTTTGTGGCCGGAAAGAAATGAAGGAAAAGAAAAGTGTAGCATCGCAACAGCATCATGGCATTGTATGCCAACGTCTGTTACATTAATCAAAGCAATCGGTTGCCATATTTGCCACCGGGAGGGGTCGATGCGAAGGGACAATTTTTCATATCTGGAATTAAACATCACGCCGTCGGTATGTGCTTACATCGGACTATATATTACCAGCTATCAGCACGAGTGCATCGTATCGTACCAGGATAGGTCAGGAATTTCTCCGTCCTTCTGCGACGATACGGAATGAACCCTACTGGAAGTTGAGCAAACATGTTGGAGTTAAACAAAGAATAAAGTAACATTTTTAATGGTGGTTAATTTGTAAACAGTTTCAAAGAGCTGGATTGTGGTTTAATATTTTGTGGAATTTGTATTAGAAAATAGTTGTATTAAAATCACGCATTAAATTAAATAAAATTATTTAACTTTCAATATAAAAAAAAATGATTTAATTTTTTGGAAGCCAACAACTTTAGTTAGTTGTCATAATGGAATTTAAATAAAAAAATAAATAACTTTAGTTAGTTTTTGTTTTTAACACTGAAAAACATTTCGTGATATATTTGACTGTATGACAGTTTGCATAATCTATGCAATATCTAATATATTCTATGTAAGCATATCATAAATAACTTACATGGAAAAATAAAATTTTGATTTGGGGTGATTTTTAATTTTCATATTGAATCATTTGCTATGTGTCATGTGACAATTTCCTATGTTAATCAAAGAAAACACCACGAAAAAAAAAACAAAATTGCACGATCGATCATTCGAACCATACTGTGAAGCAAACGATGTCCAATCAATACAGTAACGTTAGCTACATCAATTTAAAACTCAGCTAATCCGTCCTGTTTGCCAATTAGGTAACATTGTGAAACATTCTCACCGTACTGTTGATTTTGTTTTCCTCGATTCGATCGCCAAACCAGCGTTCACAGCACGTTCTCTTACTTGTCTTACTGCTTCTGCCCAAAGACATCCTACGCTGCTGGAACTTCCTTTATGTCACCATTCATGAAACTTGCCTCCGCTCATCACTACCGCTCCCACATATTCCCATCACCACGACCACGGTCGGTGTGAATGAGTTGTTTAGTTTGCGTTAATGTTTGAATGAATTCGCAACTACCAAAAATGTATGAATGAAACGGAAGGAATGATGAAGAGCTGAACAAAAGTTAGAAGAAATAAACTTTAACTTTTGGGCGCGCTACCCGCTGTGCGGTCATTTATCCAAAATAGTACCGAAACGATCCCCGGAAAAGAGCCGGGCGACGAAATGGCCGGTACGATTTGAAGAGATCACGTTCCACGGCTTAAGGTAAACCACTCGAAAATAAAAAAGAAAGACACAAACAGAATAATCCTCCCATCGCGTACCTATGATTCATGCGATCGCTCCACGATCCAGAGACTCTGCTGTTTTTTGCTTCCTTTATAATGTTGCTTCCATCGTACACGGAAATGTTAATTGATTAGTGTGATCATTAGCGGGAAATTCCATCGCCCATCGATCGTGAGCCGAAAGATTCTAAAATGATTCTGACAAGAAACGAACAAATGTGCGTTTGAAGATTTGACTTACTGCTAATAGCGTAGTTGATCACCGACGTAACGCAGCTGATAGAGCAGGGTACTGGTGGTTTGGGCAGTGCTTTGTCTAAAGATTTTATCGAGAATAGCGAGAGTTCCCCTTTTTGCTTGATCCATTTATCATTTGTTGTGTTAATTAAAAGCAGCCTGGAATGTGGCATCATATGTTGAAATACGTGCAACACTATTGCCCAAAGTTTTCGTCAGATTCCATTCCGACGGTAAGAGCATCTATCGGGAAACATTTATACAACCGGGTACCGAACCCTTCCTAATGTTCCACACCAGCTGTCGAGACCATTAGGGCCGAAAATTGAATTCATATGTAGATATGTGAGTTGCGCGATATGCTGAAGTTGACACTGGCCGAATCATTTTGGCAAGGACACGTACCGACGTAGCTGTGAGCACTGGTGGTTGCAGAGTGGTGTGCAAACTAACCTTGACTCTGCTTTTAACCGAAACTGAGGTCATTACAGCAATGGTAAACACTAAGCGCGACACGCATGGCTATACGTGTCCACATTATGAAGTGCGTGTCCACCGACGCAGTTCATTGGATGGTATATGCCATAATGCAAAGGGTAAATGTGGAAACCATATGGGCTTTAATTGACTGGCTGACTTTGCTTTAGTTCTTTCGGAGCCTGTGACTTATGGATAAAGTTTAAGCATATGGCCCCTCGTTATCCGAAAAAGCATCGGGTGTACTTTGACGATAGTTGGTATTTTCTACGTCTAAGGCGACGAAAAGGAAGTTGATTTTAAGCTAGATGGCTAGAATTGTTATATGCACTATGATCCCTGTGCTGAGTTCCAATTCTCCATAACTTTTCTCCAGACCTGGAGTTAATTCACTGTCGTGATATTAAAATTTCTCTAAGACTAACGCGCCCCATCGCTTGGTAGTTTATGTACTATTGACAGCATAACCAAACCCTGCACTGCCTAAGAGTCACTCAGCGGGGCAAAGTTTTTTAATCTTTCCAATATATCGACCACCGAAACAGTCCGCACATTGCTTACCGCATCGCATAACCCGCAGGTTGGTGGCTTAGCGAGAAGTCTGTTTAATTTCACGTGTCGATCAACACGCGCCAAGCGTAAACTGTCAAAACTGTGAACACGCTTATGTTTCCTCCTAGCGGTTGGCTTCCCTCTTTTCTGACTTCAACGTTCTTATACTCCAACGACTTCGCGCCTCTGGTCGTATCACGACGTGAAACCTAGAGTTTGTTGCATTCTGGCGTTCTGGCGCGCAGAGCAACCACAATGTAACGATCGAACATTTGGGAAATAACGCCCCTGGGGCAGCCATAACACGGCTAACGCCTGTCTTCGGCACGTGTCGCTAACGGGAAACAGGAAATCGATGCCAAACATCTTGTCGATCGGAACCCTCAGCTGATGGTGCTGGAGGGTGATGGGGGCATGGCGAGACCGGTGGAGTAATGCGAGACCCATGCACATTTTTTTGACACGAGATATTACTGCTATAATTTTCGCAACTACCGAACGTGTAGAACAGAGCCGATGATGCGTTCCAAATGCTGCGAAACGCATTAGCGATTACGCTAAGCTGAAATTGGTCTAAATTTAAACACTACACAATTTCACAAATTGAATGTTGCATAAGATGTTTATGGCGAATGCAAACGATTGCATCGTGGTGGGATGCTAATCAGATAGCAGCCATCTGTTCAAAATAAACATATGAGAATAACAAATGAAGTGTGCACCGGCTAGAATACACCTTTACAATGTATCAACAATGCAAAAATTTGCACAATGTATCGACAATTATTCGATTTGTTGTACGAGAACATTTCGTGAAGTAGCAAATAAATTTTCAGTTCAAACCACATTATCACTGTTTACCGTGACCGTGTTTAACGTTGGTTTGCACCTGTTTGACTTTTAATTAATGAGTTACACGATCACTTTACAATTACCTTGTGTACTTTCTGCCATTATACTGGTAAAGGCAAACGAATAAAGGGTGGAATGGAATGAAAAGCAAGAAAAACACAATTACAACTCACTTTAAGATGTGCGTTGGCCTTAGTGTGAATGCCGAAAATTGTAAACGGTGCCGATCAATTATTTCCACCATCTCATACCGAGCGGTCCAAATTTTATCGAACGTATTGGACGTAAGAGCTGAATTGGGTGCTTTCTTGCTATTGTAATTGTAAAATCTCTTTGCTTAATATTATTTTCCATCAATTCCATCAAAAACACATTTCACGTGTATTAAAGGCTTTGATAAATAACAATTACTGGTGGATATCGTTATGCTTAGGATAATTAAAAAAAATTGATCTACAATTAGTGCCTACAAAGATACGTGAAATGTGTAGGTTAACCGTACAAAGTTATACTTAATACCCAGAAGTTTGTTTGGTGACAATAAACCGAAATATATTTGTAACAAAACAAACTTCCAATGCCCTGCACCTTCGCGCAGATACGGTCACTGTTAGCAATCGTAACCTTCACCGTTGCGGTGCAAAGATGACGGCCGCATCGTTAGAAACTCTCTGCGGAAGATAATAAAATGTGATAAAAGCTCCAACGCGACAACCGCCATAAAGCAGCATTTTATTATCCTGACTGACACTAGCGCTTATTATGTCCATCCACTTCCGTCACAGTTAGTTTATGCGTTTTTGTGTATCCCCGTTAGCTCATTAGTACCGCACACCGGCGCAGTATAGAAGGGCAGAGCGTGCGACCGAGGCGAATCGCCTGCACGACTGCACGACGAATGCAGAAATTAAAGATCATTCTTACCACTGCAGAACAATATCAACCCGAGTGCGAGTTACATAGACGAATGTGTATGGGGCCATAGGACCGTTCGTCGGACCATCATACCCTATAACGGGACATACCCATAAATCCCGTAACGCTTCCTCATCGATTCAAATTGCATCGATCGGAGACCTCCGTCGACGCACACGCCATACGCTGCGCCCTGGGAATAGTGGATTTGAAAGGAAATTAACACCATATTTTGATGGACGAACCAAGCAAAACAGAAGAAGACGAAAAAAAAAACCGTGATGGTAGTACGCATAAAACTCACACTCGCACTTAATGAAGTCAAATTTTGTTGAAAGATGTGTTGTCATAAAGATTGAACACATCGCGTCTGTCGGAGTTCACAGCGTCACGACGAACATTACGACCAGGCCGGGCACCGCTGAAGGCACCGTAACGGACTGGAGTTCATCAAAATGCCTTCGAATGGAACGGGTCTATCCCTCACGATTGCATTTATTTCTTTCCCATCTGAGCTCATCGTCGAATGCGGCCCACCCCGGGCCTGTGGGGCCCTGTCAGTTGGTTGTGAAATGTAGACATCTCGGCGTGCTTTGCACATCGGCACAAACGATGGGGTATAATCCCTTTGGACGGATCAGCAATTTGCACAAAACCGCGGAGGCATTGCTCAGCTCACGCGTAAGTACTTTCTTTCCCTGCGAGAAACCTGCGAGAGGCTGCACACTGTGTCGATTCGCGAGAAGTCAGCGAAGCAACAGGGCAGAATAATGAATATCTATTTTAATTTAGTACGCTTGGTGTCTAGTTCAAGACGTCAATTGCGCATCGAAGGCGCGTCAGTTGCACGCCCCCGCAATTGTACCGCGTGGCTAGCTGGAGTGGACCGTGCCGCGTTGGGATGTACATCCAGTGGCACCATTTCTCATTCGTGTACACGTACATTTTTGGGATGCATTCGGGATAGTTTAGGGCGCGGGTGAAACATGAAAGGTCATGACGATGGCCAGCGTCCACTGGTGGACCGGTTAATAGAGAAATATATCGACATTTAACATAATTTATTCCCTCTTCCCACCCGGCAAGATGGCGGGGCACGATGCTCGCGTGCTGGAAGCATCTCGGGAACGTGAACGATAAAAATGCAATTTGCATAATTGAAATAGTGAAGTAGATTAGATCTCCCCAAGACAGTGCCCGGGCGGCAGTATGCGAGGTAACGAGTGCGATGAATCAAGACGACAAGACACCCGTGCAGATGGTACGATCAGACGCTAACAAGCTCTGTTTTTTTTTTTGCTAGCGTTGTAATAGACGAGTACTGGCTGGAATCCATTTCTGCCACAATTATCTTGCGTCAAGAAGCATCATGTTGGCCGGTGTGGATTGTTAACTGTTGCCGGGAATTACGACCATTTCTAGCTGTCAGTAGGTCTGATGTTTAGCGGGGAGATGTTCGATAGATGTGCTGATGGTTTAAGTATGTGGTGCATGATCAGTCTGTTGCGTTTATTATAAGTTTAAAGGACTGCATGTAAACGATATCATTATTTTTGTTTTAGGTCTAAACCCTGTTTGTTTGAGGTCTACCAATTCGTGCTTTACTTTCACCTATATCAGGATAACAAGCTTGAAGAATTACGGTAGACTGATAAATCAATAGGTTTTACTTCCAGTATACCGCCTATTGATCTTGACCTGTTACAGGAATCTTTAAAACTGCTCAATATCGAACACCATGTATTTTTCATTATCTTGGCTTTTCTGGCAGGAGGTATTAAGGCTAACACTTCAACTCAATGTAGATATACTATGCCTCCTCTGTCTATGCATACAGCCTCAAAAGACTTAACGAGTTATCCGTTAATAGGGTTTTCTGATATCATTCTAATGACATGACCAACCTGTCGGAAGTCATCTGCGTCTAGCTGATTTGCTCGATAGTGAGTTCACTGTACAATCGGTAATGCTCGTATTAGGCGTCCACTAGATCAAGCATGCGCCAAATCAATTTCGGACCAAAAATGTTGTACGATCAACTCTTGAAAATGCGTGTGAACTTTGATTAGTCGTTGCAAAGCATCTTTGATACTCCTCAAGTGAATACCTTCCACTGACAACTGGATGGAGATGGATTGATCAGCGATCAAGATCGTTAAACTGTACAGTCTGCTACAAAGAGAGTTAAAAACTACGCACTGGGCACAAACGTCGTTCAACACAAGCCGCGCACGCACAACTCCGGAATCAATTGAAACGATACGCAGCCGGCACATGCAGCTGACTTCAATCTCACGACATCAATTGACACATTGAAAGTCGCTGTTGGGCCCGATAGCGACGATGGCGTCGACTAGTTTATGCTACCGTTCGGCTACTTCCACTTCAATGCCGATTGGGGAACTTCGCGACCATTTCCCATAAGCGGCCGATCCGATACGTGTCGTGCCGAAACCGGTAGCATACACATCCACAAACCCCGTCCAAGAAAGTCGACATCTTCGGCCCCGGTGGCAACCGAGTGCCACAAACGGATCTACAAAGGGAAAAGGCCGCCCGAAGCGCAACCCCTTAAAACTGACGACCACCATCGGCCTGTTTCGTTTAATCAGTTTTTGATGATCCCATCCAATTATGACAACCGTTGGGTGGATGCGTACGGGGTTCGGTTTTGTTGGACACTCCGTTTTCCCTTCGGGCGACGCATGGCCGTCCCATGCCTGGCAGCATAAATCGAAAACAATCGGAGCATAAGGTGCAGGGCAATGATTGCGTTGAATAGACGGAGCGCGCGGATCGATAAATCTAAATTATTAGGTCGTGACTTTCGCTGTCAGTTTTCCGCCGAGCCGGGCGTGAATAGATTTAGTCCTTCGGGGGTGCTTCGTCTATGCGGGCCAGACGCGTGGCCCCGCTCGGCAAGCGCGGTATGCACACACACACACACACACACACACACACATTTTATGACGCCAGCCTACGTACGCACGAACCTACGAAGATAAATGGTTCGTCGCTGTTTCACCCGCCCCATTTAATGGGTGTCTTTATTAGAGTAATCTTCAAGATCTTTGGCCAAAATGTGGGATGCAGAAGGCATTAAAAAGACTCACACACACACACAGATAGATGCACGCGTAAGGTACCGTTTCTCACGCAACATCTGAAAAAACCTACGCACGATGCACACAAACGTCAATAATCCATCAATTGTCGTATTAATCAGGCGGCGGAACTGGGGCGCTTCAGGAAACGTACGTGGGATGATGCACCGCGGGATACATCCCACCGAATGAAAGTTGCACGTTGCGACGGATAAACAGTGCGCATCCCCAAAAAGGGGCGTCGAATTAATTTTTGGCCATTAAACAAAACCCCTGATTGCGTTTACATCGGAGATGCATTGTCATTTTTGGCGCTCTGTGAACATTGAATCGATTGCGTTTGCATTGCGCAACTTGTACCAGGCAAGAAGGTACCCTGGTCATGTGCCCGCCAAACACCCAGAGGAATTGTCCTTCAGCACTGCAGCAATATCATCATTAATAGCGTTCATTGAGAAATGGTATGAGAGCGGGGAACAAAAAACTCTCACCACAAACAAGCCCCGAAGGCAGCTCGGGTGGGGGGGGGAAAAATAATAATAACTTCAAAATCGACGCCCTCGAACCTGTGGTGACCCGTGATCGAGTAATTTATAGCCGGGTCAGGACCTGCAGTCGTATACTCTGCGGCGGCTGCGGTAGGTCGCCGTTCGATCTCTAAATGATTCTAAAGTTCACTAACTCCGGCTGCCCGGTTAGTATACCGGGTGATAATGAGTTATTGGCGTCGAAGGATGCCGAAGCAAGGGGGGAACAAAAAGCTGCTGCATTAACAATCTTTACACATGCGATCGGTATTAAGCGCGCGATCAATATTGTGCCCTGCGACACTGCGATCAATATTGTAGAATGAGAGCTCGTTACGTGTACAGCGAAACGCAATGCCACCGGTGACACAACCCGAGAAGCGCTTGTAATTGGATCGAATCAGAAGTGGAGCCATTGGTTTTTATAAACCTTACCGTAGGTGCAATAAATGCTATACCTAAATGGTTGTAGTGAATGGAACGTCCGTAGAAATGTCGGGAACCGGCAGTTAAACCACCAGCACCATAATGCCATCGACTGCCAACGGATAAATATTACGTGAGCCTTCCGGAGAGTAAGTCATAAGTCGTAAGTCACTGAAGTCAGCGGTGTCCTCTTCCGTAGGTGCCAAACTACAGCCTACACGCCACACTCGGCCTAACGCTGAACTATGCAACTCCGGACACCTCGATCGATGAGGCCACGAAACTGCATCCAGCGTGAATGGAACCGAACCGAACGATCGCAATCAACTAAAGCCCTTGGCTTTAGCATTTCATTCAAGCTTTTCGCCGTCGCACCCACAAAACTTGCTTGGGTGTAGAGAGCGGCACCCCCGAAATGGGCAACCGTAAAATGACATTTTACGCGATAGTCGGTACACGGCTTCTGACCGGTATGAGGATTATTTTTTTTACAATCTGCCGGCACACGGGGGCAGGATTATTGGTTTGGCTCCATGGTTGATTTCCATGGTGCACACGGTTCCATTCATGGTGGAGCTTTGCTCGGTTGCACTCTTGGCACAGTGGCAACCACTGTCTGACTGTCGATCGAATCGAAAGGTAACGGTTGACCTAATGAGATAGATGGCTAACGGACAGACACTTCCATAACAGCGTAATCAGCTAACCGATTTAGCATTCGGGCGTATTTGGATCGACCCAAAAGGGTGGCAATGCAAATTTTGATTTATGCTAAAATTATATCAGAAGGAGCATTAATGGAAAGGTAACCAAGTAATGAACGTACCTTAGAAAAGTTTTGCCGTAGTTAAACCACCGCCATATTGTCGTTTGTGTAATATTTCATTCTGTTCGAAGGTTGTATACGTTGGGCGGGTTTGAAGTATTGTAGATCACCTTCGAACTGTACCGCTGCCAGTTGGAATGCAAAGGAATCCTCGTTCGTTCCAGCTCCAAAGAAGGCTCATCGTTTGTCGTATAAACAAAATCGTCAACCACACCTCTCTGCTGTTAGGTTTCGTGTTCTGGAGAGCAGCTTGAAGGTGAAAATAATATCTAAAAAAAAACAGAGTTAATTTAAAACAATTGTTAATTATTATGGCGTTATTACTTCCATCTATACTGTACATATGATCAGCTTATTGTGCACATTCGCAGATAGTGTTTCACACAAACCAGTTCACACTGGTGCAAATCGTTTCCTGCCCTGTAGGTGGCTACCGAAAAAAACCTAAAAAAAGTGTGTTTCCCGAATGCTAAATTGCTACACTGTATCCACCCGGTACGCGTGTATTAGATGGTGAAATTTTGCCCGGCACCCTTCAAAGCTGCAACGTAACGGGCTGTAGTGTAAACACATCGTTCGAGCCAACCCGTCCCATTTCGATCGTCATTCCATCGCCCGATCGTTAGACAACTCCGAAACCAGACGCGTGAGAGTAAATTTCGCAAAGTTTATTAAATTCGATCCGCCTGGGCGCCAACCATCGTCATCTAACCTCCCCCCCCCCCCCGGCTACCGGGGCCGGGCGCTGGTAACCCCGTAGCGCATACGCGGTGCGGGATCTTCCTTTTTCGGGGCGTCGGTGGCCTAAAAAACCACCCGTCCCGAGCCCGCTCGTGTCGGTAATCTAAATATGCACGTTTAGCTCAACGCTTAACCATGGCACGCTTCCCCAAATTAAGAGGCCAAGATAAATGTTTAGATAAAGTCAGATTAGGTTTCTTCGCTGCGAAACGATCGGGAAACACTGGCGGTGTTGCAAATGTTGCCCGGTGATGAAGAGCGACGTTAGAAATAGCTTGCACACTGACACAACACCGCACCGTTTTGGGGCAGCGCGTGGACGAACCGGGCGCAGTGTTTGGAGATTCGCTAGAACACGCATCCGAATTCAAACGCGTACATTCGGATTTGCCAGCCTCCATATTACCAGCTTTGATTTCCGCCAACGAACCAATAAAAAATAAACTTATGCCGACAATTTTTGAGTAGTTCAGTTTTCCAGCGTGCCACGGTGCTGACCAAGGTATTCCCGGTAGCATGGCAGGTTGCAAACGAATAGGTGGCGCCCTATTCAGCGCTTAGCCGAATCGGAAAAGGTTCCCACCTATTCTGGTTCGGTTTGGTGCTTCAACACGCATCAAAACCACACGTCCAATCGAACGATACTTCATTCCAAGCGCCAACCATTAGCTAATTGGCAAACCACCTCCAGATTGCATTCTTACGATACACGATTGCGTTACGCACAGCTCCATATATCTCGACGTCTGCAGCGGTGCACAGAAAAGGAAAAACACACCCATTCCGATCGCTATCAGAATATTTATTTTATTATCACTCTCCCGGCGGCTGCGCGGAGGAGGGGTACGGGGTTTGGCGGGTGAAAAGAAACTAGATTCGCATCTGGCAGATAGGATCCACCGGATAGTTGTGACGGGGCGGGACGACCGCCAGACTACTTGTGCACCGACAGGGGGCTAGACTATACGCGCTAGTCTACTTTTAGACCGATCCGGTTGCCAACGAGCGGCTAGACACATTACAGCACCCTCTGTGCTCCTTGTGAAGGGGAGAGGAGATGGGGGAGCTTCTGCAACTTCATCCCCTTCCCCCTTTGGGTACGGAATGTGCATGTGTAGTAGTTTGTTTTAGTTACTTTACTTCAACAGTCGGGCCTTTTTTTTTTTGTTGTTTTTTGTTTGTACTTCTTTCTGTGCCCATGTTTAGCTCGCGCGGTGTGGTTTTTCTTTTAATGTTTTCCGCATTTCCCACACGCCACGACTGCAGGCGCACGCTCGCACCACCGGACGGATGATGCTGACGCCATCAAGATTTAGACTTTCGCTTTCCGGCGAGGGATAAGTGTCGTTTCGGGGTGGATTTCTTTTCTCCTTCTGATTTGCTCCTCCCTGTCACTGCACTGATGGTGAAAGAAAGTCGTCACCGGAACGGTAACGATGCCTATCGGGCACAGCGAACCTGCTAGACATCGCGATTACGGTAGCATTAGTGCGGTACACCATTGGAAAAGAATCCAAGCGATTGTTTGTTGCTTTGTTCCACTTTGTTTGCTGCGAGATGGTATCATAACTACCGGGGCGCAGGAACACTTTTGCAGACGTTTAATACATAAAACGTTTTGTAGCTGCAACAAAATTTGCAGCTTAATTTGAAAAAAAAACCCCAACATCGAATAGGAAACGGTCGCTGCCTCTTGATCCGCGCCTTTTCCCCCGTACCACGGCAGAGGTTATTGACAGCCGCTTCCTTCGACGTAACGTTAAACACTCCAATCCAAGTGGATGCCGCGGCAAAACAGAAGTCAGTGGAAGCGGCAACTCAAGAGGGTTAAGCGAATTTTCAAGGTTAGTTGTGTGTGGTACGCTAAAATTAAACACGCGCCCGAACCGCGTTCGCTTTCGATCGAAGCGGTGAGAAGTCGATCAGGTTGCGTGCCCCACAGCCGGTCGATGCGCATTCGTGTGGGTTCGATCGTACGATGGTGGCAAGAACCGCCGCATAAGTGCGTACGATTGTACGCAGGCGGAGATTTGGAGGAGGTTCGAAACCAGACTACGCACGATCGGTTTTTTGGAGGTACTGCCGTGACGCAGGGTGTCCCAAAAATGGAAATGTCATTTATGGTGGGCAAAGACTTTGAAGCCGGTCGTTGCTCGTTCCGTCCGCTAGCGCATACAATGGCGCTGATTATGCCGCGCATTGACGGCGTTTGAAGGGACTGTTTATTTTTTCTCTCTCTCAACGAGTATATTTAATTTGGTTCATAGTTTACTTGTCCTAAAAAGCGCATCAATTCATCTGTGGTCTTGTTTTATGTGCGCTAGCGAAACCAAAGCTCTCCGGTAACTTGCATGTCGCAAACGATTGGAGTCGAGAAATTCAATTTGGTGTGTACCTAAAAAAAAGAATTCCCACGAGTAACTTATCGTCGAAAGATTAGAATCTATTGGTTTACCACTATCATAACGATCTTGCATTAAAGATCCAGTATTACTTAAAATGTCTAGCATAGCACAATTGTCATACTTTTATTCCTATCGAACAATGTCAGGAATTGTGGAACTGTCTAATTCAAAAGTACTACAAATAAGGCTCATGTGAATGCATTATTATGTAGCTATTTCACGAACATACTGTAGCCCGGAGCAGCGATGATCGGACGATCAAACCAGCGATGGCATAATGTTTCCGAGAACAGCATGCTAAAGCAAAATATCATATGTCTAAGATTTCCTGCACTTGAAGCAGTGGACAGCGTAATTGGAAAACCATTGGGGACCTTAATATTTTCGCTGGAATTCAACAGTCCCGACGAGTTGTGCATACTGAGGCACATTCCCGAGAGTAATCTAGCACGAGTGGGTCGACGGTAAGTTTCTTCTAGGGAACACGTCATGCGAGATGTCCACATCACACAGTCGCACACAGTCGCTGACACCAGTACAATGGGACAGGACTACAACCGTAACCGAAACCCTAACGCTTGTTTAATGTAGGGGAGCTCCCTGAGCTCCGGAGGGAAATGATAGAAGAATCCGATCTTTACATCACCTGACGTTCACTAAACACATGTGCAACTGATGACCAGCATTTGGCACGTGGTCGACTCATGCAAGAATTATGCAAGTAATTGCTTCTGATGAGTTCCACCCAAATCCCGAAGGGCCCGTTTTGGAAAGGACCGTGCGGCCCTGACACGTCACACCCACGGGACAAAAAGGGAAGAAAAAGGCGAAGTGCATAAATATTCCAACCAGGCCCGGGTCTGAAGGCCGTCGCGGTAGTAGATACGATCGTAACCCATCCCACCACAAACGCCCTGGCAGCAAGGTGCTTTCGGCAATGTCGGCGAACAGCTGGTCCAAGAAGAACCCAAAAAAAAAAACCAGGCTATATCTATCTTGAAGGAAAGCCGCTCATAGCGGGACGTTTGCCGATTGTACGTCGTGTCAGAATCGGCGGTCGCGAGAGGTGCACGATAAATTAGTTCTATCAGTTAGTTTATGGTGTTTATGAAAAGTTAATTCCGCCCGCTGTCCAGAATCAACGGGGAATGCTCAACGATCAGCACAAACCGGTGCGCTGCGGTATTCCCTCGCGGGGGCGCAAATGCACCGGCATATACACGCTCTACACCGCAAATCCAACGAAGAAAAGCGGTGCGTACGAACTCACACGGACATAACCGCCATTGGGGAACGATTCGCGAACGTTATTTACGGTGTCT
The DNA here is from genome assembly GCF_943734755.1 of Anopheles moucheti. Taxonomy (NCBI): domain Eukaryota; kingdom Metazoa; phylum Arthropoda; class Insecta; order Diptera; family Culicidae; genus Anopheles; species Anopheles moucheti. The sequence goes on from NC_069140.1 coordinate 28,012,987, forward strand.
TAAACTCATCCAATGCCGGCGAAACGGTCCCACCTAAAGGCGAACCACCGGTCCATACCCCCCAAACCAGGAAGAACTCGCCTACGATGCCGAGTGTCGGTGTCTAATCTTTGCTCCACTTTTAAACCGTGACTAAACTCGTGCACGTTTCTCACATTGACATTTGTTGCACACCGCAGGGGGAATTGAGTCACATTCGCGCGAAAGGTGCTCTAAAACTCTTAATTCCAAGATCCGGCTAACTTATATCATCCGACGAGTGGAAAAAAAACTCATCCAAATACAACGCGCTGCTTGAATTATTTCCGCTGCTATCGAGAATATCAAAGTGGGTAAGAGGAAGTGCTTCAGTAAGGGGGCCGTTATGTTCCACCTGATTGGAGGCGCTTTCAGTGCGTTCTCCTGAATTCACGGGAGCTAAGAAAGAAAGCGCAACAAAAAATCAAGAAACTTGGCCTGGTGCAAAGATTGAGCCCACAAAAGTCATATCTCTACCGGGGAGCCCCCGCGGAGCCTTCAGAAGTATTTGCCAAATCGACGATAATCGGCAATAAATTTGAAGATTGGTTTATTTTGCTTTGTTTTCTAATTCGATCGATAGCAGGGCGGTGATCGCGAATGTATTGGGAACAAGCGAAAAACTGATCACTTCCCTCGCTGACGATCAATGTGAATCAAAGCCGGCGAAAAGAAAACAAACAAACCGCAAGAAGGAAAGGAAAAGAAACCTTTGTACAAATACGCTAGTTGGACCAACGGATGGCGGTTCGCGGATAGAACCCGCTTAACGCTTTTCGCTCAGCCGATCAACACTTCGCGATCGAGGGTCGTGCAAAATGGCTATCCGCAAATTTATCGATCCACCCCGCAAGGATTGACGCCCACCGTGGGATGGCTATGGATGGTGAGAAAAATGAAGGAAACAAGTGGCAGAATTAGCATAGGAAAATGGTGAAACTAAAGAACGTCTAATTAGCAGTCCGACCGGGCAGGGCCGATCTGAGGGTTGTGTGTTAATGTTTCACCGTTTATGGCCTTTCATTTCGTGGCAGGAAGTCTTCATCCAAAGATTTGACCAGGTGAGTAGGAGAAACTCACTCGCAAAGTGAGGAGAGAGCGTAATTTCATAGTAATTGTTTCAACGCCAAAGAAATTAGTCATAAATTGCTGCTAAACGTGTTATCCACTCAGCAAAAAAAAAGGAACAAATAATGGATATTAGAATCCATGTGCTGAGTAATGGAACAAACTCACGATTGATCTGTTTCTCTTCAGCCATTACAGTATCTTTTCACTTTTCAGAATTGTGTTCGCATATCTCCACAATTCAGTCAGCTGTGATGTCATCACCACCAAACAAAGATTGATTAAGGTGTGATTAATAAACCTCGACAATACCGAATCAGCACAAATGTTCACTTAAAGACGTCAACCATTGCATTAGACTATGAGCGATAAACTATTTCACTTTGATGGCAACTGTTATTACCTTCTGCTCGATCACATTTCAGACGAAGGTTCGCAGACAGGTCAATAAAGGTAAAGCGACGATAAAACGTAACGAAAGCCGACGGCTGTCATGTGTCTAGCACGTACTAAACCATAGACGGAATTGGATATTGCTTCAATAGTGCGAAAGAATATCCACGGCCCGATAAGCTTAGCTGCGCGATCGGTTGCAGCGTGAGCAGTGGTCTTCAACATCTTCAGCTGCAATCTGTCATCGGACGTCCGACCGGACGGGGGTTATAGCTTATAATTGACATTTTTGTGAAACTTGCTGACAGTTTAAATGTACCCATCGAAGGGAAAAACCAGAAAATATAGCCGGTCGCAGCGTAACGAGCGCTTGAAGATGAAAAGAATCGATACGGTCTCACAATACCAAAGCCGCTACCATCTCGGCCACATCGAGACCCTAACCTCGACACAACCGAAATGAATGTACGGGGTGCGCTACTGGTGGGAACTCATACGGTATCGGGAAGAGTTTGCTGCTGGCCAACGCAGCAAACCCCGGTAACGATGTATACGGTTTAATCTGTTAAAATAAATGAAAATCTACACCGTTCACGATCAAGTTTTCTTCATTGACAGACCAGAAATTCCTACCTTCGGCACGACGTAGCGAACACTGCCCGGAGACGAGATTAATTCCTGAAATATTTACCCACAACCCGGTGTAATCGAGCGCTTGCTATGGCACCCTAGACACAGTAACAGCTATTGACAGTATGGTTTAATGCGCAGCTTAATGACACCCTTAACGGCGCGAAAACAATGCGAATTGTTGGAATATTTTCGGTACCGAAGAGTGTGTGTGCGTTTTTTTTTTAAATGAAGATTCCAAATATTTCCGTTTATCGCAATCGCCATACTCAACCATCTGGATGCAGGGAAACGAGTTCCGTGGAATGTCAACAACCGTTCGCAGTCATTGAGAATGTTCTTCAAGATGTCTATAAGTCCACTGTTTACCGAATTCTTTCTCATATTTTATGCAACAGACTGACTGTATCAGAAATTAATTTATCTCATCAATTAAGAATGAGTTATTCGTATGTTAATGTATTGAAATGAAATGCAGATCCTCGGTATTCAGCACGTTCATTATTATTTTCTGCTATTAGTGAGTAATACCAGAAGAAGGGTGCAATAAAATCAAAGTAGGTATATACATTTGGAAGCCTAACTTATCGTAGCTTTATCTTAACGCCTATCCACCTCACCAACCGATCGAGGTAAACTTGTCGGTAGCCTCTATACGCTCTTCAAGAAACCCAAAATAACAGTGAATAATTAATAGTTCATCATTTGATAGCAAAATCCGTCAGCAAACTTCCGTCTTTATGATCATTTACCGCGCGAAAACGCTGAATTTCAAACGATTTGTCAAGTTTACAACAGCTAGCTGTGCTGACAGATTATAAGACTTCCCTGAGCAGCTTACAAAATCGTTAGCAAGGGACCAAAGCAACAACACAGATGGGTTCAAAATACGCCAATCTTCTTCACCTGCACATTAATCAGACCGCTTGGAATGAAAACAGTACCGTTAGCGTGGCGTTTGGTCCACCGAAAATTGTGACACCACTTGGACAAAGTTATCCAAATTTTTTTGAAAACCCTGCACCAAACAAACAGCTCCACAAGCCCCCAAAAAGTGGGCACCGACGCGTGACGCACATTGCGCAACATTACATTACCGATGATAAAATAAAAAATGCGCATTTGTCGTGTTGTAAATATTAAATCAACAGATAGCCCGGCAATGGTAATGATGATCATGTTCGAGCATCGACAGATTCGATAATTTTCGCCGACCGATTCTGCGACACGATAAATTAAGTCGTGTCCTTTTGGGGTCTGCTTGTCACCACGCCACCTTCGCAATCGAGAAGCAGTGAGCAAAGGAAGCAACCTCAAATCCGCAGACAGACACAGCGTCCAGACGCACCACAACCTCGAACACAAAACTCGATGCGCTGTCGGCGCGAGATTACGGTTATTACTCAGCCTGAGTCGCCGGGACGGAGGCTCCCGGGGACACCCAGCACGCTGGCCGAGACTTGCGGAACGGTAGTGCGCCCGACATCTATATTAATATTTTCTCATCAAGTCAAAGCTTCTTCGGTACGGCGATACGGCGGACGTCTGCAGAAACGAGCTACAAAAAACACACCTACCCCCAACATGAAACGATTTGAGAGATACAACGGACAGGGAAGACATTGAGTAGAAACAACTGTTTTCAAGGATTTTTGGTTCCGAGTGGTTTTCAACACTTTGTTGCACATGTGCATGTTCAATGTTTTAGGATCGTACATCCCTGAACTTAAAAAAATACACAAACAGATCACTTCTTGCACATCTGCATTTCCGTTGCGGCGCCACGCTTGTATGTCGATGTCAGAAAGTCATCGTGCAGGATGCTACTTTCCATGCGATAGATCGTAATATGACGCTTGTGTACCATCGGCGTAACAGATACCAAACGAGTAGTGTGGTTATGTTCAGCAAAAGTGTCTTAAACTATGTGGCTGAAGGTGTTGAAGTTTACCACATTTGAATATCCCTGATACTCAATAAGTCCCTTCGAACTCTGCTTTGCACATGGTTTCATTTTTTTAAAAATCCTTGAAGCTTCAAGTGTATCCTGTGGTGTCAGCTTCCACGGTGAAAGGTTTCCCCGAACAATGGAATATTTATTGGTATTACATTCTCATCACATGACAACCGCATTGGAGTGGCCGCCGAGTTATGTAGATTATGCGAGGTTCTGCCTTTTCGCCGTACACTCGTCGGCGGGTCACTTATTTATGGATACGTTCCAAGATCAAGCGGCGATTCATCCTTATGCGCCGCTTTGTGACAGCGCACCGAAATGCGTATATGCCTTTCGCGATCATACGATGCGTTTTTATTTAATGGATTGAGACATTCCTTAAGCCATGGGGCATCTTCATCCCATCCCTAAACATTGATTTTTATTTTGCCGGTTTGTTCCGCGAGACCGCGAGAAACAACTCCCACGAAGGCAGAATAAAAAAAAACCCGGACAATACACCTAAGGATGCTCGATCGCTCTTGGGTGCATTGAGAGGTGATGATTTTTTTGATGATATTTTACACCGAAAGGCCAACGTTCCCACAGATCAATGAAACAGAGTGCACTTCACGATACGGGCGCAATGGAGGCAATTCCGGTCGCGGCACAACAATGGGATGACAATCAATAATCGTGAGTTATTGTTCTCAGCGCAGCTTGACTTTCGTGTTACTCAACAGGCAAAACAAAAAGTGCGCAATTTATTAAGGACACAATCCTTAGCGAAACTGTGAAAGTTTTATAATTTATTTGCATATGAAATCAAGAAAGTAGTTTTCAAAAAGGGCAAGGGTTGATTTTCTTTAATTTCGTTGAGTAGTTATGAATTGTAAATGGTGCTTTTTATCGGTAGTTATTTGTATTAATTTATCATTTTCTCGTTCCGCACAAATCCATGGACGCCCATCCGGGCGTAACTATTTGCATTTAGCTATCTGTCTTTACCGCCATCCATTAACGTCGTTTTATGGCTTTATTGAAAGTAGTAAAAAAAAAGGCAAAGTCGACGACATTTTTAAGGACGTTCCCCTGGCCATCATCAATTTTGCTAGAGACGATTAAGTGCTTTTCTCAATAAATAGCCGCAACATCCTTACAAGTGCCGCCTTGCGCCTTCTGCCGATTGCAAGGACTTCTTGAGGGATTCTCAAAGGAGAACAAAAGACGTCCCATCGGCTAGTGTCGCTAGCATTGGAGAATTGGTTTCATCTTTCACGCCTGGTCGATAGTGCAAGGCCAGGATAGAAGGTAGTTTCTTTTCATACTTCACACAATTTCCTGCGCTCCCTATCTGAAGGTAAGATTGCTCACTGCTTGTCCCATCCCGTGCGAACGGGCATGATGAATTATTACATCCAGCCGGCCGACACTGGATCTTGGTGCGCATTTTGTCACAGCTTCACAGCCATTACGCAACGCGATGCCACCACCACCCGTACGCAGGGTGTGCGATTTCGGCCCGGGGTTGGAAAAATATGACGTAGGGTGAACCCGTTCCCATGCGGCCTTGGTACGATTTATAGTGTCCCGCGTTCATGGTTACACGAAAACAAAAGTAACACATGTAATGGCAAACCGTTTTTTGATCGAAAGTGAAAAGAGACAAGCTGTTAACGGGAGGAAGAAACCAAAGCCAAAAAATGAAGAAACCAAAACGCAAACCAACCGCACAAGAAAGTGTAAAGAGCCGGCCAGGCGAAAGGATGGAAAAGTGCATTAATCAAGGCATCGGCATTCGGCTGATCGGTTGTCTACACCTCGGCGTTCGCGGCTCACGTTGAAGGTGAAATGGAAAACAAGTCGAACTCGGATCGCGAAACCGAAATCACAAATAAACACGCCTTTTCCGGCGGCTGGTCCTGGGGTGCACGGTTGCCATTAATCATTTGCCCGGCACGATCGTTTCAATTATGCAATTGTTCTTGTTCTGAAATGTGTGTGTGTGTTTGGATTGCGGTACGTTGAGCGAATTTGCCAAAAAAAGGATTTTTAAAAGGAGCGTAATAAGAAATTATCAAACTAAAAAAAACATTTACAAAATGTAAAAATGTGTAAAAAAAAATAAAATAACGATTATAAAAATGGCAGAAAGTATAACATTATCTGATGAAATGCATTGTGCAATGAAAGATGGAATAAAGAAAATGAAAATTGAATTGAACATATTTCATTCGATATCAATGTGCTTAAACCTCTCCGAGCAGCAAGCTAAAAAGTAGTCCAACGTAATGCGCTGCTCTACAGACACATGTTCTCCCGAAAAGTGACCGAAGAAAACATAATTCATGTGCATATTTACACGTCCCGCGTGTTAACCAGCCCCGAACCGGGCCCCCATTCGCCAAATGATGAAGGATGGCGTAATACTTGTAACACCATTTTTTATGCGGCCCTTTTTATCATCCGCTTGCGCACCCACCCCTGCCACAGCTTCAGCGGTAATGCTGAGGTGGCCCCACCGGCTCAACAGCACCAAAACATGCGTGTAAATTGCATACAGCTGCACTGAATGTCACCATCATCGACCACAGGACGACCCGCGTACCCTTTTCACGCACGAATTACAATGCGTTACGGGAGTGATAGATGGCTGAAATAATAAAAAGAAAAAAACAGAACATCACAACTGCCCTTCGGAAAGTGGTTCCTGCAAATGTGTCCGACTGCGCCCAGCAGAAAGGAAAGTCATTAACGGGCATTGCAGGATTTCGGAAAGTGTTATAAATTGTGTCTTGTCATCGGGCTGCTGCATACCAGATCACCGCACCGCACGAGCAGTTCGTGGTTGAAATCCATGTCAACAGCAAATGTCAATTCGTCGCGAAACGCAGCAATATTAAAATCATTTCACTCCCGTACAGCAGCAGCGGAAAGGATGTGTGAGTGATGAAGTGATCAACATTTGTTTTACCCTATCACAACCGATCATCAAGCTGTCCCTCACAGGCTATGCCATCGAGTCATCATTACCTGTGCTGATCGAAAAGTGCTTTTAAGTAAACATCACTTTACCTGTACGATCGAAAATATCTACAGAAGGGGAGAGGAGCGAAAGGATACCGCCAGGAATGGAAACCTATAGTTTACCTTCAGCAAAACCATCCGTCACAGAGACTGGTTGGCGGGAAAGGCGGGTGCCCGTAAGGTTTTGATGGACACATGTCGATACATGGTCGGCACAAAAAGATCTGTCGATCTGTTGCTGAATAATGAAAGGAGCACGGGCATCCGTGCATCAACGCTCCACACGAAGGGAACAATTGTTTTGTCAATATTTATGTCATGATCGATTCTGGTAATGCGAGCCCTGCCAGGACTACCGAGGGGCAACGGTATTGACAAATCGGTTCAAAAATGGATGAAAACAAAAGTTGCAAATCGGGTCGTTACCACCACAAAGGTTGCAGCGTCTGGGAAGTTTGTGGGTCACTCGTGTAATGGAGAACAATGCACAAACTTGGTATGAACGACGTGGCTACAAGTTTTACGTCTCGTCGCTTCCAGACGAATGCCAGACGGGTGATTTTATTTCCAATAAACGCAATGTTTTGGTTGAAGTGCTGTTGATCATCGAGCAAAATAAGAACAATTTTAAGTACTATTTATGGAGTGAAAAAAAAACACACACTCATAAAGGATTGTGTTACAGGCTGAATTCATTGGAGACTTTGGAGACATTCATTGGACCAAATGGAGACGCATGATGTTTTACGGCAACTCAAACAACGAAGGTCAGTGTGATACCAGGAAATTGTTTGAAGCAAGTACAAAGATACGGGGCAAAAACCCTTCACCCAGTACAATCTCTTGCATCCGTGATGGTTTTGTTCGAGAAATCAAGAACAGAGGGGAGGAAAAACAGGTCTTAGACATCGAACAAAAGACATCGATACCGCACATCGCACGAAAGGAAAATATTTATTCAGCTGCCCAACAACGCGAATCGTTCCGCGATCGCTGCTAGATGTTGATCCGGCCGGGCATAAAGACCGGCGGCCGATGACTAATTGGACACCGAATAGATCCCACCAATGCGCGGGATCTTATGTTAGCGCATCGTTAGCGTACACTGCCGGGAATGTCAACCGAACATGGTGGTCCTATTAAATGGGATTTGTCGCCGTGGCCGCGCGCTTGTTGGCAACGCATGTTTTCAATTACCCCGAGGGTCGGGGCATGCGAGGTTTATGGGTTGCGTATTAGTCCAGCGTACGCTGGATGTTTGACATTTATGAAGTTTTATTTTCGCTCGTACCCTATGCGTCCGAATGAGGTCAGTATGTGTTTTGGGGAGGATGAGTTTTGGGGTTTGATTTTATGTGATAGCAGCACAGCTGTCGAGATTATGGAGCACATCTGTGCGCTATGGAGGCAAGAGGCACCATGGAGTTGGAAACAATGCGCATCAAACTCTCGAAAAATAGGTCGAACGTGATCTCATAGTTTCCATAGTCCAGAAGTTATGCTGGAGCGTTCTAAGTCACGCAGTAAAAATGCTTTAACTGCTTCAAATTTACTCGATCGCTAATTTTATGAGCATCGATGTTTGGAACGTTGTTGGTTGATGTTTAAACAGATGAAAAACAGCACACGCTTTACTAACCTAACATTTTGCAGTTGAGTTGAAGTTGAAAATTATAGATATTTCAAATAAACGAGTGCTTATTTAAAAAAATTATTCTCCATTTGTAAGCAATAATTCTAATAATTTTCACACATTGAACTTTACGTCAATTGTATAACTATCTCATACGCTTATAACAATAATGAGACAAAGAAGTAACCGCGCAAGGGTGCTTGCGAATGTGTGAAACTGTTAAAGCAAACATATTAATCAGACACATTTGCAGTTGTCATTCACTCACTGGAAGGGTTTTGCCACAGGCCGGCGTAAACATTCAGAACCCCAACCGAACAGTACATCTACGGGACAGAGAAAACAAGCAGTAGTAAGATTGTTGACCACTGTTTGTCTTATTATTCACCGGCGATCGATACGCCGCACCGTCGGAGACAACGGAAAATGACCTGTGGGTATATGTCAACCACACTCCTCCTTTCATCGTACGCACATAAAGAAGAGGATCGTTGGACATGGGCTCACTATCGCCAATTTGTTGCGCATATGGTCGATTGGTAAGGGCAGCAACACATGCACCCGATCGGTAGTCTGATCGTGCAGAGCCCCGATCGAGCAGAAGTACCTACAGGAAAGTAAATACTGGGTGAGTCTACGACCATCTCAAGGATTTTCATCGCTGTCGTGCGTTCTCTCCAGCACCGTGTGACACCACTCGCACACATATTGCAAATCAATGACCATAAGCTCGTAATGCAACAAGAAACCACTTGTAGTAGGTAGGATTGAGAGATTCTTCAACAATTTGAGAATCTTCAAATTGAAAGTGAAAACAAATAAATATAGACTAAACCTTTTCCGGTTCATGTAGAAAATAAATACTTCGATCAGATGGGATTTTTTTCCGACGCGCTGTTCCAATTGAAAAAAACGCAGTCAAGGTCTTGCCATACAGGTCAATGTTATTAACGGATCGGTTCGTTCCGTAGTGATGCATATTATTGAAGTACATTCAATATCAGTAAACACGAGGGCGATAGTCCATCGCTGCGAATAGTCTGCGATAAGACCATTCAACAGGCGAGGTTCTTTCTCACCGACCCAAGCGCATTACCCATTGGTAATTCTTAAGCTATAAAATTGATTTCACTCCACAAGTTGCATCCCAACAAGATGTTCCCTGCCATCAGCATCAAAGCAGCATACGCTAATCGAAACAATGAAACACAGGAGTGTCCACCACCGCAAGAGGAGTATATGGGGAAAAAAACATTTCTAGAAGTAAAGAATTAAAAAAAAAATATTTATGAGTAGGTAGAACAATTCGTTTCACAGGGCGCTCAAATTCGGTGCGGCCCGGTTAAGAAGTTTGCATTGTTCCATCAGTCAAAAGCATCTTGAATGTCCTTTGTATTTTACCCCCACCGCTGCTATACTGCATGCATTCACTGCAGACTATATTTTTGTACTGCAAACCCATTCACTGCACATTAATCATATTTCATAGCCCGATCTGGCGCGGGTTTCGTTCCGTTTCGCTCAACACAATCCCAAAAACGGGGTTGCATTGGTCGATTTTTTTTGCCGAATGTGTGTCTTGGGCCCGACATTGGGAATCGGGAGTGACGCAATGCGTGAGTAGCTATGGTGTTGCTAACAGACCTTTATTTAGCCATGATTGTTTTCAAATGAATGAGCTCGCCATTATGATTACCCAATTTGTAATACCAAGAACCAAAATAAGGTTTTTGAAAGCGAGATTACACATTAGAAGCTAGAGCTCTTTAAATGCATTGTAGCAAATTCAATGCATTGCAATGCAATGCAATGCAATGAACTTCAATTCTGAACAACACATTTTCGGCAAAATTGTCACGTAATGCCCGTTGGGCAAGAAATAAAATCAAAATCACCGAAAACAAACAATCGAAACAAACGGAACCATTATATGTAAATGTTCATTTTCGGTTTATTTTCTTTTGCAATCGGCGGCATTCTTTGGTACCCGCAAACACAAACGCTTCGTGTCGATCATGATCGTCGATTGCCGCGCACTGTCGGGCGCATTATCAAACGACGCGTAAAGCATATGTTTTGCGGCACCGTGTGCTGCCCGGCCGGCTGTCGGGGTATTTGATGCGTGCAGCCAATAACGGATGATAAGCTTGTTTCTTTGAAGTGCAAAACTTTGTGTCAGCTCCGGTCACCGATGCCGTCGGTGTCAATCGCCCGGCCTCTTACGCACGGTGTTACGAACCGATCGAAAAGGTCAAAGAAAACGAAACGAAATGCATAAAATAACGGATCACCGAAAACACCGAAGCACCATCAACACCTACACAGCAACACTCGATCGATCGTGAGCGTGTGTGCGAGCGCGCGCTCGCGGATCTCTTCCGCGATCGCGTCACTAGCCGCGATCGACGACGACGAAACTGTCATGGTCAATGCCAAAAGTTTGCGTCCGCGGCTACCAACCGCGGGTGGGTTATGGAGGGTGTATTTTTTCTTTTTGCTGTTTTGTCTTCTTCAGTATGTGTTGTTTTGATCTGTGCGTTTGTTTTATTTTTCTCCCATTGTGCTTATCTTAGTTTTTGGACATTCGTTCAAGCGGGCCACACCTGGTGTAGCGGTGTAGGTATGGCCAGCTGTGCGATCGAACCATCGGAACGATAGTTTCACACTCACACCAAGCACGGGGCCAACAAAATTTGGGCAGTGGTCCACCGTGTTAAGTCACCGTTTAATATTATGTGCGCACGAGCGACCAGCGGCATGCGCAATGGAGGCGCAGTGTACCGATCGCAGGGCGGATCGCAGACGAGACATAGAATCACGTTTTTCGGCAAATTTGAATAGCAAACAGACGCAAGACGGTGTCAAGAATCGGTCCGTGGTGCGTTGAAGATGTTCCTACATGCTGCAGCCCTCGGTGACTAATAGAAAGGATACCGCGACGTGGAACAATGTGTCTGACAGAGTCGCTGCCCTCAACCAGATGGAATCCTCAAGCGATAGCACGATGTTGCGAGCTTTTAGAGCGCAGCACCGTAATGTTGGCAAATCTGCAAACTAGGTCATGCGAAACGGCACGATTGCAAATCGTTATTTTAAACGCACATTACCGATTTCCGTAGAAAATGGACCAAAAATCAACTACTACTTTAATTTTCGTTTTTTTCGTTATCGTTTTGGTTGTTGCTTCTGTGTCGAATAAACAAACAACATAGGCATGAGCATTTTCGGGCAACTCTACAACATTACCCTCCAATGTGGATGTGGGGGGGTAATGTTCAAATGGTAATGCTAAAATTAAATTATATCACTCACTCGGTTCAGCTTCATTCCGGTTTCACCATTTTCCGCATAACACCCTTCCCACCGGGTTGCTCTGTCGCTTCGGGTCAAGCAACTGCTTCCAGTAGCATCATCATCCGATGCACGAATCTGTTTTTAGCCACGATGGACTGCTGTTGTTTTTTTTTCTTCCAACCATTTATTTTTGGCATTATATATCTTCGTGAACCGTGCAATTTTTGATGACCGACCCACCGACGCGTTTGGGAAATGTTTTTTTTTTTTGTGGGGGGGGGGGGAGGGTGGGTTTGAAGAAGATTTAGCGAACGGAACGGCACAACGATTGGGGGAGAAAATGTGCAGAAGGTGTAGGAAAAATGTTTGGCACAGATCACTTCCGCCTTACCATGGGCGCGGCCATGACGCATTGTTTGTGTAGCCTCGTTTTTCTTGGTGATGTATTCCGAACCGGTCGATTATTGATAGTGCGGAAAGGCGATGAATAAAGTAAAACAAAAAAAAGGAAAAGACACGCATAATTGACAAGGAAAACGTTTACTGAGCCGTGTATTTAAAAGCTCCCATTTCGGGGGTAACGCATTCGAGATGGAACAGCTTTGTGAGATGATCCGTGCTCATCGGAATTGGTGAAAGGAACGCACACCGATGAGCAGTTTTTTTAATTTGCCGCTTAGCTTTCGTTTCATCTATTTTCATAGCCATTAGGTCCGCTTGCTTCGCCACAACGGAAGATCGTATCAAGTTGTTATGGAATGCCTTGAATCTCATCCACTGGACCTTGTTGACTTGTGATGGGCAACAAAACAATACACAGCGACGTCGGTGGCGGCTTATCAGGGCGACAAAGCACGGATGATCAGGCCGGTAATGATAGCATGCGTGACAGCAATCATTGCTATGTAAAAATAGATCATACCCTTGCCATTATGACGCCACCCATACCCACAACAAAACGCAAGAAAAAAGTGGGCTCCACATGATGATAATTAATTTCCAACACATCATCATTACGCACAAAACACAAACAAATTTCGCATCAGGATTCGCCATATCACGGGCAGCGCAGGTCTAATCTTTATCGCTGAAAATGTATACAAAACAACACATGTACTTCACACATGCTCTTATTCAATTAACGCATTATCTGTAATTTTCCTGTACTATTAACTGCTTTTTCGAACATCAACCAACCGGCGAGTGTGTTTTTTTAGGTTAAAAATAGTTATTGCAAAATAAAAGACATCGACAAACGACTATAAAACAAGAGCAAGAGTTGGATCACGACGAATTTACTATCAAAATTTACTTCCACGTCATCTTTCGTGTGCGAAACGATTGTATTGGTTGCCGAGATAGAAGCAGCAGAGAGATAAACTCTAAACCTCAAGATTTCGGTCCCGCTAGACTCGGTGATAAGATTGCTCCCAACCGAAATGGGTAACTTGCAGTTGCCCCAAAATACGTAAGCGCAAAAACAAACCAGACAGTGGCGTTGCAAAAAGCAAGCTGTTGGCCTGAACGCAGCAGCAGTCAGTCGTAACACCGAAGGCATTAGTACCTTGAATACACCGGAAAGATTGAACTGGTAGACGATTGCCGTGCAAGTGATAAGCACAATTTACAGAAGGAAGGGTTAGTTTCATGGAGAAACCCTCCACACCAGGAACCCGAACCCCGGGGTCAGAGAGGCTTGCAGTAAAAAAAACCTGAGGTTTGGCTTTGGTTCCACCTGTTGGACCTGTTGCTCACGTGACTTCCTGACATTGTCGTGCGGCGGTGCGACTTGTGTCTGGTGCCGCGCGTATAGCCATGCAACGGACAACGTTAATTTCGTAAGGTTTGTCCGAACAGTTGCAGTCCGCTCGGGTCGACCACAGACTGGGGCAGTATCTGATTAGCATATACACATCCTCAATAATCGCCATCGTGCCTGGGCGGGTCATAGCACTAGCGAATTATGCAATCGCTTTCGATTGAACATGAGCTGCAGCAACGCGCTTCCATACACCCGCGGTAATGCTCGCTTAACTACCCGCTTCGAACTACCCCTGCGGAACACTACGCCACCGACCAGCCGACTTATCATCGGCGTCGTGGTGGATGTCGTTCCACCGGTTTTCTCTTTCGCTTCCTTTTTTTGGTCCCATTCGGTGACATCGAACCCGAAACATATGATCTTGGTCGGTGCGTCACGGCGCGAGCAACGCGAAACGATGATAAAAGCACCAGAATCAACCAGGCAACCGTACCGCGGTGGAAGCATGTACCACCGAAAGCCAACGACTCCCGGGGTAAGTGTTTGCCGACAGGGAAACCAGTAATACGCGCGCGTAGGGGCATAAACCTGAGAACATTGCCGAGATAAAAACGGTACGAGGCGTTGAGCTTTTATGATGCTTATTTTGCAGCGAAACGAAGTAGAATAAATCTTTACCGTGCGCGCTTCGCTGCATGGAACGCTACTTTGTCGACATCGTGTACACGGCGCCAGCCAAGAGAAGATTCGTCGTTGAGGAGTTGGGTGGCGAGATTAGGCAGAGTGTGTTTTTTTTTCTAGAATTGCGAACCAAAATTTGCACCTTACCTGATGAGTAATCGTAGTTAATCTCCACTGCAGCGACTAGTTGCTTGTAGTAGATTGCGATCCACAAGGGTGTGATCTAAAACGAAGGAAAAACGAGAATAGAAATCAGTTGACTTTACTTTAAAGTAAGAAGAGTTTCCTACAAAAAAACAATATGCATGAAGATAATCCTCCCCAAACGTACCACAACACTTTGAAGTGGAGTCATCTTTAAAAACAAGGAACTTATATTTGAGAAGAAACATTAAAATCATCTTAAACCACAATCTTCGGGCAGCCCTAATGGGTCTCACCGTAGGTACAATGTCAAGCAGAATAAAACCGCAATTAACCTGTCGTACTTATGCTTCACACCACGGAACTGAAACTAATGGGCTCCAAGAATAACACAAGACACACGTGGGCGAAGAAGCGACGCACTGTGTTCTTCCTCGCAGTTCCCCACACAAGGCACGCCACCTAGATTTGGACACGATCGTCGCGACCATTTCTTTGCGTACCTAGTTATAGCCCGGTGTCATTCTACCTGTTCAGGGCTACGCAAGCGGAGTATTGACAGGTCTTCAACCGGCGTACAAGCCTCTGCACTCACGGGCCTATCAGTCAACCTTCGCATCGAGACCGGTGCGCGCATGTCTCGGATTTCAACTGTCGCCTCATAACAACGGCACCTACAGGATGACAGTGTCTATCGGTTGACATTTATGTTTCCACCGGAGACTGGCGCTAGCGAGGATGGTGCGCTAGCGACCATGTGCCACAGCAATTGCTATGCCTACACGATCGAGTTCAATCGCAGAGCGCGGTTGCCTTGCGTATGGCTAACGACTTCAACCACCGTCCTTTGGGGATTTAGATAACGCGTGGACTGCGGTAGAATCTCGGGCATCGTGTCTAGCTTCCAGGAACTATCAAACTCGATCCTAGATCCGGCCGAGAACTAGCAACCCCTCCCGGGTAATGCGGGTCCTTCACCAATTTTCGGACAGTCTTCCGTGAAATTGGATACTTTCCAATCGATCGCCGCTGACTCATGGGCCACCACACTCGTCAGAAGAGGCCGGCTGTGCGGTTGATCGAACCTGCGCATTTTCGTTGCACCACACAGCGCGGTTCAACCACAGAGCAACCATTAACAAAAAGCGCTGCCACGAATTCACTGTTCTATCCCAGCATCTTCCGTACTATCTCTAAACTTCTTGATCCCACTAATTGATTTATGACTCCAGGGCAGAAAACGACTTCGTGCTCGAGTACGCCGGCGCACCGCTATCGGTCCATTTTCGAAACCACCATTTCGGCAACATAATACCGTCGGCGCAAAACAAAACATCGCAAATTTTTAAGAGTTACACAATAAAAAAAAAAAGCACACACACGCAAAGTTGAAGGTCATCCAGATTGATACACGGCCCAGGGGAGGTGTATTCCAGCATGCGTGCAGCAGCATACCGCAGCATACCTCCACAGCCGCTTCTCGCTTGATGTTGCGGCCAACATCTATCAGCGGTTCTGCACTTCATCATCGAATCATCGGAAATCGACACCAAACGATTTCGATCCTCTCCGGACCCGGGGGGTTCAGGGCCCGGCAAAAGTGTTCCGCGGAAATGTACCTACGGCTCTATATTCGTTCGCTTTAATGTTTCTCCCCAAAATGCCGCTCGGTGGGGTCCCCCCCCCCCCCCCCCCCCCCATTAACGAAATTAGTTTCGCAGCTGTGTAGTGTATGTTTTTTTTTCTCTCCCCCCTTTTCTTTGGGCTTGTGTCTTCTCACTCGCAACCATTCACTGGTGCAATGCGCGCACGGTGCGCGTCAGCTTGTTCGTATCGCTGGTCTAGCAATTTAGGTGACACCACGGAAGGATGAGTTTAATGTTGTGTGTGTCTCAGTGTCTCCGGCGCATATCTTCTACCATGCACAACAACACATCATACCTCGGTCTGGGTGGTTTTGTTTAATGTGCGGTTTTTATTTTTTCGTATTTTACACTCCATTAATAAATCAGGCTAACGACACAGCGGGTGGTCAGCTGGACAGCTCCGTGAAACAGTTTCCGCCAGTGATTTATGCGTGGAAAACTATCTGCCAAACCACATCGAGGTCGCGCAACCAAGTTGTCCAACCGAGTAGATGATGATTATAAATCAGGCCAGCTTGATCATCTGACAAATCTAATATCGTTGCCACGGTTTTGGCTTCCCCGGGCGATCAGGATTTTCAAGCCGGTGCAATGTCCGGTGATTTTTTGGCCAACTTTTTTGCGTTCTAGGCTTTTTTTGCTGTTGTTGTTATTGTCGAAAGATGTATCATCTTGAAGCAAGATACACCGAGGATAACGTTACTTTCAGCCCACAACTCAACCGAAATGGGTGAACACTGTGCAAGCGGGAAAGCAGAGGGTAAATACTATAAAACAGTTAAACATTCAGATAGAGCGATAATTTAGAGAGAAAAAGAAAATAGAAACAACGGATTAATGGTCAAGCTCAAAGTAAAATGGCACACTGAAACTAATAAAAGTTAGCAAGCGTGACGCTAAACAGCTTCCCATGCGTTTGTAGTATAAACGGCAAGATTAATTACACATTCAATTGCTTGCGGCAAATGGCAATGACCCACTGCTGAAAGTACCGGTAAGAAAATAAAATCTAAAAAAACCACACACACACAAACACACTGTCGAAAAACAACATACACACACACACTGGGGGTCGTCTAGTAACCATCTTCCGGAACCGACACATACCGCACCACGTGTATGTTATCAGCAGCATCATCTTTACGACCGATATCTGCTTGTTTTTGCTTTTTCGCACCGTTTCGCTGCATTGCCATTGCCTCGCCATGAAGGGACCGCCGCCAACGTGACGCATACGATGGTGCGATAGGAGTTTTTTGGGTATCGCGCGATATTCAACGCTCCCGTTTATCATTGGGTCGCACAGGTATGCGAAAAATTTTGTCCATATGATAGCATCGGTTACAACGCACTGGTACACAGGAGATTGGCAATCGGCTTGCGGCGTTTTATTAGAATTTTCCCGACACGAACAGGATCCCGACGAATGAAAATTTCTGTCAATGTTTTAAAAATACCAATTGTATTGACAGTTGCGAGCTTCATCAACTGCTCCGCTGGCAGCGTTTGGACACTTACTAACCCGACATGTTTTTGTCGGGACGCCCGCCGCGCACGGAGCATCTTGCGTTAGCTGCAGTATTATTCCAGTGCGCCGAAAGCACGTCAACCCGTAGCAGTTGAGTCAACAGTGAGCGAGATAAACATAGCGCAAAGCATAGCGCCAGCGTTCTCATGGAAACTAAACGCGCGAGGATGGTATAATTTGCATATTGTAAACGCAAACCGCACCATTGCACCAAGCAAACCGTTCAGCGCTGCAGCGGAACAACACTCCGCTCATTTGTCGGCCAAAACAGTTAACTTTTAGCATTATATTTTATACATTCATTAATTTTGTTGACTTTTCTGTCCTATTTTCTTGCCACCCATATTGATCCAGAATTCCAATGCAACCAATGCTATTGGGAGTTTAAATAAGTTCGGTGTCTTCAGGTAGATCGCCGCTGCAGTAGCTCATAATACTCTACCCCCCGCTGGTCCCACCAAAAACTATCATCGCGCCATCAATATGCGGTTTGGCGCTGATGAGTATCAATACATAGTTCGCCATTTTGGGATTAACGTAATGGACATACCTGTTAGCGCTGGTCACCCATTTGTTGCCAATATCTGCCACGCCTGTTTTCTACCATTGAAGGAGATAAGACGTAGCTTGACGACTGATACCGTATTGCTTTGTATGGATTGGACGACATTTTAGATTATCGTGATGGATCCCCCTGTTATCACCGGTAGCCGTTCAATATGAAAACGCCTTTTTTCTGTCATTGAAGCCGATAGTATGGGATACAAACTCTTTGGAATCAATGATTGGTTGGCTGACTTCAACTGTTTAAGCGAGTCCCCTTTTGGTTTGCGAAGAATCTTCAACTGATATGAAGTATGCGCTTTAACTCTAAGTATTTATTATCAAACTTGGAGTACAAATAAAGTCTAAGGTAACTCGGTCTCGATGTTGTTGAACTAGCGTCTTGATCTCCATTAAATTCTGCCCGAATACGATAACTATCGGTAAGCTTTTTCCTGATATACAAAAAATATATCACTAATACACCTCATTGACATGTTTAGAAACTATTTCGATAACAGCTCAGCCAAATGTCAATAATGCTAAATAACAATAAGCACCAACGGTTAGAAAATTGGTAGTCTCATCTGTTATCAAACCCAGCACGAACGTTTTTACACACCCAATAAACAAATACCGTTGATGAAAATGAGCCGACCATTTTCATTTGTATTCCGGTTGTTCTCGGATGCAAAAATTAGCAAAAGTGGCCAATTCCACCACCATTTCATGATATTTATATCCAACCTAAATATATCGATTTATCGTTGGACTAAATTTCACGACGAATTAAAAACATAAAGGAACGGCGCACACATGCGCCGTTAGCCCGCGCATCTTCGGCCAGGACGGGTTGGCCGTGTAGCAGGAGGCCGTTACTCGCCGGTGGCGGCATGCGTTAAGCGCTTAGCAGTGGGAAAGGTGTTATAAAATTTAACAAGCTACTGCCACACGGCCTTATAATGCACACCGAGCACAAAAGCCTGATTTGCAGCGACTGTTTTGAGACGATGTTGTCGTGTTTTTTTTTTTTGTTTCACTGTTTGCATTTTACAATTCTTAATGTGTGCGACCGGTGAAGGCCTTGCTGCGGTCCCACCGGTTAGGAGGGTGGAGTGGTTTTCCGCCCGATATATGTCCCAACGCGTTTTTTTTTTTTGCCCTCCCGTTTTCCCCCATCCGGCCCTGTCCCTGGCACCCGGGAGACAAACCTGAGGAAGGCAATGCTCCCTCTGTATGGCCCCCACACCGTCGTCCCGCGGGGGTATCCATGTGGGGTAAAAACAAAGGAGAACAAAACGAAAAAGAAAATATAACAGGAACGAATACATTGACCATCCCTCTAATTGATGCCACCGAAAGTAGGTCTGGGGCTGAACAGCGGTTTTCATCCGAAAACAGTTTGGACTAGTTTTCTTGTCCCGGTTCGGGTTCAGGCCCGGCCCGGTGCGGGTTATGGCCGGTGGCAGGATCACTTGTCCGGCTCGTCCGCGTCCGCCGGAAGCGGCTTGCAACACTGCTGGCGCACACTGCGTCCGGTTCAATCGACACGTTCGATTACGCATCGTTTATAAAATCGCTTCCGAACGTGAAACAGTGTTGCAAAAATGCAAAACAATTGTTGTAACAATAACATTGCGTCCGGCGATCCGGCGTCCGGACGGATTTTGCTTACGTCGTACACGGGTCGGTGATTAGTCGCTACATTGGACTAAGCGTGCGGTTACCAAGCGGGACCGCATATCAACTGTTGTTGATATATCGGCAGCGTGCTGTCGGACAAGCTACAAAACACAATGTAATCCAGCATAAACATTCGGCTTACGGGTATGAGAGCGCCAGCCGTAATCCCTTTTTCCCTTCCGCGTGAACCCTTGCACAATAAAACGATAACACAGAGCAAACAAGTGGACTCAGCCACTTGGACAGGATAGGCCAAAAGCATACACCAAAGGATTTACCCGTGCGGATGTGAAGTTCGTTTTCGATTCCCAAGCAGAATTGGGTATGATGGCAGGGCGGGATCGTATGAAGCGATCAGACGGCGAGCTGGAACTCGGTTCCGAGAGTGGTTTAATTAATTTATGATCCTTCCCATTACGATCGTTCATGTTTAGGCGCCCCGGCGATGGTAGGCATGTGAGTCATGACCGAACAGAGCGAAGCGCCGAAATGCGACATCTTAATCGATCGATCGTTGCCAACGCTGGGAACGGAAGTGCTAACGAAGCGACAGCAAATGTTTAACAATCAAACCGTGTAGCGGTCCTCGCAACGGAAGGAAAAAGATCGCATCTAATTACTACGGAAATTGGTAATTAAGAAGATTGAACAATTGTACAAAAAGCCAACCGAATTTATCAGATATTAAACGGATAAATCGAATGATCGGATAACGAAGTTTTGAATTAAAAAAAAATCTACCAAAGGTCAAAATATTTAAGAAAAGAAAACATACACAATAATTAGAGCAAAGCCGGCATGTTTTGGTTTTACCGAGAAAGAAATTGGAGCATTGGATTGAGAGAAAGGACAATCAAATCCCCCACCGGCCTGTCATCTTTAATACGAAAGAATATTGAAATGAAAACCAGAGCAATGGGCACGTACCGAAAAAAAAATGCACACCCATCACACCCACTGACGGCATCTAAGTGGCTTACGGACCTCATACAATAAGCGCAATGTCCGCAAAACCGATTGCTCATCGTCACTGTCTCACACTCTCCACACACTGCCAACGGCGGCTGTGCGATCGAAATTGAAAAACGCTTAAAATGGATTTTAAATTGATATTAACGACCGTTGCTGTCCCGAGCTGCTTTCACCGCACCGCAGAATCCGTACCCGGGTGGGGAAAGAGTGGAAACGCGCGGAAAAGTGTGCAGAACGAACGTCTTCGAAACACACCATCCAACACTTAGCTCTATCGAAGACAGACAGTATGGAGACATAAGCAATGCAACAGAAAGCGTGTAAAGGAAAAGAGAAAAAAATAATATTTCCTTTCTTTACATGTTAAGTGCTTCACAGCAGCAGAGCAATTTGATCCGATCCACTCAACGATCCTTTCGCGCAAGGGCATCCCACACAGGGACAGTCTCCCCCAGTATTTTTCGCCCAACCTATATGAAGCATTTTACGGAGTAATTATAACTTGTTTGATGGCCAACTAAGGATAATCCGTTTTTTTTATGCATACCGCCAAAGATGTGAGAGTGTACGACTTCCCGTGGGCGCACCGGACAAAACCGTTCGCTACCAATTGAGATAAATGATTATGAAACAATCGACAGTGATAGTACGGATCGAAACGTTCGCCTTTTCCAGCTATCCTTGAACATCGCTTGGCATCGACTTGCAAACAGTTGCATTTGCTGTTGCGACACATCCACGTCACGATCGTTGGGCAGAAAAGTGCATCCCATGTGCTTGTCAGCGCGGCGACAAATCGGGTGTGTAGTTGTAATTTATTTTTCCACTGCGCGAATGACGATTCTTTTTCCCATGATTGATGATGGGCGAAAGTAATAAACGGCAGATGGGAAAAAGGACAGGGACCGATCTTCTTTGACCCAAGGACATAAGAGAGCAGCGCGCGGCAGGATGTTGAACTTTGGAGCGTAGAAATTTCCCTTAATTCTCTTAAAGTAATCTTAATTCTTGAACTTTATTACGAAAGATTGACGAATCAATTGGAGTGCATAATTAATCTTTGGAGATTTCGCGTATGATTTAGATGTTACAAATTATAGTACTCGAAAGGAATCATACGAATCATTAGCCTACTCTCAGCAGATTGAAGAATACCAAAGACACTCCAAAGATGCATGAATTAATGAAGATGTAAAAACATATTTTCTATAAATTTGGAATAACCCAATTACTGCAAGCAGGAAACACCAATTTAGTATAAATTTTCACCTTTAAATCTCATAAATGATTGAAGAATTGAAAAAAAGAAACTTCAACGATCTATGAATCTTCATAATATAGATCAAGCGTCATTTAGTCGATTGGAAGATTCGTAAAGATTAAATTGAAATCAGATTTACCCTTCGCTACACTCAATGTCTCAAACTCTGCACGGTAGCCCTAATTGGAATTCATTTTAAAAGGATTGCGATTCATTCATTTCCTGAGTTCCGGAAAACTCGAGTTTCGTGAATTTGAGAATCCCAAAATTTTCACGATTTGTGTAATTTTGTACGTGGAATTCAATTTTTCTTTTTTTGCCAAACTTCAAATTTACCCAAAAATTCGTTACATTTTTTTTTTTGTTTTTCGTTAGAACGGCCTGGCCGTATCGACTTTATTTTACCACGTAGCCGGAGAGTCAGTCCTTGCTACGGGGGATTGGTCCGGATGGGATTTTGGTTCGGTCCGTTCGTGTGAAGACCGGCTACGCTACCATCATGCCACCGGGCCGCCCCGATTCGTTACATTTTAATATAACACAAATAGATTTTGGTAAAAATTTACTCTAAATTTGCCTTTTGCGAAAATTAGAATCACGCGAATTTCTCTAGTACGCATTATTTGCATAACTCGAGAAAAGACGTATTTTCGAGTATATAACATCACCATAGTTATTTGGTTCTAACATTATGAAAACATTTCTTCTATGCTAAACGACCTATTATACGATACGTTCCTGGTATCTCGTAATAACAAAAAACTGTGCTATATTCAAGGATGATTTCTCTCCCCGCCATTGATAAGATGTATGTACTTTCACTCTGTCCTGAAGGCCGCTTTCCTCGACCGATAGACGCCACGCGCCACAATGAGTCATCGGGTTTGGGTTGTGTGCGTCTCCATGAAACGGGCCAATACACCCATCCATGAAATCGTACGACACAGTACATACAGTTTTACACGCGTAACGCACAAATCATGGCACCGCGATGCGTGTCGTCAAGGTTACACCATTCCGACAACGTCTGGGACTTTAATCCGTACAATAAAAACAAACAACGTGAGATACAAGAAGCAAAACCTAAGTGTCCCATTTGAGATTAAAAAAAAAAAACAACCGCCCCACGTACCACAGGCATCTGGAAGAAATGACGTAAAACCGGGGACCCAAGCGGCGGGAGACACACAACACGAACAGGGGGTAGCGAAGAGGAAAACCCACCCGTACCCAAAACAAAAAAGAAAATTTGCGAAGAAAGTAAAAGTGAGCCGAAAATGGATTGCGCCAAAAATCGAACATTAAAAATACCGGGTTGCAAACGCAAGGATTCCTCGCGCACCCCAAAAATAAAGACGTCTTAAAGGAACATCGTCAAAAACGAACAGGCAGAGCAGCGTTTCGGGGCTTACCGAGCCGCACGGGAGCAGCGACCTCCGGTATGGTTCGCAGTGCAGTCCTGCCCGTTTGGGAAGCGTTTGGGGGGTGCTGAGTGGCGCGCCCGAACCGCCCTAAAGAATGAACACGTTTTCACCACCAGATAATCATCGTCGGATGGTGCCCGGGCTTGGTGATTTGTTTATGCTGGCCTGTCGCGATAATTTATGTGCAATGTGCACAAAACCGTCGGCATGCTTCTTTTTTTTGTTTTTTCGTTTATCGCCTTCTTCTTCCTTCCTACGGTTGGTTATCCCAGCCCCACCAGCGGGATGCTGCGGAAGCGACGATAGCAGATAGATGATAATACAACCGGATCACAAAAGAGAAATGGAAAGATTGGTAACGTAATTACGAGCGCTGTGCGCGAAAAAAAAAGGAAAAAATAAAACCCGCCAACGCAGACCCCCCCCCCCCTCGCGCCCACACACAACAGCGCGTCGAAGCGCGTGTGTGCATTTTATGCATTTTCCTTTGTGTATTTGTGTTTGCTGGTCGGGGTTTAAAAATTTTAACATTCTGCCAGAATTTAAATCCCCGGCAGCACGGTTACGCCAGATTCCGCCAGATTTGCCCCCAGGGTTTCCGGGAGGCTCGTTGCAATATTAATTGCTTTTGTTTCAACAAGATGTTTCTGGTAGGGGTGGGTTTTTTATTTTTTTTATTTTTTTTTTCTTGTTGTTGTGCTCTTGACAAGGCGCCACAGATGGTTGCGGATAACGTATCGTTTCGCTCCGCATGAAGAACGGTTGGATTAAAACATGAAATGGTGCGTGCGCTAATTGCGTTTCTGACCCCGGTTCCCCAAATTCCTTAAACCGTCGTACCTTGGTGATCATTGTAAGCTTTCGTCCTAAGTCCACCAATGCAAATGCGATCAAATTCCTATAAATGTAGCATTAATAGTAATAAAATTTTCAAAAAAAAGTACCAACAATATGCGAAGCTGTAGTATATTGTCCGCACCAGAGTACCCGCTAGGAGGATCAGCGGCTTGTTATCGCATGGAAGGTGTATGTTTTTTCGTGTTCATTTTGGCAACTACGTTAGCAACACGGGACGCCCACAGTAGGTGTGGGTCACGCGCGGCCATGATTGCGGACGTATTATTTACGCTTGCAGCAAACGGTTTTGGCACGCTTGCATATACGACGCTTGGATGATGCGACAAGAAAATGACTCCGCTTTCGTGCCCGAAAGGACGTGACGTTGGAAAATTTGCATTGTGTAGCCGATAACGCACAAACGCTTAACAGATCACTCTCTTAATCTAAGCTTAGCTCAACCCAATGGGGTGCTGTTACAGTAGCTGACCCCAATTTCGTAAGAACGGGGTGAGAAACGCTGCAACCGAAAACCCCACACTAGAAAACCAATCCTAAGGGCAAGTGAATTTGGGTAATCTTCGCATGGGGAGTACAGCACAGCAGCAGCAGATCGGATTGGCACGCTGTGCCCGGTGGTCAATCATCGGTCCATTAAGAGGGCAGGCCGGACACACATTTCCTCTCGTTAGCGTTCACCAACCGAAAAAAAAATCCTAAACAAAATGCCCAATGTTTGATCAAAACCCCGTTAAAGAGGTGCCGCAACATCGTGCCGCGGTGCAAGTGAAAGCCGATCGGTTCTTTCTCCAGAACGATCAAACGCATCCGCGATTTCGCTTCCGGCAAGTGTGCGCAGTGTGTCGGTGGATGGGGCGAGCTCAAACCAGCTGACCTCGGACGGTGACCACCCGCACGTTGGCCGTAACCGATCGCCACGATATACATGTACGTATTGCCAATCACCACTTTTCCCAGCGATCAAACTCTTTTCGTTCGATACCGGAGCTGGGATTTTGTTTCCCCCTTACCGTTCACTGATGTGCACCGATGACGTGCTGGTTCGGCAGATTGGTTCCAAACCAATCTGGTTTTGGGAGGTTGCTCGAACAAATCAATTGCAAAACAGCCAACCAGTTCGTGGAAATTTACGCACAAAACCAAACAGGGACCAAACGTTTGCCCGTGATCATCAACAATTTTACTCACACGATAAAAATTCTCCACACCGCGACCGCGATTGGCAGACAGAAAGGCGCAAAATCGACGAGACGGCGGCTAAAAATACTATCCGTGGGGTGTGTTTTTCAATCGTAAATTTTGACTGTACAATTTATCCTCAATCTGCTGCTCAATGGCGGCACGGGGCGTGGGAATAACCGGCGTGCGGTGAACAGAAAAATTGAGGAAATAGAATATAGCAATAAACAGCAAGCAGCAGCAGCAGCAGCAGGTTGGGGTATCATGATCGGGGAAAAGTCTGTTTTATCGGTCTCCGCTAAACAGCTGTGACAAGTGTGTTACATATCTCAAGGGTATCGAAGAGGACATATGATAGATGTTAGGTGTTTCGTTTTATCTTTTTGCTTGGGTGGAAAATGCATTACTCCGTCGGGACTATTTGCCTCTACTCGAAGGAATACGCTCTACGCTGGATAGTTAGTAGATTAGCAGTGCAAAGTGTAGAAATTTAGAGTTCAACTGGTAGAGGGGTTTTCAAGCCAGAGGTGCTAGGGCGAAGAAATTCTCTTCGACACGTTCGAGATGAAGATCATCAGAAGAATTTTTAAGACTTGACGATCATGGACAATGAGGATGCCTCTACAATTCCAATCACTATTACGCCTAAAAAGACGTCATCACATCAAAAACATCAGTATTACAATGCATTGACTTTGAGTTTTGTCAAAATTAGGTAACCTGGTCATGTAATTAGAATGACACCGGGCACCCCACTACGTAAAATTGTTTCATGTCGTCCATGTCATCGTTAAATCGCGTCGGACTGATGAAGTTGATGCATCCTCCAAAAGGACCAGTTGATTTAAAAGAATTAAACCAACAGAGAGGCAGAGAATTAACGATTTGTAAAAGATGTCAATAGACCGTAGAGTCATGGTCGCGATCGTAGCTCATGTAAGGGAGTAATTTTAAACCAAAATGTTAATCTTCCTATTTAGAATGCCTTTCCTTGGTGACTAGATACTATGTTTTACGGACTACTCAATGGACATTGAGACTTGTGTTAGTGTTTTCGACACAACTAGTCATGACCTAGTGAGGTCATGGTGAACGGATAATCTTAGTAGGATATAGATACAGCAAGGTCAACAAGAATATAGATATTGATAATAAATTGTTTCCACTGGTCAGATATTCTATTCTAGATGAAACGATTTTTGGACTATTCTAATCACTTTCTTAATAGTAATTATTTCTTTAACTTATACCAACAAAAACGCAGCAAAATGTGTGTCACCACATCTTATCAACCACCCCGATTTTACGTTCATGTGACAATTATTTGCAATTCATGCCACATGCACCCGTGCTCAAGTTCATTCTCACACTTCTGCCGTGTGCCCACCCAAGAAAACACTAAGGACAGGGGTCCGGGTATTAGCTCATTCGCGAATACTAAGACACTAATTGTAAGTAATTGCATGCATTACTTCTCACGCGCATCGTCAAAAGTTAATGCGGCCCATAACCGTAGGTCACGTGCACCTGTTCGAATTTCAAGGCAATATGAAATGGGCGAAGCAACTGTCGGCGACGGTACGATCGTCACCACGGTGAAGAGGGGTCCCAATGTCGTATCACCGGTCGACCAATTTTTGGGAGCACTTCTCGCACTGCATCGTCCGTCTGGCGCCTTTTCTTATCTTGAGCAACATGAGGAACAAAAGTTTTCAAGTGTCTTTTCCATACGCATTAAAACACACGCGACAAAGATCAGCAATTCATGGTTGACCGGCAAAAACACTCCTCTTCCATGCTTATCCGACCCAATACTATCCAGTAAGCAAACGAGATTCAAAGAATCAATGCCCTTCGTGTTCTTCTTCGGCTTCTTGCTGGGTTACATCACAACTGGCTGAGCTTTCCTCGTTCAAATTATCCACCGAACACGCATAATTCCATTGATTAAACCTTGTCTGGGTAGTGGCAAATGAAAAACCACCCTGTTGAAATAAGGTCAGATATTAACAGGAGGACATCGGCCAGTGTTCTGCCCGGGGTACGATTTCACTCGCGGAAATTTCCCCCCAATCCAGTCTGACCTCCCAACCTGCCCCATACCGTGCGTACTATGCATCTCCCCAAAAACCTTTCGCTCAGACCGCCGCGCCCAACCGAGTCCCTCAGCCTTATTCAAAAACCGATGCCATCAGCAGTGCGGGTCCCATTTCTTTGCCCCGCTTGCTGTTGAATTCTCCCCGCTGCTTCCGAAACACCCTATCGCACGGCTATTGGTTACGTTGTAAGGTATTTATTTTTGCGTGCAACAACGTTAGCTGCAACGGGCGGGTGGGACACAAACACACCAGCGCGACCCGACCGACGTGTGACCGGTGAGTGGGAAAGTGCTGTTCTAGCATGTACCACAATGGAGGGAGGCATGGTTCGCAAACATACTAGCGACACTGGAGATCCTCACGCCAGGCCCAGGGGTATGTCCGAAAACAGAAAACAAAAAACATTTAACGTCAGCAAATTGGAGTCAGAACGATGTTGGCCCTCCTGGGAGACTACAACCAAGAAGACTCACCATGTCAGACAAAATGTGGCTGTCAACCATTGCCGGTGAGACGTTACACTCCACGCAAGATGACGCCAGAGCTGCAAGAGTTGGAACTTTTAGCAAGGATATTTGTATGCACCTTGCTTGAAGTAAATTCTTAGATGAAAACTAAAACCAAAAGTGCTTCCTATTCCAATCATCCTGTTCGTACCGTAACAGCATATGTTTTCAAAATTGTAGAGTTACACCGAAATTATACAGCATGGGTTTTGTTTCCAAACCAACTCAGCCACGAAGCAATAACCCCACGCAATACTGAGTAACGCGTTAACGATCTTCATAAAATGCTTCAATTCTGCAACTACATACATTGCAGATCCAATGCTCGTGATGAGGCACCGGGTGTGGTTGTGCCGAACCAGATTCTATTCTCACGTGCAGCATGCCAAACCAGTGAAGATCAACAAACCATCCAGAGAACACAGCATTGCGGTGTAGGACGCCTTGCTGGCTGGTCGGCTAGCTCGGGCAGAGCGGACTCGCCTCAGGCCCAATCAAACCAGTTTCAGACAAAGCGGAAGACGAAATGGCAACTTTGAACGGCACGGAACGCAACCGGTGACATCGAGTTTGTATATGGTGCCAGAGAAGCAACCGACTTCGTAAAGCGATCTGGCACTTCATCGATACTGTGACGCTTTCACTATGTTAAGGATAGTGTAATATGGGAAACGATAGATCCTCCAGTTGTAATTGATTATTTCATAAACTATCGTAAGTTAGCACTTACCTTCCCGGGAAATAGTTTCACACCGCGTCGCCACCTTCACTCAGCAACAAGCAACAGTGGGGCCGGGTGCCGAACGCCCAAAATCCACTCACGCACGTGATAAAAACGCCCTAGCAGCAACACATACACCTGCGCTTCATTCGATCAAGCGCGATCGTGATGATATCCAACACGAAACCAACGATACGTTTAGGAAAATGTACACTTGGCGCTAGCAGGGTCTTTCACAGGTAAGCTGCTCGCCGCACGCGTCAATACAAACAGAAAAAAAACACTATCAAATACGCATACATCAATTAGATTCGGTGCGACACGTTCACATCTCTTCTTCGAAACCGGTACGCTTATTCTACTGAATCTTCTACTTTCCTCCAGCGGTTCAGCGCGTGGTACGCACGGCAACGAGCTGCCTGCGCGAATGATCGAGCGGTGGTAAATCTTTCTTCCAACCACAATAACTATCCACACGTCCACCTGTAATCTTTTGTTTTCGTTTTCTCCCTATTTTCAACTACTCCTGTGCACCGAAAACGGACGTAACCATCACGGGTAACCTTGACAAGGCCAACGCGCCCGCGAATCTTTCCGTGCAGCATCCAGTGGTGACGGCACGCCAAGCACTAGCAAACATCGAACATGGATCACCTGCCGGGATGCGGATGTCCCACACGTATCTGAACCTGGTGTTTGGAGGCGGTGGTAGCGCGCGTGTCGAATTACAAAAAACCACTCTTTTACAAACGAAGGTACGAGGACCGTGCGAGTCACAACCGCTCCGGCACGCGTTCGAGCATCGACTGGGCAAAACTGCGATATTTTTCGACCGGCCCCTTTCTCTCCCTTCCTTCCCTACCTTCACACCCGCTCGATGGACCGATCAATCCTGCTATTCGGCCCACTGTTCGGTCCATTTTCGGCCAATCTTCCGCTTCGTGCCAACTTCGGCAATTGCCCCCCTGGAGGTCGGTTTCGGCTCGGCTATGGGTAAGCACTATGGGTGCGTTCTGCATCAAAGTGGCATAGAAGAGAGAGATAAAAATCTTTACTCTCAAACATTCAACAACATTCTGGCTATATTCTTACAATTAAGAAATATGTGAATACTCTTAGGCTACGTACGTATTGAAGTTGAGCTTTCCGCTTGAGTTTTAAGCCCTCCGACTGGTGGAGTCCTCTTTTCCAGATGCTGGATGCTGTGAAAATAGAGAGTAATAAACGGTAATGTTTATCCTACACCTAGAATCGGAATATTTTGTAAGGCAATATTATTTCTCGTAATTGTTTTATACAAACACAAGATGTCATAGTTTGTTTTCGGATACATTTCAGTTCATAATAATTATGTTTGAAAATTTAATTTGTGCATAACGCATAAGAAATCCGGAAGAACCATACCAAACAACTAACTGGAAAATTAAAGAGCGTTATGTTATGATATGTTGTAGAGTTACCTTATTTCCCAACATATAAGATGCATTATTTCGTCCAAATTCGATCTCCAAAAATAAAGATGTTGCTTATACATGGAAATCACATTTGTTAAGTGTACAGATTCTGTACCTGTTAATGAAAGGAGATTCCGAAGGATACTTCTCTTGCAGAAAATTGGTGATATTTCTGATCAGAGAGAAGAGGAATGTTATCACTTATATGATGGAGATATCCCTTTATTGTTGTATTTTTACTAAACTTTAAACTGTTTTTGTAGACTTATGATAGTAAATAATAATTAAAATTTAAACTAAAAATTATTATCTAAAATTGAGGGTGCTTCTTCTAGATGGTAAAACTCGGAAAACTTATTTTTCAGCACTCTAGAAGCAAAACTAACAAACAACATATCAAACTGTACCATACTACACGTCATCAAGATGATTGAGATTACTTAAGATGGTTTGACGCAGCAATAAACTAATCTTGTTTAAGAAATTTATTGATTTCAATTTTACTCTTCACTCTTCTCAGGTATAAAGATGTCTAATGCACAATAAAGTTTCATTTTGTATTTAGGGGTTTTAAATGGTTTTTTCTTGTTTTTTTTTTACAATTACCTCTAAGTGGTTTAAGTTGTTTAGTCAGCTCTGCACTTTGTCCCGTGAGTCGTTAACATCACATTCCCTAAACATTTCAACCGGTACTGAACCGAAGGCTCCATCTGTTAAACCTACATCTACAAATAAACTGATCATCAATATAATCTTTATACTCTTTACATCAAAAACCATTCAGAACGCTATACTCTTAAAAGAAATAAGAAAACCAGAAATATTACCAGAACGGATGGATTATGAACATTTCGTTGAACAGATGCATGATTTGTTGGAAATTTAGATAACCCTGTGTGAGGTGCCCTATGAGTGAGAAGCTGTATTAAATTTGTATAAAGTGTAGCTACACCTTAATAAATGAAACATTACTTAAACAAAAAACACAAACCTTTTACGTTTACATAACTTTTGACAACAACTAAAGCACTTAGAATTACATAAGACAAAAACCAATTCAATAACCTTTACGGATATTGTGCTAGGTTGGGAAGATTATGTATAAGTTCAAGAGTAACACAGATTGACTGAAATGCGATCGAAAGGACGCAGGTCAATATTTCGTTTTTTCCTTCAAACGTCTTGCGTCTGAATGTGCTGTGCAATTACAGTTTAGTAACGATAGTCCAATACTGATTCCTGAACAATCCGGATGATCAGAGGTCGTCTGCCCGCAATTTTAACCATACTCGAGATACTATCTTATAAACATTTTGCGTAGCACAGTTTTTGAGATTCGTTTCTTTACACCTGCATGCCCCTTTAGCGTGTTTTGATTGAAACTTGAACAACGGAACGCTTTATCCTAATGCTCAGATAAGAAACAGCCATTGCGGAATCCGTACACGACACCCATTACTTTCCACCAGAAAGGAAGGCTAGCTTGATAGAAAAACAAGTTGTTCATGATACAAAACTAACATTAAAACTGATCGTCTTACCTTCTACGATGATCGGCAACTGCCGCTACCAGCGCAGTCCGGCCTCAGGCGACTCCTCGGTTGCTGTCCGCTCGCAAGCGTTCCGCCTGCTGCATTACGTGCTGCGGCATCTCCATACTGAATACCGCTACCGATCCGTTCCGGATCCAGTTCACCCGTTTCGATCTTGGCCAGGATGGTTTTGGAGCATTTTAAGAATGCTTCCTCCACGTTTTCACCTGTCTTGGCGCTTGTCTCCAGAAAGATAAGCTCATTCTCCTGGGCAAAGTTGCTCGCTTCTAGGAACGTTACCTCGCGGTCTTCCTCCAGATCCTTTTTGTTTCCCACCAGCAAAATGCAGATGTTTTGGCTAGCCAATGTGCGAGCATCGTTCAGCCAGTTCCACAGCACGTTAAAGCTGTCGCGCGAGGTTGTGTCGTAGACCAGTAGAGCACCCGCTGCACCACGATAGTAAGACCGCGTGACCGATCGGAACCGTTCCTGTCCGGCTGTGTCCCAAATCTGTAGCTTAATCGACTTTCCACCAACGTTCACGATCCGTGAACCAAACTCTACGCCGATTGTGTGCGAACTGTCCTCCTTAACTGCGCGCCCAGTACCGACCGAGAAAACGGTGAGGAACAGCAAAAAAGAAATCATAACAACACTTTGTTATTGCTTGAACTTTCACATTGTAATCTTGGGGCCGTGTAAGAACAACCTTCCGATGTTACTACTATGTACGCATCTACGCTTCACGCGATTCGGTTCATCGCATTTTGCTGACCTCGCTTTCCGGCCACGGTCAGCTTTGCTTTGCGTTTACTTACATTTGTTCTCGATGAAGTGATGCAGCAGGCAGGATTTGCCACTATCCGCACGGCCAATGATGAGAAATTTAAAAAGATAATCTAATATGCGGGTATCGCGAACAGCAAGAGACACCAAGAAACAACAAGAATAAAAAAGAGGGTCAAAATTAAATATTCATGAATCACTATTTTGTTAATGCCAGCACAGGAGATGCAGGCACCCTTTGAGTGCGTGTAATATTTACCGTAGGACTCCGACATGTTTTCTGCGCTTTACCGTCGTCACCTTCTTGAACTTGCCCCTTTTTCTCACGTAAAGCGCGAAAGTAATGTGGTTTATCTGTTACCTCTATCCAAAATACACTTTTATTGTTGTTACAACGCAGCAAATAGTATAATTCAGCAAAATATGAACTCTATCCGATGGAAACATTTATTTTCTGTATCTTTATTTTTACTTTTTTCTATATTCTATTTGACGTTCCTCCCCTTCCGTGGTTTGTTGAGTTTATAGTACCTACTTCAATCCGTGGTCAATTTGGAAAGAGACATTCATTTCAAAAGGCTCGTTACAGATCAACGTTTTCAAGCCTGGATTTCGTAGCCAAATGTAAAATTTTTTTTTCGAAGATAGGGCTTTTGTAATATTTTATGATAGTGCATAAGATTTATGGTACAGAAATCACAAACTTAAAAATAAAGGTTTTTGCGTTGCTTTTAATTTCGAACTTGCACATTGCCAAGGTTTCCACGCAAAGGTGTAATGCAGCTCCGTTACAATTTGTAACGTATGTAAAAAAACACAATGTAAACAAAAAAATATTCAGTTTCCACGGTGAAAAAAATGCTACAAATTGTTAACGATTGCACACATTTGTTATCCGCGAAGATAAGCGCATATTTAAAACGTAAAACATTCAAAAATATGCTTCAATTGTGTTGAAAATCCCTACTTAACTTTTACTTTTACAACTCTGCATGATTTTTGTATTTTACTGTCGCAACGAACCACTTCGCAAACGAACCTGGAAAAGAAACTGCCAAAAACAGTTCGGAAAAAGTGAAAGGTGAAACGCGCATAGCTTAGATGAGGATCAAAAGATGTCGTGGCGCACGGAACTACTGTTGAGCTTAGTGTTATTGTCTGCTGTTCCATTCGAGGCCAAAAATGTGTTATTACTTTTGGGTAATGCAAACGTGCAATTCTATAACTGCAGTCTATTTCATGTAATAATTCTTCATTCGTTCTGGCAGCCGACGATGGAGGCTTTGAGATGGGAGCGTACCGGAACCGTATCGTGCAGACACCTTTCTTGGACGCGCTGGCAAAGGAAAGCTTGATTTTCAACAATGCTTATGCTTCGGTAAGCAGCTGTTCGCCGTCTCGCGCCGCAATACTCACGGGCATGCCGGAGCACCAAAATGGCCAGTACGGACTACACAACGGTGTGCACAATTTCAATTCCTTACCGAAAGTTCGCAGCATCTCATCGATCCTCGGCAAGGCCGGCATAAGGACGGGCTTGATCGGCAAGAAACATGTGGGACCGGATGAGTCATACCGGTTCGACTATGAGCGAACAGAAGAGCAGTATCCGATCAATCAGGTTGGAAGAAATATTACGCAGATTAAACTGTTCGTAAGAGAATTTTTGCAGCAGGACAAGCCAAACAGCAATGAATCATTCTTCCTGATGGTGTCCTTCCACGATCCGCATCGATGCGGTCATATAACTCCCCAGTATGGCAGTTTCTGCGAACGTTGGGGCTCAGGTGAAGAAGGCATGGGGTTGATCCCGGACTGGCATCCGATTTACTACGTGTGGGATGAGATCGATCTTCCCTACTACGTACCTGATACACAACCTGCACGGTACGATCTGGCAGCACAGTACACAACCATTTCACGGCTCGATCAGGGCGTTGGACTCGTCCTCAAAGAGCTGCGTGATGCAGGATTGGAGGAGAATACGCTGGTTGTGTACACCTCTGATAATGGGCCACCGATGCCAGCAGCCAGAACCAATCTGTACGATCCGGGAATGGCGGAACCAATGTTTATACGATCACCCAACAAGGCTGCTCGCCGAAACGAAGTGACATATTCGATGACAAGCCATCTCGATCTTGTTCCGACTATTCTGGAATGGTTTAACCTTACCCATCCACAACCAAACACGCTGACCGGTCGCAGTTTGTTACCACTGTTGTTCCATGAGCCATCGAATCAACCGGATGATGCCGTGTTTGCTAGTCAGAGCTTTCACGAAATCACGATGACCTACCCGATGAGAGCTATACGCACCAGACGTTACAAACTGATACACAACCTTAACTACCAGCTGCCTTTCCCGATCGATCAGGATTTTTACGTTTCGCCAACATTCCAAGATATATTGAATCGAACACTTACGAAGCAACCCGTACCGTGGTACAAAACACTCCGCACATACTATCAGCGGCCGGAATGGGAACTGTACGATCTAAAGATGGATCCAACCGAATCGAGGAATATGTTTGGGAAAAGCAGCATGAAGGAAACGTTCGAAGAGTTGAGCGGTCGTTTGCAGAAGTGGCTCGAATTGACCGATGATCCTTTCCGTTGCGCACCGGACGGTGTGCTGCAGAATACCGGGGAGTATCTAAATAATCCCACCTGTCTGCCCTTGGGCCATTAGTTCAGGCTTAAGCTTTGATTAGTGTAATATTATTGTTAATACTTACTTCTGCATGTCCGTTTATCCACTATGTTCCACTCCAATCCACTGTGTTTGCTGAGCGATCAATGTTTACAACGTTTAAGTTTTTACAAAATAAAATGATACATTGTTAGCATAAATTAAGGAAATAAATAACATTTAGATTAAGCAAATCTTTCAAAGCACAATAGAAGTGATCGGTGTGTAGGTTTCTTTAGCTTCAAATAACTGTCAAATACACATGGCACAAAACTGTAAACAAACGTGACAGATGTGCGGGTTCACGTTTTAGTTGAAATCTCCCGGTGCCGATTGCTTAAAAAATGGATAAAAGCCACCTTAGAAAAGAGGTAATAATATTTTCATCTCTAAAGTTCTTGAGATTCATGTTCTTGTTTGTGTACTGCTACAGATAAACAAGCTTCATTCGCTTGTTAAGGGAATGCGTACCCGTATCATCCGTAAGCTCATACGCGACAAGAAAGTTTGGGCCTCTAAAGCAACGTCGAACAGTTCGAATAAGGGTGCCAAACGGAAAGCAGAAACTTCCGAGGCCATAGTTAACCATATAAAAACGATTTCTCCTTGGGTGCTTGTCGAAGCAGTGTTACAATATCACCCGTTAAAGAATGGCGAATCGTTGGAATCAGCACCAATGGAGCAACGCTGCATGGCCAGATGTCTGCAAGATACGAAACTTGATTGTTATCTAAAATCCCTCGAAAGCCAGTTGGGTGCTAATGCAAATGCAACGCTTCTTGATGCGCTTCAAAAAAAGGGAACTATCAAATCATCAGTAACTAAAATACAGCAAAAGGAACGAAAGAAGAAACTGCTGCAAAAAAAGAAAGAAAATCGATTAGAGCAAAGGAAACTTATTAAATCATTAAAGGAAAAGGCCAAAGCAGCAAAACAATCAGCAACCGATAAACCGGATTCATCGCACGGAACCGATGATGAGGAGAACCAAACGACGGTAGTATGTGATTCCTATGAGTCCGACAATAATTCGGAAGAATTTGACAAGCAACGGGTCGAATCTGATGAATCAGATGCCGGCAAGGAATCGGACCAGGAAGAAAAGCTGAGCATATCCGTGAGTGAAGACGAGAATTCTTCTAGCGATGAAACAACAAGCGATCGTGCCATAGAAGAATCACAGGTTAAAAGTAATGGTGAAGCAAAACAGAAAGTTACTCCGCGGGTAAGTAAACCTTCCATCAGCAGGCCGAAACAATCGGTTATACAAAACTTAACAAGTCCCAACAAAAAGAAGGAACTGAATTATAAAGCTCCTGAGGAAGAAGATGAGCAGGATGGATATGAGATGGTAACGGATAGCTTCTTCGTTACGAACACGGGCGAACAGTATGTGGCGGTAGCGCCAAAGCTCAAACCACAGGCTGATGACGATGTTGGAAGTGATGATGGTAAGGAAAGCTGGAAGATAATGAACAAAAGA
Source organism: Anopheles moucheti (assembly GCF_943734755.1). Taxonomy (NCBI): domain Eukaryota; kingdom Metazoa; phylum Arthropoda; class Insecta; order Diptera; family Culicidae; genus Anopheles; species Anopheles moucheti. Next base: position 28,049,940 of record NC_069140.1, read on the forward strand.
AAACGAAGAGAGAAACAGTATGAAGAGACTGATCATACCGAAGGTACTAATAAGATATTGTGCTTGGAAGAAGGTTGGGTTTTAATTGAATTTTTGTTATTACTTCTTTGCAGAATTTGCCACAGATTTGAACCAAGCGAAACGACAAAAAGGGAATAATTTTACGAAAGTAAAAATCAATACTAATGAGAAGACGTCCGCAAAAACTCAGAATTTGCATCCATCGTGGGCTGCAAAACAAGCACAGAAAGGTATCAAACCTTTCGAAGGAAAAAAAGTTGTGTTCGACGCTGAAGATGGTGGCGAAAGCACTGCAACTTATGCCCAGCCAGCTCCGGTCCAATTCAAAACAAAAAAAGAAGATCTTCATCCATCATGGGCTGCAAAACAAGCACAGAAAGGTATCAAACCTTTCGAAGGAAAAAAAGTTGTGTTTGACGATGAAGACGGTGGTGTAAGCTCTTCAACTTATGCCCAGACAGCTCCAGCCCAATTCAAAACAAAAAATGATAATCTTCATCCATCATGGGCTGCAAAACAAGCACAGAAAGGTATCAAACCTTTTACTGGGAAGAAGATAGTTTTCGACGGTAACAATACTAACAGTGTTGATAACACTAATTCTAAGAAATCCTTCGATCGAACGAGCGATCTTCATCCATCATGGGCCGCCAAGCAAGCGCAAAGTGGAATTAAAGTTTTCACCGGTAAAAAGATGGTATTTAACGATGAAGCTGGAAATGATGGAGATAATGCAAGTAGCGTTACCACAAGAATACTGCCAAAAATCCAAGACCTAAAGAATGATCTTCATCCGTCATGGGCAGCAAAACAAGCGCGAAATGGTATCAAACCATTTGTCGGGAAAAAGATCGCTTTTAACACTGATGATACTCGGAAACGCGACAAAATAGGTGCCATAAAACTATCTTCGGTGCCATCGAAAGCACTGAAAAACACCGATTTGCATCCCTCTTGGGCAGCAAAACAGGCACAGAAAGCTATTCTTCCCTTTGCTGGTAAAAAGATTACTTTCGACAATGAAAATAAGGCAGAAAAATCAACAACCGAAGCGAGATTCTCTACCGGATCTGCACAGGCAGCTTCGAAACATTACGGTAACGTTGGCCCCAAATCACAACCAAACAACGCTGCCTCTCTCCATCCATCCTGGGCAGCGAAACAAGCACAAAGTGGAATCAAACCATTTGCGGGCACGAAAATAAGTTTTGATGACTAATAAATACACGCAACCCGTCGCGTATATGGGACACATATGGACTCGATTATATTAGTATGGTATAGATTGTTAAGCTAAAATAAAGAACGTATGTGCCTAAAATTTCCATTTAGAGTACATCAGTTTGATACACGCTACGAGGCTTCGGTTTTGGCGGCACCGTACGCAGCTGCGTGTGTAACTCCATGAGCAAATCCGGCTTTTTGCCAGCAATCCGTTCAAATCGTTTCATCGCAATCGGCAACAATACTTCCGTCATGTACGTTTTGTTTTTTGCCACAAAGTTCATCTGAAAGTTGCATAAAAATTAAATAAAATAAAATCAATCAAAGAACCCTAGTTGATACTTACGTCAGCATTCAGAGAGTTGGGAGGTTTATTGGAATGCTGTGAAAGGAACAGCTCACGGATGAGCATCTCTGCATCTCGCTGCAGCGAATCGTACTTCGCTAGATATGCACAACTTTCCGTCGTTTGGAGCAGATGCCGACAGAAGTTCACCGTCGCTTGCGTAAGATTAATCCACGTGTCACCAGTCACGTACGCACGAAAGTCAATCCCCAACACGTCGAACTCCTTTAGCAGCGCGCGAAGGCCAGTTTTTGTTTGCAGATTGTACGGTTGCCACGGGTCCTCGGTACGGCCAATCGAATCCACCAACCGGTATCGAGCTTCGTCCAGCAGTTGACCAAGAGTGCTGCGCAACAATCCCTCCATATGGTAGGAAAGATCCAGCCCGATTTCGCGCAACTTTTGACAAGGTTCCCGCACACCTTCCACCACCTTTGCCACCATTTCTAGCTGGGTGTCTTTCGTGAGATAATGTTTAATGAGCTGCGATGCAAAGTATTGAAGCTCCATATTGCACCAAACGATAAGCGCACTCGTGCAGGATGCTTTCGTACTGAAAGCTCGCAGGAACTCACTAGCAACAAGCGCTACATCGCAGAAGAATAACTCCGATACGGCCAGGTTGTTGCGACGTGCCTGTCTCTGCGAGGATCGAATAGCACTTGTGCAAACGCGAAGCAAAATGCCGCACGCTTCGCGTGACTTTTCCATCTCCACGAGCAATTTCAGTGGCCGGCGGCTAGAGCGCAGCGCTGCCTGCAAACTGCGGCTCTGCGAGTTGGACAACTCGTGCATTAGAACCGAAGCGAGGGAAGCTTTGAGCGCTTTTATCTTCACTGCTATTTCGGTTGCCCCGTGGAATGAACTGTCTTGGGTGAGATGTTCTTCGCACTTTTGCAACAGCGCCAAGCAATCTTCGAAATGTCGCTGTGCTATTTCCGCTTGGATTTCTTCCGGTGCCGTCACGAGCCACTCGGGAGCTAAATTCTCCACGATCACGCGTCCCATTTCCGAAGCGGTTGGGCTAAGGGTGAGCAGTTCGCTCTCGGTAGATTTTTGCGGTGCCTCGAACTTTAAGGTTGTTGGTGGTTGTGGGGCTTGCGCTTTCTTCGGTTTCTTTAGCTGATGGAATTTGATAGCCAGTTCGAATTTGTCGATCCACTCTTGCTTGGCAGCGGAATTAATGCATTGGAACATACGCGCTCCATCGCTGGTAATCACGTTGATTGCATTCTTGTTCACACGCTCCAAGTCCTTAATGTTTATGACGGCTATCTTCTTCGTTTCGTACTCCGTTTGAAATTCAAGCTTCCTAAAAATTAGTTCACAAGACCCATTATTCAATTAACAGGGGTATACAACAAAATGTCTTGTATATTAACACGTACTTTTCATTGCGCACTTTGGCCAGTACCAGCACTTCGTTGAATAGAAACAGATGAATACGACAAATCGGCCGATAATCGTTGGAATCCAGCTCAATAAGGCCACCCTCGTGGATGAAAACCTTATCATCCAGATTTCCTTTGTAACCGATGAGCGATTCCTTAATGAGTTGTATTGCTTTCCGATTTTGCTGTTCCTCATTCACGTTTGGATCAAGGCTTTGTTCTTCGATGATGTTTTTCTGGTCGTCCAGGAGCGATTCATCTCGCAGTGTGGTTAGTAAATTGCGCTGTTCGATCAATATGTGCGACAGTTGGTACATTTCCGACTCGAGATCTAATATAATAAAAAGAAGAGATTTATTTAAGGCCTATTTGATATCAATCCTATGGGGGTGTATGTGTAGATAACGGTACGTACGCGAGATCTCCTTCGCCGTTTCAATGAACTGCATGTAATTTTCGTACACATGTTTCTTTAGCGTGGACGAAACGGTTTCACTGAGTGCTTGAATTTTCTGTTTCGTTTGCTGCAGTTCCGGGCCACCGACACAATCCTGTACTAGATTTTTCACATCTGTAAACAACACAAAACAGTACAGATAAATTGTGTCATCATCGGTTGGACATTCCACTTGCGGTAGGACATTCCAACGAATACTTACACTTTTCAGCATTGAAATTATCTTTTTCAAACACGGCTGTACTAGCTTCAGGCATTGTAATTGCGTCTGCAAATGATTTTACACCAAAAATGTACGAAAATTAAGCACAACTACGCTGGCTAGCGATCAGAGAACATTTTTTCTGTGCCAGAGTTTGTTATGACAGATTGAGTGGCATTCCAATAGTAACGCCGTTACACTGCGTAACGCTCAAACAACAGGGTGACTACGGAAATTGGGAAGAAATACTTTGAGAAAATAGTAAAATAGTAAAACAAAAATAGTAAATAGTTGAATGATGATTTCAATATTGAAGCACATGAAAAGGATATCGGTGCTCGTAAGTTACCTGTTCGTCACGAGCCATAGAGAAGCACAACATGCTCGTTGGCTAGATGAGGTCAAACCTGACTTTCCTAGAAACGGATTGGTGACCTGACCATGTCATCAAGACGTGCCCGACTGTGAGCAGGCCATAAGGCGAAGAATAAGGTGAGCTAATCAAGTCATCAGAACGACATCCGATAAGAAAGATGCCGTAAAGGCTTCTTAGTCTGTCAATACTTAAAAGTATGGGTAGGAAGACTTCATTAAGGTACGTTGATAGTCCCACTGGAAGCATCGATATCCCTTTTTCGACACCATACTACCAAAACTATTAAATACGTCTTCGAACGACCAGGATTGTTATCATAAATTATTTGTAGCTCGGGTCAATTTCGCTTGCAAAAAGATCATACCAACTGTGCATTCAAATTTAACAACCACAGGTTAGTATTAATACCACAGTCGAACATCAAACGAATGGGCCTTATTATTCCCTTCTCGCGAAAATCATACGCGCAGAAGCATTCTCCAACCACGATGTTGCTCCGGAGCGTTCTAGCTAGCGGGTTCGGAAAATGAGCACTCATCAAACTGATGAGTGTTTACGCTCAAAACCACTCTCATCCCGATATAGAGCACTCGCAATGCTCAAGGGAGTTTCAAACAAAAACTGACAACAAAGATATGAACCAAGTCGCCAGAGATAACCGGATGTTGAATAGAAGGCAATTTTGAGCGGAATACAACTGGAATAACGATCTCATATGATAACGATAACGATCGGAAACAGCAAAGGGAAGCTAAAGCAAGAGCGTAAAGCGAGAGAAAATCACGCATGAACTTGACACGGTTTGCTGGTAAAAATGTTGAAGGGGTAATGGTTAAAATTATCCTATCGATAGTTTATTAATCGAACAGTATCTAGTCGCAGTTAACTCATCAAATATTCTCGCATCAGACATGGAAGTGTATGTTCTGGGGTGGAATGAAGATATTTGATTGACAGTGTTTTTTTTTTTGTTGTTGTAAATCCTCCCTTATGTATGACGTCCATAGAATATGATGTGCTACAATTTATGGACCCACTTTCCTTTCTATGCTCCTTTTTCTCTTGTCATATCACAGTTCGACGCTCATTTGCTCTCTTCTCGCTAAAGAGCAACGTTGGAGACAGTTTCGATTTTTCCTTCACAGTAAGCGAGTGGAAAACTGCACCGTGTGAAGCGACGATTTTCCGACCAGATCGATGTACTCTCTCTCTCTCACTCTCTTGCCTCTGCTTGTCTCTCTTTTGGTGTTCCTGTTTTTCTTTTTTTATACTCCTTTACAGACAGAAAATTCCTTCGCTCGAACTCCGCGCTCCAGGCCAGCAAGTTGGGGAGAATAGGTCAACGTAAACGATTTTCGTGGGAGCACTGCTCTCCGACACGGGACGGGTCTGGTCTCTTGGTCAACCCGCTGGCAAAAGTGGGCTCAGTTTTCATTCCTTTCTCGCACTGTGCCCGTGTGTCATCCGGAGCGACAGTCGTCGTAATGGTGACAAACAGGGGGAACAAAATGGAGCAACACTTTCTGGCTGCGTTGGCACTGTACAAGACGGCGACGGTGGCACCATTAACGGCGACGGCAGCTGAAACCGAACAGCGCACATCGGTATCGGCAGCATCCACGGCGTACACGACGGTCGCTTCCGGATCCGCAAAGCTGCTGCTGCAGGTCCCAGTTACGGCCTAAAACTCTTCTCTGCTTTCTCCTCCCACCTCCCACACCTCCCCCAAACGAAAAACGCGTGCAGAGCTAGAACGCAGATACGGGACGGTGGCAGTGTTGCCCAGGTGTGCGGGATTATAGCAAAACAGCGGGCAAGACCCGTGCCCGTGTGCACGGTCCGTGTAATCAGCATTTGTGGGACGAGGGCCAGTCAGTATCCCCACCTTCGGCCAGCGAAACTGTTACTGTTAAAGGATACCACGAAAAAGAAGTAAGAAGCCAAATCGTGCGCACATAAGTGGCCGTGTGTGTATGTGTGTGTGTGTGTGAGAAAAAAAGGAAATCAGCGAAACAGAGTGCAACAGTGATGGTGAACAATTTATGAGCGAGTTCCACCCCCTGCCAACCCCCAAATTATGAGCGTGTTGGAAAATTGGGAAAACTAGCTTGCAGGAAAAAAAATTGGCATGGTGGAAAACAGGTGAATTTTAATATCGCTTTGACCCCGTTGAGGTGACCGTGTACGAGGGCACACGGTTGCGTTAGCCGTGTGCGTATGCGAACGTGTGTGCGCGCGCGCGCGCTCGTTCGCTTGCCTGTATGCATACGGGTCCGTTATTCAACGTATCGCTTGTGTGTCCGCGCTTGTGTGTGTGTGTGCGAATGGTGGGGCTGAGCATTTGGAAATTGGTGAAGAATATGTTGGGTCGCTGGGTTAAGGGGAGGAAAAAAACAGGGAGTGAAAGAAAGTGACTGTGTGTGATGCTGTTCAGATGATGGTGTCCGTGTGCCCGTTCTCGGATTATAGATATTCAAGGTGCGAATGAGTGTGTGTGTGCGTGTGAGAGAGATAACAGTGAGAGAGAGAGAGATAGAGAGATAGAGAGAGATTAAAAAAAATTGTTCCAATGCTTTGCATGCGTGAAAAACCCCGCAACCAGGATGGGCGAGAACCAACTCACAGCATAGCAGTCTACTGAGATCAAATTTAGTTGTGCTGTGTTCCGTGTGTGTTAGAATTTGATTTCTTTTTTTATATACAAGCTCACGATCAGTTAGCGAGTGTAGTAACATACAAATTAGTGAGGGTTTTTTTTTTGTTTTCGTGCAAAATGGAAACAGATTTTCTCTGGAAATGGTAATGGAAACGCACCATCAGTGTTTTGTGCTGCGAGTCACCCTGTAGTGCTACAGATCGAGCGAGAAATTATGCGTGCAAGAAAATTCGTGTGTACGTGTGCATGTGATTGCGCGCCTGTGTGTGAGATGAGAGGAAAGTGGAAAATTGTATTTTCCTCCTTCACTCCACCCTCCCCTTCCCTCTCAACCCTTACCATCAGTCAGGCGGCTATGCCAACACCTTGTAATTCTGTACACCTTTGGCGATTTGTATTGAAATTCGCACCACCATGCATGCATGATAACGATTCAGGCAGTCGCCTGGTGTTGCACGGTGACGATCATGCGAATAGCAAATTGGCAGAAGCCAAAAAAAAACCTCCACTTTTCGGGAGATTTTCCGCACCATTCCGCACATACACCAAGAAACCGCGAAATGCTTTGGCGTTTGTGAGCGTGTTAAAATTGTGCATTCCGCGTTTCCAAGTGTAGTAGGAAATTATGAACTTGGCGAGCGAAAAAAGAAAAAGGAAAACCCGAGAGTGTGTGGTGCCACGGTGCACGATGAGAGCAAACATTTTCGTGAATGAAAAGAGCAAAATCACCACCATCTCGTCATCGGGAAATATTTGTTAGCACTGTCGCGTAAAGCTTAAGCACAGCACAGCAAAGGCAATGGCGAGCATATATCAATCAGGGTCAAAATAGATCCGTTACAGTACATCGCATCATCGGCACAAACGGCACATTTTGGTGGGTTGGGAAAATTGGCTCCCACCCCAATAAGCGATTTGCTGCGGATTTCATCTCAATATCCCCTGGACAGCCGACATCCGTTAGGTGTTTAGCTAATGTTGGCCCAACTTCCGAGCTGGCCGAGCCAAGAAATCAATGCGTTGAAAGTGGCCACGGCATGAGATGGGTTTTCTTTTTCTGCTTTCCTTTCTCCGTGCGCTTCGTTGCATGCGTGCGCCTGCGTGTGTACATGTGTGCGTGTTCGCGTCCCGTGTCACCCATACGCTCATATATAAATATATTTTTTCGCTTTCTTTTCGTCGCTCATCCACGTCGAATGGCGTACGCGAAGGAACCAAGATTCGCTTTTCCATCATCCACCAGAGATTGAACGTGCGCGCGCGCGCACACATACACACACACACATGGGGCCTCAGTAGTTTTTCCCAACTGGTGTGTGCGAGTTTTTGGAGCTGCGTGTCGATGTGTTTGTGTGTGTGTGTGTGTGTGTGTGTGTGTGTGTGTGTGTGTGTGTGTGTGTTATGTGCGTTCGTGCTTGCACGTGAATGTCTGACACTAAGCGATCAATGGAGTGAGAAGTGTTTGCCTCCATCGTTTGACCAAAAACCATATCGGCAGGTGTGCGAATGTGTGTGTGTGTGTGTGTTTTTGTATGAGGAAAATTAAGATCAAACGAAGATTCAGCAAGATTCATTTGAAAATCGCTTCACTTTGTTCTATACTGTACACCCTTCCTCCCTCTCGCCTGACACTCTCCCTCACCCACCTCCCCATTCTCACTAAAGTACCCGAAAATGGGAAAAAATAGATCTTGTCCAGAAGGCTACCTTGATCTGTTGGTTCCTGCTCACGACGAAAATACATTTCCTTCACGGCAAACCCGATGCGTGAGAACACAATTGAGAGCCACGAATCTCGACCGCCCCACACACACACACACACACACACACACGGCTACGGTTGTGAAAAATGGTTGCGGTACGCGGTAGTGAATCTGTGTGACCGCCATTAGAATAAAACACCGGAGCACACACCGGAGAGCGAAAGCAGCGATACGAAAGAGCACAAACGAACGAAGGAGAAAGTGTGGGCGATGCTGTACGGATTGTGGCCTTTATGAAATGTCCTCCGAGATAGGGTGCGTGCGTGTGCGTGTGTGTGTGTGTATGAGGGTTTGTGTGCTGATCAACCATCAAAACGCCCGTACGCAACAACAAAAAAAGTGAAATCGACAGATCGAATATCCTCACCGCTCAGCTCGCGTCTGACTCGCAATGAGATGTGCTGAATCGTTTTTTTTTTTTGCTCATCCTCGTCGCATGAGACGGTGTTATTCGTTCCGTGACTGTGACACGAATTTCCTTTGCGGGGCAGTGTTTTGTTATGTGGTTTCGATGTTTTGTTCTGTGCTCGGGAGCTGTGTAGCGTAGAAATGGTTGTGATATTTGTGAAATTCGTCCGGTTTTGTGCATAAATATAATATTTTTCTACATTTGTGTAACAAGTTGCAGCACCGCAATTTTGTGTGTAAAGTTTTATATTTGCCCCAAACCATAATACCAGTGCTGTGTATGAAATTATGTGGAAAATAAAACGAACACCACGTGTTCGGTGTGTTCGCTTCAATTTGAATCGAGTGGATAAATTTTACAGCAAGTTGATCGTTTTCTTTCTCACAGTTGTAACGGAACGGGACGCGCCAAGCTGGGATAATTAAAAAAAAAACAAATGCGCCCACAGCTAAACAAAAACAGGGAAGTGAAAATTGTAGCGCAAGTGTACTAGAAAGTGTAGCACATTGTAAGCAATGAAAGAGAAAACAAAAGCGTTGTGTGCAGTGTATTGGAGGTGTGAGCAAAGTGCCCGATAGAAATAGAAACACTTCATAACGGAAGACACAAGAACACACGGTACGAAAGTGTGCTAGCAAAACGGTCAAAATAGTGAAAGGTCGCAGTGTTTTGAATTGAGGAAATTCGGACCACTCCACACGAAGTGTCCAGTGTCTCCTTCAGCAGACGAGGAGAACCGCCGCGCAGTACAGTTTGCAGCAAACTCGGATGTTCTCCTTCGCCACGGCAGTGCAACAGTTCGGCTGGTGAAGTACCGTAGCTTACAGCCCAGCGTTGCGTTCCCCCACCGCCCAGCCGCCAGACTCGGACAAAACTCGGCAACTCGCGGCACCAAGCAGCTCCCGGAGGTTGAAACTAGCGAACCACCGTGAGTGCGTGAGCCGGTTTGGATACAGTCCGTGTCAGTTCCGAGTTCCGTGTTGGTGGTGGTGGTGGAGGTTGCGGAATACTGCCCGGTATTGTCCACTGCTGGAAAACTGGTCAGCACGGATTTCAACACCGCGAATATTCCATCTCGTCCGTAACGAATGCGGTACCAGAGCGGTCACAATAAATTGGCACCACCGAGTGGGAGGAATTTTTGAAAAGCTTCGGGCTCGGTACGATCGAAACCTTCGCTGCGCTCGTATCCCGCATGGGCGGGTGTACGCAAGCACATTGATGATGGTGCCATTGCGATCTGACTCACGGTGCGCTCCTGGTTTCGAGCTCGATCTGACAACAGTGAAGCCATAAAAACCAGAAGTGTACACCCAAAAAAAAATACGAGTACGGCACGAGGAAGGAACCGAACGGAAGGAAGGTCCAGCACCAGTTACAGATCGTACATCGCTCTTGGCAAAGGGTGAAAAAAAAAAAGAAAAACGATTTTATACGCCGATTCGATCAACTCAAACGTTTTCGAGGCGAAACCCCGAAACAGGAACCAACCACAACGCAGCCACCGAGAGTGTAACCACAAGGCACAAGCAACAGCAAAGCAACAAACCTCCACCCCCAGAAAAACGCCAACTAGCAACCTTCCCCCACAACAACAACAACAACAACAAGCCAAAGTCTGCAAGTCCCGTGTCACACCAGTGTGTCATCAACCAACCAGCTGTTGAGGGGGGCAGGCATCAACCTTCGTCACACACCGCCCGGTTCCGCACCACGCGTCTGACCGTGTCGATCGTCCTGTCGGTGTCCTGTCGTCCATCGTTGCCTGCGTCCCACACTACCCCGCTCCACTTTCTCCATCCATCCGCGGGACCCCCGCTAGACGTGTGCGTTCGTGCGATACGGTTCGTCATCGGCGTGTCGTCAGCATCGCGCCATCATCACCATATCGCAACCATTAGAGCTACGAGGAAACAAAATGGCGGGTGGTGAGCATACATTCGGTAGGAAGACATTTCACAAGCCAACCTATTGCCATCACTGTTCGGATCTGCTGTGGGGGCTCATCGGACAAGGATACATCTGTGAAGGTGCGTGTGTTGATTCTGTGTTTCTGTGATCTCATTGCAACACTGCCTCAAGCAGGTTTTGCGGGTTCTCACTTCAGTATCTTTTTATCACTTCCGCTCTTACTGCCATGGTGTGCGTGTGCATTACACACATTTTTCTCTCTCACTTATGCTTGCTTTCTCGCTCTGTTTCATGAGGAGGGTTTGCCACCATTTCAGTTCTATTAGATAGTTCGTTTCATTCTACACGATCAAGTACAAGTAACAATTGCTTATCTCTAGTTGTATATTAAAAGTTCGTTGCATAAACTGCTCATTGCATAATTTTATTAAAAATGTGAGTAAAACTACCAAGCACAATAGAAATTGTTTGAAAGTGAATATTTTTACACTTTCAAATAACCCGTATCTTATTACTGTTTCCACAATATCCACAACAATATATTCTAATCACTTTTTATCACTCAGTTTGAGCTCTCACGGGTGGTGAAAGCCCAGAACTGTTAACAGTTTACACATTCAGCAATAAAACATATGACTAATTTACGAAATACATTTGAAACATTGTGCACCATACAAAATCCATTTGTGAGCAGTTTAGTGGCAAATGACAGATCAAACATCTACTGAAAATGTCAGATTATCATTAAGAATTTTGAAACACCCTGTATGGGTTAGGCTCAAAGCAATATGTTCTAATACAATGCAAAGTACGAACTTCTAGTGATAGTTTTTGAACCACTGGTGAATTGGCAGATTAATATTAAAACATTAAAATTCTCTTCATGACGCAAATCAAACTGGTTTAGTTGGTCAACAATAAAACCAACCCAATTTTTTTTCTCTCTCTCTCTCTCTCGCTCACTCTGTTCGTGCTGTGCAACCCGAATTAAACACAGCAGATTAGCATAGGCGGATGGTTTCACATCCAGATACGATTATGGCCCATACTACACAAACCGCTGTGTGTGACCCTCTAGTTGTTTTGGTGAACCTGCGTTGCGTTTTTCCTATTAGCATTAGCGGGGGTAAATCGATGAAGGGCTTTTCATGCGTCATCACTGTTCATTGCCACCCGGTCGACCAGAATCGGTGGTCAGGCGTGATGGTGCTGCTGCTACTGCTGCTTTAAATTTCTTCCCCCAAAGTTACCCGTGAAAATCCGGCGTGTCCGGGTGTGGTGCCCGTCTTAAGGGAAATGGGTAGAAAATAGATTCAATGCTGAACACATCACATAACCCATTGGCTAACATAAACATCGGTTCAGCACGCTGCATATGTTCACGTGCGTTATTTCCTTCAGTTTCCTACTAACACGTTTCATACTACTCATGAGCAGGGTTTTGTGTATAATGGAGTTACTCCAACTAAAGAATAAAAGTACACTAATCTGAACAAAAAAACTACGCACAGACTAATTTATTTAACGTATTTTCCCACACTTGATGCTTGATAATGCAAAACTTTTTATAAACAACCATGCGCCTCCATTATGCTATTTAGATTTTTAGATCGCAATGAATTGCGCCTTCAAAAAAAGTGTTAAATCCTTTTTGCCAAAACAACAAGAATGATCGTTAATAATTATATTTTATGATTTATTTTGTACGCCTTACAGCATCCTAAAACTACAAGGCTAGGCAGCTCTAGTATTTAAATGCACCTATCGTTAGTGAAACACCAGGCGCCTCCATCAAAATTGACGATCGATAAGAAACAGGAACATTAAATACTGAGTGATATTAGTTAAAATTTAAAAATCAATACCCGAATTTTTTATAAAAATTTAATACGATACGAAAAAAAACTGTCACAAAGAAAATATTCTTCATGCAAAACGTATTTTATTAAAATTGCTCAATTCCGTTCTCAACACATGGAGTTTGTATTGGCTGGGGGCTGCATTTAGTTGAGGTTTGAAGTTATATAATTTAGTTACAACATAAATACAATAACTTTTAAACACAATTGGTCAGCGTTTTACACGTTTTAGTTTATTGACCTACATTTTGCACTGACTTGCACCCACATGCACATAGTGCATGCGGACTTCACTCTGTTCGTCCGGTAATAGAGCTGACAATGATGAGTCACTCATTGCCCTATCGCTCTTTCGGGAGAGCAACATGAGTGACAGCAGCATCCACACTGTCGCTGGTTTCACACAACTATCTCCAATCATTCCATAGTCAACCATTTCCTCAGCTTGGTGCTGATTGATAAACGATCACACAAAAACACTGCTTCACCTACTGCGCGACGCTGGCATCAGAGCAGCAGTTCGTTAGGTCTTGCTATAAGCAATCACCTTGGGTTTTTGTTTCAACAAACTGTTGTGTGTATGTGTCTGTGTACTTTCTCCATGTAATAAAATGTTTAAATAAATGTGTTTCCACCTTTCTTATCTTCTCTTTCATTTCAGTGTGCAACTTTATAGTACACGAAAAGTGCGTTACCAACATCGTGACACCGTGCACGGGCATCGCACCGTACCTTATCCGGAACCCGGTCGCACACTGTTGGTCCGAACCGTCGCACCATAAGCGCAAGTTTTGTTCGGTTTGTCGTAAGCGATTAGATGAAACTCCCGCCGTTCATTGCTTGAGTAAGTAAACAACCTAAGTTTCGCTTGTGTTTTGTTTGTGTGTTTTATTGCAAAACCCCCCTCGTTTTGTTGCCACACATGTTTTGTTTGCCGTTCTGGGAAACCAACCTCCGGTGCTCCATATGTGGTGTGGTGTGGCCCGATTTTTTCTTTGTTCCCATCGTACACAATGCTGCAAAATCAGGGCGGGTGCAATACGCGTTGCTATGGTTATTTCTGGAATCCCAATCGCAGCCATTTTGTTGTGTGCCGTGCTCAAGGCTGTTGTCCCTGGGGCTGGACTGGTTAAATATTCACTGTATCGTACTGATGGATCGCATACAAGTGCTCGGCCGCCTTATATCCGATACATTTGGACGATATGTATAATTATTTTTTGTATAGTTTGCTACCGAATATTGTTGGTGAAAGGAAAAACATCAAAATCGTTGCAGCTGCAGCCTAATAATGTTTATACTTTTTTTTGCAGTATGTGAGTACTTTGCACATGTCGAGTGCCAGGATTTTGCCATCCCCGACTGTAAGGAGAATGCAACCTACGTCCCGGGCAAGGAATTGGGCCACGTCAAACATCAGCATCACTGGCGTGAAGGCAACCTGCCACAATCGTCCAAGTGTGCGTACTGCAAGAAGACATGCTGGTCTTACGAATGCCTTACAGGTAGGTGCATCGGGAAGCTTCACAATTACACACCCAAGCAGCTTGTAATGGGTCACACAAGCTGGATACAAACGTGACTTCAGTTCGGCACGGATTAAATAATATGTTCCGATCGTTTTCCTCCACTCACTCCCCAGGTTATCGTTGCGAATGGTGTGGCACCACCACCCATGGCGGGTGCAGAAACAACATCCCGGCCGAATGTACGTTCGGCACGCTGCAACCCATCTATCTGCCACCGCACGCAGTTTCCATACCCCGGACGGAAGTGCCGATGGAGGCGATCATCGGTGTGCAGAACCGCAACAAAGGAACACCGGGAATACAGCGCGACTATTCCTGTCGTAAGTGTCATTGTACGGGGGCATCTCTGTTGCACCCATTGGAGCTCCAAATGAGGTGGAATTGTTTAAAAATGGAGAATGTTTTTCTTTGTTTTCCAAAATTTGATTATTTGGATTCATTGGTTTTATTCACTCCGTTTATTCCTTCGAGGATAATGCTATTCACTTTCGAAGGGCGTATAACGAGCTGTATCTGTTTAACGATGTGTGTTACATTTTTTTGATTTTGCATTTTCATGTCATAATTTTCTAAAAACTTTCAATTATTCAACATTATTCAACAATTACTGGTGTTTCATAATTTCACTATTTCTTTCAATCTTTTCTTCATGCCTTCCCTGTTTTTTTTCTTTTCTTCCTTTTCTGTTTCACTTCATCACGATGTCGAAACCACGCCTCGCGTATGAAACGATTGTTTTGTGTTTCTTTTTTATTTCCTCGAAAAAAAAACGCACCTTTAAACCCTTTCGTTCTCGTCGTCTGTGTGTCCCTTACGCTGCTTCCATGTGCCCATTATCGCACTTTATTTCATTTTACTACTGCTGCTCGTGTATCCATTTCTACACCTTGCCTGCTGCTACCACCACCATTAAACCCATTTGTCCCATTTGTGGTTCGCTTCACTGGCCAACGCTACCTAACGCTGAATGTCGTGGCGTTGTCGTGGCCGATGCCGACGCTCGTTTCCCCTGCCCCCGTGCATGGGCGTTACGTGACACCCACGTGAAATAATGATCGTGGGCATCCGGCGCGCGTGACACGTCCGTAGCGGAACTGTGGACAATCGGGCTGTATCAGGACGATGAGCAGCATCACCAGCAGCACCAACAGCAGCAAGAGTGCTGCAGCGAAAGCACGGAACTACTGCTGCGCAGTGTGCTACAGGAAGAGCAAAAGTGTCGGGCTGTGCCACTGTCACCGGTGAGCTTCACCTTCTACGATGACGATGACAGCGCTTCCAGCACGGTCGGATCGATGGCGGTGGATAGGGGTGAGCAGCAGCAGCAGCGGAAGCCCGAGGAGCCACCGCCACAGCAGTACCACAGCGATAACAGTTTGCTGCTGCGAACGGAGGACGACTGGCCAATGCGGCCGACCCGGAGCCGCAATCTCATCCATCCCGCGCTCAGGCGCTCGAAAGCCACCAATGCTGGCCCACCGACCGATACGCTGGTGATGCGCAGCCGCTCCTTCCAGGATCAAACCAACAGCATTCCAAAACGCTTTGTCAAATCGGCCGCATACTACAGTCCCCGGTTTTTGGCCCGATTTCGCAAGAAGCACCAGGCGCCTCCATCGATAAAGCGACGATCGCCATCGCCGCTGGAGGCACGGCAGGAGGAGCCACCGAACGGGAGCGAGCTGTCGAAGCTGCTGCTTGCCCGTGGTGCGCTAGAGCCAACCACAATCGCCCCGATTCGGGCCGCGCTCGCCCCGGTGCTAGTGCACACACCGTCCGGCTCACTGACGTCATCGTCCGTGTGCGCTTCGGGACCGATTCGGGTGGCCGTTTGTGGGCAGAATGGGACCGATGCCGTGTACGGCATGGGCGCACCGGTGGAACGTTCTTCCTCGTTCGACTGCACGACCGTGCCAGCCGCGGCAGCAGCTGTGTGCAATTTCGGTCACCATCTCACGGTGGCGTCAGCGAACGAACTGCTTACCTGCGTGGAACCGAGACGGGTTGTGTCGTACGATGACGTCAGTGGGTTCAGCTTCATCGACGACGATGATGGTGCCGAACCGAACGGTACCGCTGGCGTCGGTGCATTCTTGCGGGTGGCCCCCGGTAGTGAAACTACCAACGTAACACCGACCGCAAGAAGCGATATCGATACGGAACGCTTACGGAGCGTATTGTCGGCTGGTGCGGTACCAGCTCACGGTACCGTTTCTCACCCACCGACGCAACATCTTCTCGGCCGCATTTATCGCCAGATGCGCAAGTGTTCGATGGGTTGGAGCAAAACGGGATGTCGTGTACGCAGAGGTGCGATTATGGTTTTATTTTTGCTTTTGTTTGGTTTTATACTTTTATTTTGGTTTTTAATTTTCTTTGTTGAGTTGGTATGATTTGGTTTATTTATGCATTTTTCTACTTATGATTATTCTTTTCTTATATTTACTCTTGTTTTACGATAACTTTGCGTTTGTTATGTATTACTTTTAAGAAAATATTTTCCGTTTTTTGCATTCCTGTTTTGCAACAACCACCATTGGCACACGAAAAATGCATCCTTTTTGTTTGTGTGTGTGTGTGTGTATGTGTGCGTGTGTTGCATTATATCTTCCGTGTCTCAAGTATTGGCCCACCGTGTTGCGGAATGTGTGTTTCGCTTACTAACACTAAAACAACATCAAACTTGGCTTGCAACTTCGACCTCAGCACTTTCAGCCCAACCATAACCTCATGGCGGTGAGAGAGTTGCAATACAAAAAAAACCGCACTCACACACACACAGCCAAACTTTATGAAAACTTTCATTTGCCAATACACTCACACCAAACGCACCGACGAAGGCTGGTGCGAATGCAACAGGATGGCCCAACCCCAGGCACTAACCATGCAACACACTTCGGCTGCAACAAACGCATCGTCCCCGAAAATGCGCCGCGTGCCAAATGCACTGACGGGCACAGGCATACGAGCCACAAGTGATCAACTTTGCAACACAAAACGCTCCCCACCAGCGCAGACCTCCCCTGGCGGCCAGCAGTACGAAAGAGAGCGCTACGAGAGCGCTACGAGAGCGATCGAGCGGATGGGAAAAGTGAAAACAGCAGGAAAATAAAAGAGGAAAACAAAAAAGCAAACAGCCATTCGCGAACAATAAAGGTGTGCGGTGTGAGTGTGTATGTGCGTTTTTGTGTGTTCACTTGGGTGACGGCAGTCGATCCTGGGTTCCTTAAGCGGCCAACCACCACCATCACCATCATGGCGCGTTGTTAATTTTCGTGTGAAAATCGATAAACTTAAGGCATCTGGATGATTTGTTTTTTTACTTTTACAAAAATGCTCCCCAACACTTTCGTCGTTCATTTTTACCAAAAATGCGTCTTCGTTTGTTTCTTGATTTGTTTCCGAAAGGTTCTCGATTGAACAAAAAAGTTACATACATTACACCAGGACATGCCTACTTTGCTAACACAAACAACAAAAATGGCAGCTCTAGTGCACTCGGTACGTGTAATCGATTTGTTATCGCATTGTGAAACAATTAACGAACAACAGTTGATGGAGGAATAGATGTTCCACCAATTAAAAAAAAAACAAAGCTTAAAAGTGTTCTGTGCTTGGAGTTAAAAATGTTGTAAAAGCTGCCCATTTTTCCCTCCGAAAACCTAGTAGGCAGCAGCGAATGGTTTGATTGTTCTTAATTTCGCCATCCTGTTTTTGTTTTTTTTTTGTTTTTCGTTTTGGGATTTTACTCACCTGTTTCTAAATGATGTTCTACTTTATAAGCGACACTCGTGGCATGGTGGCAAATGTGGCAATTCATCTCAATCTCAATCCGTCTCTCTTTCCCGTCTTTTTTTTTTCTCTTACCTTTTGCGATGCATCGTTACGTTGCGTGAATGCCACAACTTCATCGGGGCACTGGCATGCGGTCGGACGGTGACGGCGCACGACCCACCAACCCCAACCTTACACAACAAACTCAACATACAAAATTTAAAAAAAAAACAACCAACCGTCCTGCTTCATTCGAACGCATCCATCCAACAACAACAACAACAACAACAACAACCACCAGCTCGCAGCATCTCCGAGGAGATAACGGCGGAGAACCGCTATCGCGACGATGAGTACGTACCAAGAGGCGAGAGCAGCGGCTCCGGTACTCACTCGAAGCCAGATTCTGCGCATAAGCCCGATAAAGATAAGGATAAGAAAGATAAGGACAAGGAGGAGCGCGATGAAGGTACGTATATATATGTGTGTGTGTGTGAGTGTGTGCTGTTGGTGTGCGAGAGCACGGTTCGTTAAAATTCCCATTGTTCGCACGACCGGAAGCGTGTGCCCGTGTGTGCGAGAGTGGTCTATTTTAACACACAGCCTCCAAAAACAGACTCTGCCGGATTGGATGTGATGCGTGTGTGTGTGTGTGTGTGTGTGTGTGTGTGTGTGTGGTCTCAGATTCATCCAAAATGTGGAAGAAAGGATGGATGGCTGAGTGGCCATATGATAGAGATGTAAAACCAAAAATAATATAAAAATAACCAATCGATCCATCCAAACGGTCAAAAGCTAGCTTTAGAAGCATCGACACTAAGGCGAATGCACCGAAGACTCAGCTGTGCAAGACAAACTACCCTGCAACTAACACACCCCATCCACACGTCCTATTTCAGAAACAATCAAGGTATTCGACGGAAACTGTTCATATCGAAGAAGAATTTTCAGAGCCATTAATGTACCTAGAACATGCTCGTTGGAACAACTGTTGACCACCGCCTTGAGGGCCTTCCACATAGCCAGGGATCCAAATGTACGTACCGCACGGTGGTAACATTCCCTTTCGCGCGCAAAGGCGCAATCTAAACCGCTGTTCTACCTTCTACAAACCACTATTGCAGCTATTTTTTCTCACTGATGTCTATGGCGACGAGGTCAGATTGCAGGATCCGAACCCAGTGCCAGGCCTACACCGTGTAGAGGGCAAAAGACCAGCTATATACTTAAGATTTCGGTAAGCTATCGCACCGCCGGCAGGGCGCTGGTGAACGTTTTGCAATTAACCGCTCGCTGCATTGCGTACGTTACAGTGATAAGGAGAACGATCACGGCTTTGTGCGCGTCTATCCGGGTAAGCTGCAAGTGGAGAACGCTTACGTTATCATACCGGTGGACAACGATACCACCGTAAAGGATCTGATTTGCGAATCACTCAAAAAGTTCGGCCTCCAGAGCCACCAGATCGAGGACTACCGCTGTTCGGAGATACTGCTCGATCGGGGCGTTACCGAGCGGGTGCTGTCGTGGAACGAGCGACCGTGGGAGATCATGAAGCAGCTCGGGAAGGACTCGATCCGGCAGATGGAGCTGATGCGGTTCTATCTGCAGCTCAAGCAGGACCCGCACGGTCCGAACCTGGCACTGTTCGTTGGCAATCTGCCGCCCGGGCTGTCCCAGCGCAACTACGAGCACATACTGACGGAATTTCTCGGCTTCGAGAACAAGTTCAGCAGCATTGGTCCGATCTACTACGAGTACGGTTCGCTGGTGATAACCTACGAAAATGCATCCAAAGCTGTAAGTTTGGACCACTTTTGCTGCGTTACGATATGTTAATCTGTGTCTTTGTGTGGGTTTCAGGTACGTGCATTCCAGGCGCTACGGGAGTCCAAGTATGAGGAGAAGCATTTGCTCGTGCTGCTGTTGCCCAACATCGAACCGAGCATGGTGCCGGCCGGTGTCCAACCGCTGCTGGTGTTTGTCAATGTCAAGTCCGGAGGATGCCAGGGTCTAGAGCTTATTAGTAGTTTTCGTAAATTATTAAATCCATATCAAGTGTTTGATTTGGATAACGGTGGACCACTGCCTGGGTAGGTAGCATTGAGCTTCCCAAATCTACTTCATCTACGTGACCTAATCGTATCGACCATTCCGCCATACCTTTGCAGGCTATACGTTTTCCGACACATTCAGGATTATAAAATTCTCGTGTGTGGTGGCGATGGTACGATCGGTTGGGTGTTGCAGTGCCTGGACAACGTTGGTCAAGATTCGGAATGCTCTAGCCCACCGTGTGCCATCGTCCCCTTAGGCACTGGTAAGTAGCGAACGTCGAATGCCGACGGTACACACTTGGAAGCCTTATGCAACGGATTAATTTTGTTCCTTTTTCTTACCTTCCCGCAGGTAACGATTTGGCACGCGTTCTACGCTGGGGCGCCGGTTACACCGGTGGCGAAGACCCACTGAATCTGCTGCGGGACGTAATAGATGCGGAAGAAATACGGCTAGACCGCTGGACGGTAGTCTTCCATCCGGAGGACAAACCGGAAGATGCCACACCGAAGGCGCAACCCAACTCAACCGGTAAGAAGAAGAAAATTCAACAGCAACAGCAACAGCAACAACAACAACAACAGCAACAGCAGTTGCAACAACAGCAACATCAGCAGAACCAACAACACCATCACCCATCGGTGGCAATCGTGGCCAACCCGGCGCAAGGTCATTTGCTGTACTTTGATGGCTCAAATTGCAATTATTTCTCTCTCTCTCTCTATCTATCTATCTCTCTTTTTATCTCTTTCTCTCTCTATCTATCTATCTACCCATCATATAATTATCTGTTTTTGTTGTCCTATTACTTGCATATGGCCACCCTCGCTTTACTTGCTACCAAATTTTTCACTCCCGTTTTAGTACATACATACCGTACATCGTGGTTGTCGCGATGCCTTCTCGTTACACACCTACCAACCCCAAACCTATATTCTCTGCTACTTGGTGCCATTATGTCGGTTGTGCCTTTGTTCGAACAACAATACTAACTAGTGTCGCATCCTTCCGTTTAGCGTCCCAAGTATATCTCACATACCGCCACCTGGAAGTACCGGTGCTTTGTAATT
Organism: Anopheles moucheti; assembly: GCF_943734755.1. Lineage (NCBI taxonomy): Eukaryota > Metazoa > Arthropoda > Insecta > Diptera > Culicidae > Anopheles > Anopheles moucheti. The sequence continues at coordinate 28,070,986 of NC_069140.1, forward strand.
AGCTTGCCTACAAATACAAGGCAGCACACAAAACTCAAATCAAGCATACCTTGTACAAAACAAAACCAAAAGCCTTCACTGAAGATAATCCGCCGAAACACACCTCACAAATCAAGCGTACAAATCCCACAGTAGTGTATTGTTCCAACCCCTGTTTATCTGTCGCATTGCCCTGTACTAACCGGCATACTGGCCAGCTGTGCTTGCTTACCTTACGTTACGCTACCGACAGTAGTGTGTGAACTACCCGGTTCCGTCCACAGTAGATGCCATCACGTGGTGGTAACATTGTGTACCTCCGTCGTAGTTTTGTATTGGAATGAATGGTGTGCATGCTATCTGTATCTCTTCACTTGCCCACCGAAACATCCCCGCCCAGGATTGTGGCGGAGGACGACGGTGAAGAATATATGAATCTGATATATTAAAACATAATTTAAACAGAGCTTGTAGTAGAGATGAGAATAATCACTCCTTACAATGATTTGAATCAGAGTCAAAGAGTGGGTTTAAAGATTTGAAACCTTTACTCACTCTTTTGAGATTCATTAAAAAGTATTACACTGCATCAATGTGTTTACCACTCTTTTGCATTTATACTCACTCTCACAGTTTTCCTCATTCGTGAGTGAGTTTCTAGTCGGCACTGAGAGTGAGAGTGAGTATAAATGCAAAAGAGTTGTTATAGGAGTCATAAAAACTCCTCATGCTCATTTATACTCATTCACTCTCTCGAAGGTTTCAACTCACTCACTCACTCTTACTCAGCGCGCACATCTCTAGCTTGTAGAGGCAGTGAATTAGTGTTGGGTCGTGTGCGAAAGAGGTACCTCAGTGGTAATGAGCATCACCTAATCGAGTGCGCTCAGTTTGTTCCGCGAAAAAAACCACGTCGAAGATCGAACCTGCGCGATTCAGCTCGAACAAGCTTAAATATTCCAGTGAGCGCATTGATACTATTTCATTTTTATCGTATCTAAAGAATACTCAACTCTTTCAGCGCGCATTCAAACGAGCGCTTCGCTCAAATCCGTTCGTTCCTTACCGCTCGAAAAGCGCTCTTTTTGGCATATCGCTCAGTTTAGAGCAACGCTGAGCAACTAGGCAACTCTTTGCCGTTTGACAATTGCTTTATTTTTCACTTATTTTTCACAATTGAGAACACTCAATACTTCCAGAATACATTTACTCAACCGGCTCATTCAAGGGGAGATTTTCGGTGCTCGGAGGAAAAGGCGCTCTTTAGAGCTGATTTCGCGAGAGCGAGAAGTTTGCACAGCTCAGTTCGAAAGAGCTTCTGGACCCAACACTAACAAGTGCACTAATACCGCATTTTTCATAAGGTGTACTTATATTTGTACGATTTTTCTAACATGTTTTGGGGTTTTGTACAGCTACCTCTACCACCTTAATTTAATATAATCTTCAAAGCATTGTTTTGGAGAGTTTACCTTTAATTACATTGAACAGGCTTGTCTGAGGGCTTGGAAGGAAACGACTAAAGTAAATATTCGACCAGCAAACTACATAATGGCAATGATGGAAACTAAACCTTACGTTGTACCGCATATCAGTATAACGCGTATCTCTTTTTAAATATATACATACATAGTTTATCCTCATCACACTAAATGAACTAACCACCACAGACATAGTTGATGGATGTTGCTGTAAATACTGTTCTAGGCCGGTCGGTGTTGTTGTTGATATGCTCGTTGTCATTATTGGAATGAATGTGTTCTTTGGTGTATAAAAGGGCCAACGTGTTACATTTCGTCGATAGCATGGTTTGAAAATTGGTACACCGATGCAAGAGAAACGTTTGTTGAGGTTATATTTCAATTAAAATCTCAACAAAACGAAACACATTCACCATGATCGGTGTACCGTTTAAAGAGCGTGTGCATTATCGTGCATTACCAGCGAACCAGCATCGAACGAATCTTAACACTGGCATCAAGCAAGTGAACCCCAAACGATTGGGACACCACGATCGAACGCTTGTGAAACGATTACATTAATAACTACGATCTTGTTTTCTCCCGCACCAGTTGTTGGAGGCGCCCAAAGTGAGGATAACTCGCAGATATTCGTCATGAACAACTACTTCGGTATCGGCATCGATGCCGACCTGTGCTTGGACTTCCATAATGCGCGCGAGGAAAATCCGAACAAGTTCAACTCGCGGCTACACAACAAGGGCGTGTACGTGAAGATGGGCCTGCGGAAAATGGTAGGACGGAAGATGGTAAAGGAGCTGCACAAGGAGCTGCGGCTTGAGGTGGACGGGAAGGTAGTGGAGCTACCACCGGTCGAGGGTATTATCATACTGAATATCTTAAGGTGAGTGCCGAAAGTGGCTTGCGAGGGCTCTTTAGTGCCCAAATCCATACCGACCGTGACGCAACTCTGCTTGTAACTGCAGCTGGGGTTCCGGAGCAAATCCCTGGGGACCGGAAAAGGAGGATCAGTTCAGTAAACCGAACCATTGGGACGGTATGCTGGAAGTCGTTGGCGTTACCGGTGTAGTGCATTTGGGACAGATCCAGTCCGGGCTGCGCTCGGCCATGCGAATAGCCCAGGTAAGAGTGTCCCACACTCTGTGGCGCGAACTGTTAAGATCTAATCGCTCGTCTATGTATTCCCCACAGGGTGGTCACATAAAGATTCATCTTCATTCCGACATACCGGTACAGGTCGATGGAGAACCGTGGGTACAGAGCCCCGGTGATGTGGTCGTACTAAAATCGGCATTAAAGGTAAGCGTGTACCCCCCCTTTTGTACAGTGCCTTCCTATCACTATTCACCTACGATGAAGAAAACATTGTCTGTTTTCGTTTTCTTTTAATGTTACTGGTTTTTGTTTTGGTAGTTCATATGTTTTCCGTTCTTATTGGTCTTCGCATGTACATTCATTTCATTCGTTTTGGCTTCTTGCTGTTCATTTGCGTAACGTTTCGAATGAAATATCTCACGAAGCGGTTGATAAAAATTCTTTCATAACGTTTTCGGTTTTTTTTTCTCTCTGTTTTCATAAACAAATGATGTAAACATTTGCATGTGTGTCGTTCGTTTGAAAGCATCCTACAAAACTCCAACCATTAGCCACCAACACTTTACACTGCGCGTAGCATCTGATGAACACACAGTGCCCTGGTAGTTTATGTTGACTATTTTCCATTATTCCTACCATACTGTGCCTTCCTAACTGCCACATAATACCTAAACACTTCACACCCAAACAGACTGTTGACGTTTCAGCTACCTTTCCCTTGCATATTGTGTGTAGAAGGACTGGTTTTGCTATCAGAACCATAATTGACCATGATTCATGTTGTAAATACAGTACGAACAATCTATTTCGAACGAACCATTGCTGTATAGCGTGCGGCAATACAAGATTCGACAATAATCTTGGGCGATCCTTAGTATGTTCCATTTCGACTGCTTACTGATCTGAGTGCGCTCAGTAGTAAAAAAAATCCTGTGGAAAGCAAATACGTTTCGCCTTGCTTGTGTATATAAACCGAATTCCCGATCAATCTATGTACCTAGTTTGCAAAGCATTCACCATTAAAATTTAGATTTATCAAAACAAAATTGTTTTTTTTTCATAAAAATCATAGAAAACAAAAATATTTATATTTCTTATCAAAAAATTATAAACCACTTAGTAAACCCTTTGTCCAACAATCTACTTCAGGGTAGATATACAATCAGAAGCTCGAAACATATTTTCGGAATGTTGTTAAATAAAAAAAAAGCCTTATATTGTGGATAAGAAGTTATTCCGTGTAAAAGATATTCAAGAGTAAGCTTTTATCAACCATAATTAGGGAAATACACGAAAACTGACGTTTTCGAAGGATCTTTTTCTTTAAGCTATTGCTTGTCTAGCCGTATTTTAAGAACTCAATTTCAAAGACAAAATGGCGCCCATTTCAAGTTGAAAACGCAATTACTGGATGTTAATTTACAGCATTTTTGTTCTAACCAAGGAAACAATTCACAATGAATAAAACTCTACAAGCCCTAGTACTAGCACTATACTAATTTATTTAGTATTTGTTTGACGGCTTTTGCCGTATTATCAACATCGTTGTGTTGAGTTTTGTACAAATCATGCAAGGTATTTTCTCCTTCCAATCTGCCTTATGCCGGGCATACTCGCTTTGTATTGATTGTTGGTGTATTTTGATGTCATTTGGGGTTTTGTTAACGTACTATTGATACACTAGCACTACACTTGATGATAAAAAATGCAAAATGATAATGTCTGCAAAATGCGTTTGAAACTTTCAAACTGTGCGTTATTTTCAACTCTTTGCGCTGTAATTTGATCGTTATCAGTGTATTGATAAAAGAGAAAATATTAATTAAAAAAGAAAAACAATTTCTTCGAACATGCTGACTGTATATCTTTCCCTAAAGTTTGATTTCCTTTGCAAATCCTTTCACAACCCTTTAAATGCGGTTTATATGTTTCTGTACATTTATGTTGCATTTATTGTTTAACTTCTCCATTGACAATGTACCTCCTGTGCCGAGACAAAAGTGAATGACATAACAAAGACACACGCAAAATTAATTGTACAACCCGACTGTAAAAATCTGATCGGACGTTAAATGCATACCCCCTTCGTGCTAACAACCTAACCAACTTGAGGCCGTGTGTGATGTGCGTGCGTGACCGTATGTGTGTGTGTGTGTGTTTGTGTGTGCGTGTGCGTGTTTATCGTGAATGTCATTGTAAAGCAAAACCATAGAAGTAAATCTCGATTTCTGTTAACACCAATTATACATAACTGTTCAAGCATTAAAAACCCGCCCCTCCCCCCTCAACCCACCCCCCAAACGTGTGTTTTCTTTTCCGTACCGAATACTGATCCAAACCTTTAATTGCAATTAACTTTCTATAGGCAACGATGCTGAAGAAAATTAAGAGCAAACGGAGGCTAACAGAACCGCATATCTCACCGGCCGTTGCGGGATTCTCGCAAGGGGGAGCTCCAGAAAATGGAGATCGTGATAAAGATGCCCTGAGCGGAACCTAGAGTACCCGTCCGTCCGGTCCTAGCTTTCTATTCTCCTGTTTTCTGTGAACTCACAAAAAAAAAACCAAAACGCAAAACGCAAACGTTGAACAAAGCTAAAGTTGCGCAAAGCATAATGTTCAGGCAGATTAAGCGAATTGCGCGAAAACACAAGCGAAACTCACACGCAAAACTTTCAATCTTCAAACAAGCAGGGAAGATGGTTAGCACTAAAGTATTAGTTTATAAAAATACAAACCAACAAACAAACGCTTTTCGTTAGCTACGACTATCGTTTAGTGCGCACACAGACACACACACTTTATGTCTCGAACGTGTTCGAATTCTAGAGTTCGCTTTTTTTCCTGTTTGAGTTTTGATCACTACGTACGATCGGTAGTTTTCTCGAACCGTTCCAGTTAATTTCCGGGTTTCTCGCTAGAGCTACGTTAAGTTTAGTGATGATAGAGAGCGCATTTTCATTGCATACATTGCCGAACGGGTAAAGATCCTTAGCGCCAAAACAAACCAAACCACAACAAAACAAAAACAAAAAACTGTATTCAAAATACGCCCTTCATACCATTTTGCCTTCCAACTATGAATTGTTGTTCTCAGTTTCACTGGTGGTGATTAGTGGTTTGCGCTGCAGGAGTTCTGAGAAGCAAGCTATAGTTACGGGCCCACTTTCAGTTGCATTTGTTGCGCGACCTCCCCGATGTTGTAATACTTTCCCGTATCCGTATAATCGAATGTTTAGCCACTAATCCACTCTCGAACAGGAAGAAAAAACCAAAGATTTTAATTACGAATGAATGTACTGTACTACCCGTAAATTGTAAAATGCCTCACTTTATACGATGTGTATATTGACCAAGAAAACCCCCAGAAACCACAGAAACCCCCATATCGTATTCCTTAATTATTCTCTTAATCTCTCTCTCTCTATCTATATATCTCATTCACCGTAAAACTGCACATTATGGTACGTGTATTTCGAATGACTTGATATGTAATACTTATCGATTGATCTATTTGACGCACGCCACAAGTAGAAAGAAGTATCGCCATTTCCGACCATTTGTCACCCCATCTCGAAAAAACACCCATTCACACATACACAGACACACATACACGTGAAATCTTCCCTTTCCCGTGTAAGCCATTAGTTGAAGACACTAGCAGCATCGTGTACTTGCCACCATTCACATACTACCAACACGCACCAGTACCCAGAACCCAGGAAATAGTACAAGTGTCACAGAATCTTGAACTTTTCCCGGATCTCGGATCATGTCACACACACACACACACACACATACACTTGCGCATCATCCACCCATCCACATCGATCCTCTTGTTCCGACGAATTTGTAATTACACTGGACACTCAACATCATGTGCTACACGGATTGACTTTAATTCCCTTTTTTTGGTTGTTGTTCCATTTTGTGCGCAAAATTTTACACACACACAAATAGCCTTGATGCAGTTCGGTATTTTACGCTGTTCTGTTCTCCATTTCTGACTACAACTACAGCAAACATGTGCATTGTGTTCTCTTCTTTTCCCACATTACTGCATTGAATTCCCATTCGTTCCCATCTAACTTACCGATCGCTTGCTATCGTATCCTCGGATCGGTTATGGCTATTTTTAATACGTTTAATACTGTTGCTATTGTTTTCTTTGCATAAAAGTACATTCTCTCCTTCGCTCTACTCTGTCTTTGTTACTGAGTTGTAGGAAGTAAACCGATTCGCAATATTCACAGTTTTATTCTCTCTCTATATATATATATACATATCTCTCTATCTCTTCTACTGTTTTATTCAATGAGCATATTTCCTGCGTAAACATTTTACTTTCCCCAAAAAAAAACAGAAATAGCTTGCAAGTTAAACTTTTCATTGGCAGTTATGTGCGTTACTATAATATTTATAAATTGTTTTCTGTTTTTTCTCTCTTAGTCATTGATTGTTGCGTTGCGTTACGATACCGATACTTGCTAGTATTTCAGATGGAGTTTTCATTGTTTTTTCATTGATGTAGCATTAATTTTGAATTTGGAACATTAGTTTTGATATCATTTATCCCTTTCTTTCATTATTTATTGACTTTCGTTCTGTTCTACATCATCTTACTACTAGGATGTACCATTGTTTAGATGGTATTGAGCGTGTTATTTTATTTTTAAATATTTCCTTTACACATGTTTTAATTGTTTTGACAATTTACATGGGTTTTATTGCCATATTCCCATGGAAGTTGCTTCCGTTGCATCGGTAGTATCTTCTCGTGATATATCTCTTACTACCGTTTTTTTTATAATTAAGTAGTTTGCTGATTATTAAAAAAAAAAACTACAACAAAACAATTTCACTTTGCTCTTGTTTTTATAACTTTTTTTTTAAATTTCAACATGACGTATATGCCTTTACCTTCGCCACGATCAAATACGATGCTAAAAATGGTTTTCAATTCTTCTTTCTTCTTTCTTTTTTTTCCAAAACGTGTGGATGTCAAACAAACCAAACCAAATACACTAAACCACTCGATTTCTGATGGCTCTATAATCCCACTTGTGTTCCACTTGCCACTTGCCGGAACGCACAACTCAAACACGTTCGTTCGTACTCATCTAACAAATCAACAAACTGCAAAACAACAAAACGAAAATACCAAAAAATAATAATACATATGGAACAAATCAAACATCTTTTGCGTCCAAATACCATAATTACTTTTGTACTTCTTATACGAAAACTAAACAACAACAAAATTAACAACTAACAACAAACAAACAATCGGAACATGAAACGATGTGAATGCAAACGTTCAACGGTACATTTTCTATACACTATTCGCGTTATACTGAACACACGCATAAAACAATGGCAAATACATAACAAAACCCAAACAACAATACTTAAAACCTCGGCAAAACACACGAAACCCCACTACAATTTTTAATAACTCTCATGGACCGGACGGCGGCGGCGAACGTACGACGATTATGATGGTGTTGGTTGGCGCGAAATTAACGCAACTGTGCGCCTAGGCAACAATGTTGAAAAAAATGAAAGGAAAAATGAAACGACGCAACACCGAGCCGACGATGCAGGTGATGGGTCCGTCGGGGATCCAGATGACGCTGGCCGCACCCCAGGAACCCGACGAGGTCGACTCCAATAATACAGATTTTTGAATATGGTATAACGAGCGATTAATTTAACGTGCTTCGTCGTTTGCGGGTGTTTCGTGGGGGAAGGAGTACTAGCGTATCGGAGTGGGGTCAGTAGGTGGAGAATGGAAAGTGTGTTCTAGTTTGAAACAGAACAGGCAACTATCGCCAACGTTTTGTCGTCCCACCAGTCATCACTAGCAAACACCCAGCGTCTCACACAGATATTAGGTCTCGAAAACGACTGACAGCGTCGGTTTGTTGCGGCAGAACGACATGTCTGGACCGCGCTGGACCACAACCATTGCTGCAGTTACCTCGTTGCCAGCGATCGAACCTAAACCGATATCCTAACACTTTATTCTCCCTCCTTTCTCTCTCTCCTTCTCTCTGTCTATTTTCTTCCTTCATGGAAAATCTCCTCCAAAAATCTCCTGCAAAAACTCCTCTATTTTGTACAGTGGGGCAATAGTACAACTTATGAATTCTTTAAACACAATATTCTCGATACGATTGCTGAACAAGTGCTGCAGTGATGGCGGTCACCAGAAAATTTCCAGCCCAAGGGAAACCCCTCCATCTCTCGTCACCAATTCCTATCCGAGTGTGTTTGTGTGTTTGTATGTGTGGATACGATTGTGGTGGAGATTCTGCAGGACGATGGGTGATGCACTTTGGCGAACTTGTGCAAACGAACCAAAACCTTCTCCCACATACGCCCAGAACAAGGCTAGTTAAAGGCGAACACATGCGAAGCACGCATTGGGGGGATGGGGAAGGGGGGGGGAAGAAATGGACGTGCGAAAAAAACCGGAAATCCCCTCGTGTGTAAAATATTAATAACTCAACAACAATCACTGCAAACCAAAAACCAATAGCCTATCGGAAGCGAAACACAAAACCCACACAAAGGACGAACACATGTGTACAATTTAGATAACAATAGGCGATAGAAAGCGCATCCGTTCCTCACCGCGCCCTCCCGCTGATGTGTACCGGACCCGGGGTCGGGTTAGCGGGGGATGGAAGGAAAATGCGAAAAACATCTGTACAAAAACGAAAACCACATTGAAAACCACGATAGCAAAACTCTATGTATCTTGTATGTGTCTGTGCGTGTACGTGTAGTAGATAATTCACGTCAAAACTAGGAAAAGAATTGTGTGTGTGGAGCGTAAGCGAAAATGTTTCGAAATGGCGAAAAGGAAATAAGCGGAACAGCACAAAAGCAAAAGCAAAAACCAAACACACTCATACACAAAGTTTCAGTAAACCCCTCACTACAAGGAAGAGTAAAGAAACATCAATATTTACAACCTAATTGACACCGATTGTAGATGGATTAGATGAAAGTGAAGCAAATTTATTCGAAAAACTATCACTAGCATAAACATAAACAGCAAACAACACACACGCGTAGCAGAGAACAAAACCGAGCATTTAAAAAAAAACACACACACACACACAATAGTAGATGCAAAACGGATGCATAAATAAAACCTACTAATAGCAAAGCTAGGGATGAGTGGTGAAATGGGAAGCGTGCAGCGAAATAAATAAATTGAAAAAAATACACACACAACACAGTAGCGCAAATTATGGACGGTGGCCATTAAACGCAAAAGAAGTTAACGAAATGCCGAATAGAAGTCAACAAAAGAATCGAAATTCGGAATCGTTGTGCAACTAAACACACCCACACACCCATTCGAACACTCAAACATATGCAAACACACACACACATACATGCTCACACTTACACCGATACAGTAGTACATGCATCTTAGTAACAAGGACTTCAAGGGAACAAACAACATCCAACTGGAGCAGCACAAACACACCTGTTGCGAATACTACTTCAAACAGAACAGAAACATTTGAAAAAAAATAATAAAACCAACCACTACCACCATACAGGTTCAGTTACAGAAGAATTCAGCAAAACGTGACAAACTCCAGCACAGAAACACACCGAAACGGAACAGAACAGTGGCATACACGAAACGTGAAGGAACGTTAAATTAATGGCTCTTTTTGCTTGCACGACGAAGCAACGTATATTTAGGCAGAACGTGAACCGGTGATGGGGAGGGGAGGAGGCAACAAGATTTAGAATAGAAAACGCCCCCCTCCCCCGGAACACAACCTTTCCCAAAATGACAAAACAGGAGGACCTTCAAGTTTCCTCGGACATTGGAGTCCGGCATGCGGATGCGGTTTTTCCCATGGTTTTGTTTTCCTATTTGGGTCCAAACCTACCCAACTAGTTACTGAACTTTGTTCATAAACAAGTCCTGAAAGTATGTTTAACACTGGCAAAAAAACAAAACAAAACAAAACACAAGTTAATTGTTCAAATTGCAACAACAGTTACGTTAAATGTTTCGCATTATGTTTCACTTCTTATTGGAACTGGTTTCAAACCACTTGCGTACAATGCATACATACAGTTTCATACGATCACATTTGCCAGAACGGGCAAAACAAAAAAAAACTACAACCAATTGGCGGGAAGAAAAGAAAAAGGATTTTATTTGTTTTTTTTTTTTTGTTAACAAAACAAACAAAAGCTACTGTTACACCCCAGGTTAATAAAGGAAACCGTCACCAAAGTGTGTGTGGAAACAGAGGGATGCCGTAGAAGGAAACTATAGAACACACGGATTAAAAGTCAAGGCTAGTAAATGGAAATAAAATTACTCTAAATGTTAATACGAATTTAGGTGGTGGGCGCAGAACGACTTTTCTGTTCGACGAGCATAAGGACCTTTGTTTTCGGCAAACAATCATAAGCGTAACACGGGCGCGCGATCGCTTTTGGTGAGCGATCGAGTCAGCGCAACCGAGGGACAGCGGTTAGCCTAGTAAGCCGCGAGGGGCTTAGTAAGCCCGGTAGTAAGCCAGCTAGTACGTAGCGCATAAAGTGGGCGCGACCAACGCGGGAAATCGGAAGCAAAACGATTCGATCGACCGTTTACAGCACAATCTCGATGTGGATGTTAAGTTTTTGCTAACTGTGTTTTTTTTTCGGTTTTGTTGGAAAAAAACAAACAAAACGTTGTGTTACAAACTTGCGTTACGGGCAGTCAGTTGCCGATCATTGAAGAGGGAAAGAAAGAAACGGGAGAGGGGGTGCAACCTGCATTGGATCGAATGTTTCATAGCTGGCGTTTCGGCTAACGATCGCATAGCCGCCACTGTGCATGTGTTAGTTGAGTATTTTCAGTTTTCAGTAACTATTATATTAGATGTATACGTAAGCGTGAAGAACCGAACAGGATCACCATGAGGGTGCAAAAACCACGCACAAACACGGTCCTTGATCGGCGCACCAATCGTGAGTGTTTGTGTATATCGGCACAAAAGTATGACACAAAACATATACATCCACACACACACAAAATGTTTAGTCACCGAAACACAAAAAAAGTCACGTACAGCAAACAAGAGGTAGCGCACCGGACAGTGTGAAAAGCTACAATGTCTTTATAATTGTAAAATGTAATTACAACAATTACGTTACGTATGGTATTTTACCAGCTTAAATAGTTATACAACATCACACATTCACACATGCAACACGCAAGAGACAGGAGAGAACAAAACACCAGAAACATTCATCTTTTTGTCACGCACAAAGTCACGCAACAAACCATTCGGAACAGAATCAGTTCTACAGTTCAGCATACCCAGTTCCGCTGCACGATGCAATGGGCTGGAACACTCACACAACACACACACGTAGGAAATTGTGGGCAGGGAACATGCGACACTGCTCGATTAGTACCGCTTAATCGAGCGTACGAGTGTGTAGGAAGGTTGTAATGTGAAGCGGAGTAGAAGAGCGCAACAACCAACAACAACAACAAAATGGCAACCCAAATCCCGTTCACCATCATTGCGGGTGTCGTACTAAGAAAAAGAAATCATACAACGAGACACCATCCCATCGAAAGCGAGACCAAAGCAAACTGCGTGTGACCACACGGCCCGAACGGGTGCATAAAACCGTACACACACACACATCCAGCCACAAACGCGCCACAAAATGGCCTCCCAAGCATTTGAGCAACGACACCGCGTGGTAAGGCGTGAGTGCATCCACACGTGAGTGCCGCACCTGTTCAGCGCGTGGCTCGATTGTACAGCAACGCGCCTACCACGTTACGGTCGTTACGTTTTAGCGCAACCGTTTAGCGGATGTTCAGTGCAAAAACCGCAACCCCATATGTGGTGTACGATAGGATGGGAAATTCGTTTCTCGTTGAACAACATTAACATCGCGATCACGCGATCATGCTTCCAAAGGGGGAGGGGGGAGGGGAGAGGGAGGGAAATGGGAATGTCGCTGGGTGTGAACGCACGCACAAACACATGCAAACACACACATACACGAGCTGTTCCCCAACGTACAGCTGGTGTGTGACGTTCGCTGGACGTTCGTTCGGACCGATCGGACATTCCCGGGAGACACCAGGCTTTTAGTTTCATAGGAAGCAGCAAATTTTGGACGACGAACCACAAACCACTAGCAAACAACATCCCAACGTGAGCAAATGTATGAGTGTACGAAACATCACCTAAGCAAAACAAAAACAAAAAAAGAGAGGAATAATTGCCCGAGGCAATCCCCACACACGGAAATGGGGTGACCGATGATTCCCACGTCCCAGGGGCACATTTCCCATTATGCCAACGGGCCGGTTTTCCTTTTCCACAATCCCGACGATCCCGAGCCGCACATATGGACCGGGGATTTTTTTTTCTCTCTCTAATCTCTCTAAAAACCGTCGAATGATCGAGCTGCGTGAGTGATCTTCTACTTCTACCTGTGCGTGTATGTGTGAGCGTGAGTGTAAGTGTGTGTGTGTGTGTCGTACGACTGCAGAGCACAAAAAATCCCCTCCCGATCGTGTCTCGGTCACGTGAAATTGTGGAACCCATCAAGCCAGGCCCGATTTGTCGGCCATTTTGGGAAACTGGGCAACCGGGAATCCATCGGTCGTCCATTTCGTACGTCTTCACCACCACCGCGTAATAATAACCTCCCAAAAAAAACCCCTTTCCACCAGCCAACCAGTATTTGGAGGAAAGGAAGGCGCGCTCGGCTTTGTTTTGGGTGCAACAGTGCAAAAATGGAAGAGCGCGCATTTAAAAACAAAACTTAGTTCCGGTTCGGCCCTTGGGCTGCCGGGGTTTGAGCTTCTGTTGATACGGTAACTTTACGTTTAGAGCTTACAGGCAGCTATACTGCGCAAAGGGCATCGGCAGTGATCGGTTGTATCCTATGCCTGCCCAAATTCTCTGCCGATGTTGGCCTCCTTCCTTTGCCGGAAAGGAAGGACTGCCCCGTACATCGGTCTATTCCACACCGTCCAGTGTCCCGAAATCCGCTCCAGAAATCCTCACTCTGGTCTACCGACCAACGATCCCAGACATCCGTCAAATCTTTCTCACCATCGAGAAAAGGGTAGGGGCTCAGTGTCACTAACTCGTCAGCAATCAAACTATTTTCCGGCCAACAAACTTTACCACCAGAACAGTGCACCGTACCACGTGCAGTAAAACCTGCATTCAAACCCTGGGACGGGATCCTGGTACTTCCGTTTGTGCCTTTTCCCAACTGCGGTTACCGTTGGCGGAACGTTGCCACAACACTTCGGACTCCGGCACGCGTGTGACCCACGAATTGTCCTTCCCGAAACCCACGGAACTCGTACATTACCAACTTCAATGCGGTGGGCCATCCACAAACGCATCATTCTAGCGGTTCCCGCGCTGGAACTTCCACCACCACCACGTGCCGTGTGGACTTGACTGTCTGCAATGCCGTGGGGCGTTTCACTTTCATCGTCACGGGGCTGTCGCGTCGCATCGGAGGTCGCGAAGATCGAAAGGAACAAAACACAGTGCCGTCAGCGGGGTACCGAACAAACGGGGCACGTACCAGGATGCGTTCATCACCGGGATGCGAATGCGTTCGTTAAGCGATGAGAGTTAGTAACACATACCCGTTTTTCGATGGTGACAATCCCCCTCCTTTCCTACCCAACAACACCATGCCTCAACCGGCACGGTAACGCCATAGGTAATTTCGGTTTGTTAATGTTACCACGATTTGGAACGTCACCACGTATTGTATCCGTCTTCCGGGTTTCAGTTCCGCATTGTTCGATCGTTAACGATGTTCGCTTGGTTCGTTAAAACCCCTCATTTACACCTTCTGCTCGGTTAGTCACTCATACATTTGGCTCGCCAATGCCGGCTCAGAAGCCCACAATCAATTCCATCCTTTGGACGTTAGGGTTGGCGTTGGCGCTAGCTGGCGGATGGGCGTAAAGTCGTGAAACAAGTTCAAGTATTTTCTTCGTTGTTTAAGCCCGTTGTGTTTTTTTCTTCGTTCGAATTATCAAACTGTGGTGCATGAACGTGGCGGAGTAATAAAATGTATAAGAAACCAAACATAAACACACACACACACAACAGAGAGACACAAGGGAACTACAACATAATGGTCTAGTTGGTATGTAATGATAATAGTAATGCAAACAATTATTATTACTATAATTAACATGTAATAAGGACAACAAGAAGAGAAAGAGAGAAGAAAAAAAAAATAAACGTGCCTAGAGGCACTTTGACGAGCATACAAGAATACGGAGAGTCAGTCTAGGCAGGATGAGTGAAAACAAATGAGAAAAAATAAACTGACCATAATATATTGCAGTATATCCTTCTAATGAAAACGTTGAAATAAACCCAAAAAAAAAATCTCAAGATAGAGATAGATGTAGTTGTCAAAAAAGGAGGTAAGGAAGATAATCACGAAAAACTTGACAGAAAAAAAAAACATACAAAATCATCAAAAAAAGAACAAAAAATATAACATAATATAACTGAATATGGCAAAATCACAGAGCAAAACCCAAGCGGAAGCGAGAAAACCAAATAAACAATAGTAAAAACAAAACGGAACACACACGCACACACAATTCGAAAACTGAACGAGGTAACGTGTCGGAAGTAACAACAGGAAGCAAATGAACAAAAGAACAAGCAACACTCATACACATAAAAACAGACTGCAAGTTAGCAAAAGGTTTTCCAGTCGTACACGTGCCAAGCTGCTCATGTACATATGGCGAATACGGCAATGCTATGACATTCACTTCCATCGGCGGCTAAAGAGCAAACTAGTACGAACTTTACTAGCACAATCGGAACACTGTTTTGACAAGCGTGAAGTGAAGTTGCCCAGAAACGAGAGCCAAACGCGATGCCTCCCGGTGGCGATCCCCAAGCGGTTGTCCGTTCCAATCCGGTAGGATCCGTTCTACGATCGTACCATGATGGTTTTGCCGTACGCATTGCGAATGCGGACACACCCTCTGTGGACAGCTTGTACCAACCATCTGTTCGAAGAGGTTGGCCACCCCTTTTCGGTGGTACGCTACAGACGCAGTGCTGCGGTACTATGCGCAGTACATCATTGTGAAACGATTTTAGACGATCGAGCGGGTCGGATGTTGATGGGAAACCAAAAGGCAACCCAGTGGTATCTGGTGGACAGATTAGAACCGAAGGCAGAAAATGACCAACAGCAACAAAAAAGGCAATGGAAGAAGTTTGAAGCAGTTTGCAAAACTGTAATCAGTGTGACCCACAAACATCAAAAAGTGAACGTAATAAAATTTGAAAAAAAAAAACAGCAAACATCATTCGACACAAAAACGGCACCTAAACAACGGTCGCTCGGTTAGTTCGCAGCGTTACGGCATTTCATCCATTCACGCGTAATATACAAAGGGAGTTTAGCAACAGTAAATCAACTAAAGCAGTTTTGTTGCGCAGTGTTTGCTCCCATAGGGTAGAGCAGGTGAGATGGAAAAGGAAACAAACAAGGGCAAAACCGGAACCCAAAACTGCACAAGGCAAGAAGACGATCGTGTACTGGCAAATCGTAGATACATGTGGCATGTAGTATCGTTTGTAGTACGGAGGTGTCGAATGAACGTGAGCGAACAAGCAGGCAAGCGAAGGATCCCATCATGAAGCAGAACGCTGAACCAGACAGGAAACACTAGCGCAGGTGTGTGTGAGGGAAACAGAAACAAATAAAACAAACAAAAAACCACGAGAGCAAAAGAATAGAGAGATCGAGAAACAATACCTCCGGTAGCAAAACAGTGAAAAAAATACATGCATAAGGAGTATAAAAACAAACGATAATACATGATGCAGTGAATGAGAAAACAAAGGCAACAAACAAACAAAGAAAATAACAAAAATAATAATAATAATAATAATATTAATAATAATAATAATAGCAAAGCCACTAAAGAGAATAACACAAATGAGAAGCAGAAGAATAAGAAAACATGAAACAGAGGATAAAACCAACGGTTACACAAAAGATCGGTTACTGCAAAAGAGGAAAACAGAAGAAATACTATTAACTATTTAATAATTATTATAAAGAAGTGAATTATATAAAGTATATATATATATATATAAATATATGTGATTATAAATAGGTTAAACATAATTTGTCAATAGCAAGAACAACAAAATATATATATATATATATACATATATGTATAATTAAAATATACACAAATCAGTAAAATTGATATGACATGCCTTATTCATCAATTTTTGGATATGATATTTATATCACATTGATCACGCAAGATGTTACGAAAGGATGGTAAGTTTGGGATACACGGGAATGCTACACTAGTTAAAGGAATTGATTTGTATTATTTTCTTACCTGTACGGATTAGATTCTATGGAGCTAAAATCTGGATGGAATCTGGCTGTGCCTGTACTCGCTAGTCGAAGTCGTGTATATTTTGGTGGGCTCTTTGAAACGAATTGATCTGATCATGAACTACAAGTTTTTGTATAATTTCTCGGATTACTCCATTAGGTCTAACGGATCGTACACATCATCCTTGATCGAATATCGGACAAACTCGTGCATAAGATCGTACACTGTCCTTTATATTCATTAAGGCACAACTTCTGTTTGATGTACATCATGCACCGTACAGAAAGCAATACGGCCATGCTATCCTACGGATGCAATTACGAACCACTTCAAACCAAAGCTGGTCGAAAGTTAATAGGAATAGACGATCTTACATTAATCCTTCGCCATCGTACATGTGGAATTGTTTTATCCGCAGACTTCTGAGCATTGTGGAAATAGATAAGTATTTTAGACCTGTAAACGCTTAGTACAAATTTTAAAACATCTGAAAGTTTTCGTTTAACTTAAAATATAGATATCGGTCGAAAATGTTGGTAACCTGCTACTCACGTGGTACTTGTCTCAGCTCGTTTGCAAGACCAAGTAGAGCGCATCAATCAATAAAAAATAAAAAAGTAAACTAGATAGCTTTATCTAGCTAAACTAAAAGCTGTAGGTTTAGATAACGTTGTTTTGTTAGTTTTATAGTTTTCGATCAACAGCTTTTGCATCATTTATTCAAACTGGTGTACAAATTATCTTCATCCACCTGTAAAAAGACAACCGAACGAAGTATTCGGACTGACAATGTAGACGCTGTATTCAATACGATTGTCAAAATAGCATTGTTTACAAAAAGGGCTAGCAAGTTATTAAAAACAAAGGTGAATTGGTAGAATATTTGCATCATTTTCCACCTTTAATGGAAGTTAAATTAGCTGAATATTGTTTTATACTTTGTCTACGCACTAGATCGACGAACGGGCGCAAGGAGGTTCACGAAAGTTGGCCATTCTATTGCCTGTCTTTCCAAGAGAGGAAGAAGAAAACGGCTTATTGAATCCTGCACATCAATTCTGCAACCGGCAGTGTAGCTGATGCGCCATAAAGGAAATGGCCCTTTCTAATGTGTTAATACTTAGCCAAATCGCTGGCCATGTATTTGCATTCATTCTTTCCATGTGTATCTTCATTCCGCTCGCGATTCACGTCCGGTCGTTCGAGTAAGTCAAGCCGTCATACCTCTTGTTCGGAGTTTAATATATAGCGCATGTTTTGTTTACTCGTAGTGGGCACTGCTTACTGTTTACCACCGGTACATGGCAAGAAAAGGATGGACTCTTCGATGTGAAATGGGCTTCGGAAGCATACTGTAACTATCCCATCGTCGTCGGTGTTTGCTTGTTCATCATTGCCGGGGTTCAGATTTACAGGTTAGTTCAATGTACTGTGGTGACAGGTTACCCATTTGTATTCATACGCATTTTCTGTTGCAGGATGGCTTTACTGGCGTACCGAGAACTTGAGAGTTCGTTTTTGGGACTATTTTTTGACGTGGTATTTAGTATCTCGCTTTGTACAATGACTCTGATCGCCGCCATCACTATCACTCTTGGTTTCATGGCCTGGTGCGGTGAGATGACCGCACGTTTTCCATCGTAAGTATTTTAAT